>NW_028317949.1:17132500-17444166 GCF_062004578.1 Staurois parvus | reverse complement strand
GTGGGAGGAGTTAGGGTGGTAAATTTGGCTATAATAATAAGAATATATATGTGAGATAACAGTAAGTGGTCTTGCCATGCAAGAACACTTAATTACCCTTTTTGGGAAAAGATACCCTAAGGTGATGCACTAGATACAGCACATTATTAGTGTACAGGTCATACCTGGTTAATGTACAGATCACATACAGTGGGAGAATGGAGATGTGGGGGTTAGTGAGTCGGATAAGGGATATGAAAGCAATAATATATAGGTCACCACAGAGACAGGATGCAAAATGTAATCTACAGGAGAGGAGGAAGAGAAAGGGATAAAAAGTAATCCCACAACCAATCAAATACCCCCTGCTCGGCCTTGAATCTGCAACATATTTATCTGCTTCTAAAGAAGTATCATTAATTTATTAAATCCTCCTTTATACATTGTGAAAGGAAGTAGAGGACTCTCAAATGTAAACTCTGGTGGTGTTTACATTAGTGATCACTGTGATTGGCCATCACAGGAATCACAAGGCACAGAGCAACTCTAAATGTGCATTTTGCCTGTGATCTGGCAAGTCCACAAGTAGTAAATAGAGCATCACTTTTAAATGGCACTGAAAAAAATCCACATTTACCTACCCTCCATTTTTGAACATGTCACGGTATCCAGGTGGTTAATATCTAAGATATGATTGCCAGTCTGGAAACAAACAAGCATCCCATTTGCTTTGTCTGTCGATAATGTTTGAAAATGAAGTGCTAATGTTCTTCATTTATTTTTCTCAGCTTCATGGCCAGAAAAATCATAGTGTGTGATAGACAGAATTTCAAAAAAGATGATGATGATGGATGATTTTCTTTGCGGTTTTAACAAGCCTCATATGATGGCATGCATACTTGATCATCAGCCGCTGACAGGATTTGAACTTGCATATGCTGCTGCGGTGCATAAAGAAGATGCACAGAGAAAGAAAAAGCAGGGTTAGTGGTTTATAATCCTGTATATATTAACATAAATAATATTTAATCAGAAATACAGTTATTCTGTAACAATGGAACTGTAGCAATTGTCACATCATCATTGGCTGATCTGGGAACCTGACTTACTGGATGGTTCCGAACAGTGCACACCGTACACAGCACAGGTAGCTGGTCACTGCCAGGGAGGACATGTTCCAATGTCATTTTATTGTAACCACTTCACCCAGGTGGACATCATACAATGTCCTGGGCTATACCAAGTTGTTGCCTGCACCTACAGGCATTATCTCAGTTATTTATAGCAGCAAATTCCCTGTAAAGTAGAAGTAATTTGAGTGACTATACAGCTATTCGATCACTTCTACAGGCAGTGGAACAGGGTTCCCCATCTGGGGCATTGGCTGCATTACACAGAGAAAGAGGAACTGGAATTGTTCCTCCCTCTCTGTGAACCCTGAAATAGGAAGTGGTGAGGATTTTTCCACTTCCAGTTTCCGTTCTTTCTTTACCTGGCCGTCATAAGACTCATCTGTGTCTGATCAGCTGCATTAGAGGCCAGAGGAGTGATCTGGGGTCTAATAGACCCAACACCTTAAAATACAGGATCCATGCTGTCACAAGGGATGGTGTTTAAATAAAATAAATAATAATAATAAAAAATAAAGTGCCCTCTTCCCCCCTTGCTCATGTAGAAATGCTAAATCACACGTAATTCCCACACATACAGTATATGTAAACGGTGATCACACTACACATGTGAAGCATCACCAAGAACGTCAGAGCAAGAGCAATAATTTTACCTCCAGACCTGTGTAACTCTAAACTGGTAACCTGTAATGGTGTTTAAAGTGCCCCCATGGAGATTTGTAGGTATTGTATTATGGCACCATTCCACAGGCATGATATGTTACTTATCTATTTCTTTGGCATAACATCATCTTTTATATTTTACCAAAATTTAGGCATTATATAGTGTTTATGTGAACTAAAATTCAGTAGAGCGTATTTATTCCAAATAAATTGCATTTGAAAAGCCACTGCACAAAAACCATGTGACATAAAAAATTGCAAAACCCACCATTTTATTCTCTAGGGCTTATGTTAAAAAATATAATATTTGGAGATTCTAAGTTATTTTATAGCAAAAAAATGTTGTGCAGTGTCAGGAATGGCCGGTGTTGAAGTGGGTAAACACTGTTTGGCAGGTAGCGGATCTTTTATAAAGGAATAAAGTGAAACACTATGCACAGTTCCTTTAAAAAATAGGTGCTCAAGTGATTCATTTCATCTCTACCTAATCCAGCAAAATTCACTTGTGCCCTCACACCTTGAATGTCACATGATCTGACAGCAACATTAATTTTCTTGGTCTTATAAATTGTTAGTGCTGGACGTCTCCAAACATCCACTGCTATTTTTGGGAGAGGGAACTTAAGGGATCACTTGTTCACTTGTGGAACAAGCAGAAATACTTTACATATTATACAAGTCCTTTAAAAGTGGTAAATATCAAGAATCTGGTTATAGGATTATCACCTGCTGGTACCACATCCCAGCAGTATCCTATGCCATGTACACATCCTGTCCAGCAACTTGCTGGCAGTATAGACAGGGTTCTGGAGATCTTACACATCTTTTGGTCCCCTCATGCTTTAGACAACGTTTGGACCCAAAAATTCACAGAAAAATTCCAACATCACCTACACTTTTCTTTTACACCTCAACTCAATACCTGTAATGACATATAAGTGCTCAGTGCTTGAATACTTGATAAACGCATCCCACTTGCGTATTCCAGAAGTGTGGAAGTCCCCATTTCCTCCAGTAGTCCAGCAATGGATTAGATGTGTTGAAGATATCAGATTAATGGAAAGCTTCATTAGTTAATTGAAAAATATATATTCTAAATGTATCGTGAAATGGTTCTATTTGATAGAATTCTTTTGCAATATGATTTCAAACCACTGTTAAGTGACTGACAGCATAACTCTGTGATCCTATTATTACACCTTTCAACTGCATGACATGATTCCTCGTGAATAAATTTGACTGGTGCCTGGTGTACCTTGACTTTGTATTCCCCTATTCCTTTGTTGCTCCACTGTTCCCTGCCCTATGGCCTTTTTTTGAATATTGTTTTCTCCCTTGCCCTACACCCTGACCTACTTAGTTAGTTTCTCCAGTTTACATCCTCTTTCTGTCTCAATGACATTTTTTCTTTCACATCACAATTTCATAACATTAGTGGTTGGTGACATTTTAGAGCACCGTAAAAACAACAAGTGGCATTTTAAATTCTTGACTATTCCCCCTCATTGGTGGTCACATGAATTTTAAATGCCCCCAAAATAATCCCAAGACAGTGGTAGTCAGTGCCTCCTTAACCCCCCCATTTTTAGATTTTAAGAAGGACCCCCAAAATCATATCAGATTATCAAAGTATACATCCTAGATGACCAGGAACATGAGAGGCAGCAGATGCCCATAACATTGGGAGTGCCTCCCTCACAAGGCCCCACAGCCCTGGCCATATAGTTATAAGGGTCTGCAGGTGAACAGTTACTGGAATCTGGAAGCCCTCTTTAAAATAAAGGGGAACCCAGATACCTTGCATGTGGATGAGTAAAGCGCACATAGTCCATGGGTTTTTCAATCACAAAAAAGGTATAATGCACACTGTGACAAAGTAATTTATTAAAAAAAAAATCTATCACTGATCACATCAATGAAGATTCAGTGTCAATCATAACAAACTACACCCCAATCATTTGCTAACACAAACATGATGACCTGTGCATGGCCATCTTATCCTTCATACTCTCAATGTAACTGAGAGCACACTCACTGGCTGCTGAATGTAAACAAGCTGGCGGTTGATGCCGCCTGATGGTATTGACCAACTATGGTCATTATGAAGACACCCCAGAAGGCTGCTGGCTTGTTTACATTTTGAAACAAGCTGGCAGGTTTTGGGATAGTTGGATTGCTAGGGTGCTGGTGGCTGACTGCGTCCTAGCAGCCAAAGACTTGAGGTAGTGGTAATCTTCCTGCTGCAGCAGCAGCCAGTTATTTCTATAGTCAAACAAATAATTTACTTTGCTTGTTTGGAGTACTGTGAACAAGAAAATTCATCACCACAAACGCAAATCTCATTCCTAGTTCTATTTTACCCAGCTTAGTGAATAAGGATGTGTTCCCTTCCTGTATTCTTTTTAACGTCACCTCATTTCACTTTATAACATTGGGCCAATTTAGGATGTCTAAATCTAAATGCATTTTGTTGTTTACACTCTTAAGATAATACATTATCATATTGTTTTCTTTCTTTTTGATTGTATGGCATGACCAGCATGATTCTGACAGTGAGTGCTTCCAATCAATCAGATACTTCCTGCTTCCCAGCTGAAGGCCCTGGGTACAGTACGGGAGAACAGGCTGTACCTCCTTATGGATGGCCCGATACTGTATGTGGTATTATTGTGTTTCTGAAAATCTGAAATAGGTATTATTGTTCCCACAAAGCTTGATCATTTTTGTTTTTTTAATATTCCAATAAACATTTGATTATTCTTCTGTAATTATTCCACCAGCCTGTTGTTTAAAACATTGAATTACAGAACAGATGGTATGTCGTAGGCCATAAATGAAGAAGTGACATAAGGGAATGTGTAATTGTTTTATAATAATATAATGCATTTTAAAATATATTTTTTTAAAACATGCACAACAAAAGTTTACATATTCCATTCATCCAAAATGGCACGAGGAAAGCAAATGAATGATAATTGTTTTAATACTATGCACAGAATAAAGCAACATAACTGGGGAATGTATGGTTTTAAAACCATGTACAGTATTTGAAATACTTACATAGCATTTCCTCTGGTACTTAAAAAGATATGCCAATTGTAAGTACGGTATTTGTATTAACAGTGAGAACACAATTTGACAAAAGGTATGTGTGAAATCGACATGATGATTGGTTAAGACATTTACCAGAGGAGTCTTGGCCTTTCTCGGGCCATAACATTACCAGTAATGTAAAGGGATGTATGACCTTAAGTAAAATATTGCATGTTTTTGGATGCATATTACATTTTACACAATTTCAGCTTAAGTGATTCACTGAAACATTCACTCATTGAATCATTTACTGCTATTCTTCCACATGATAATCAACGGCATTCATCTGGCAAGCCAAAGTCACATTCATCCCTAGTAATACTAAGATGAATGTGCACCAGTGTAATGCGGCCTTTTAGTATCACTTGTACAATAGCTACAAAAAAAAAGTCAGCATATAAACATATTAACAAGAGCTCTCCAAAGTGCTACTCTCTGTACAGTAGTATCATGTTTTTACTGCAAACAAAAATAGCTGTGCCCCTAGATATGTTCATACAGCCCTTATGCCCTTCAGCATTGAGGATTCTGTGAGAAGGGTTCCCCATAAAGATAGGCTGTTTAAGGGGGGTTCTGGTAAGGTGGCGCATTTGTCACCTACTGTTCTACCATTTAGAGGGTTCTTTCCTGGGAAACTGTTTTTTTTTTTTTTAATTTACTTTTTATTGATTTTCAAAATGTTTACAACAAACATAGTTGCATTAAATCATGAAATAAACAATAAAGAACAGAGAAATAGGCTCATCGATGAGAGGTATATAGGTACATACAATGTCAGTACATAACAGTGAATTAGCCATAATTTTAAGACAATTGAGTAGGCAAATCAGAAATGAAAAGATCCCACGGTTCCCAAACTGCCTCAAAGTTGGGGATAGCGTTATCATGTAAAGCAGTGAGGTACTCCATTCTTCTAATCTCTGCTATAACCTTCACCAATTCCAATCATGTAGGAGGCATAGTAGAAAGCCAATGCATGGGAATAGTTCTCCTGGCCACTGCTAAAACATGGGAGGATAGTTTCCTGGCAAATTTGGAGCGGTCTGGAAAAGGTAGGCCCAACAAAAAATGGATGGGCTCAAATGTAATAGGAGCCTGTATGAGTAGTTGCAAAAGGACCTCTCTCCAAAAAGGTGCAATGTGCTGGCAAGTCCAGAAAATGTGGAAGAGAGTGCCAGTTTCCTCACCACATCGCCAGCAGACCGGAGAAGCACTCGGATTGCGAGCATGGAGAACCTCTGGAGTCTTATACCAAAACATCAGTATTTTATAAGTGTTTATACTACACATGTAGAAGATCTGGAGGCAGCTTTCCAAATTCTACTACATTGAGCCAAGGCAATATCACATTGGAGGAATCGGGGTCATTTGCGCATATAAAGGTTTGTATCAATAGTAAGGGTGCAGGCGTCTTGAAGCAGTTTATAAGTAGAGGAAATTATTCCCCATTGGTACGGACCCTGAATGCAGATGTGTTCGAAGGAAGTAGGCTTCTCAAGGGTTATAGATGAGGTTTTAGAGCAAAAAAAGTGACATATATGTAAATAAACATGGTATTGATGAGGTGACATATGAGGTGACCTTTGAATCTCAGAAAAAGATTTAAGCTTGCGGGTCACTGGGTGGATCAAGTGTCGCAACTGAAAAAGATTGGCCTCAGCCCAGGAGCACACGTGGGTCAACAACAAGCTATCTAGGAGACTGGGGGACTAAGGTTAAGTCTGGGAAACTGGTTTAAGGGTTTCCCACCAGCTTATTCATGTGTATGTGGGCAAGAAAAATAAGTAATAAAAAGCACTCACAGCTTTAAAAAGATTGTATTAAATCTAATTAAGCTAATATTTACTTTTCAGGTTCCTTTAGTGTGTATTCTCCTATGGTACTGTGGAGAACGGAGCATAGATTCCTCCTCCCCACTGCTTAACCTCCAGGATAAGGAGGTTCCTGCTAATGGCAGTTTTATGTGCCCAGGTAAAACTGGAGAAGGGTTGTTCCAGAGTTGGGCCCCTTTCACATGGGCAGACTTTGGCAGCGGATCCACCTGTTCAGCAAAGGATCTGTCTGCTGATTCCCATTGAACAGGCAGATGACATGTCTGTGTCCACTCCACTTGTGCAGAGCAGAAAAGGACACAGCCCACTTTCCTCTATGGGCAGTAGGATGTGAACCGACCACGTCCATTTACATCTGACAGTCATCAGATCCCCTAGACAAATGGGGACTAAATCCCCATCCACCTGTTTTCAGCAGATCGGATGCAGGTGGGTGTAAGCAGACACATGGCTGTTTACATCCGCTGCTCCATAGAGGGCAATGGATGGTCAGATGGGGTCCACCTAAAAAATGAACAGATGTACCTGTTCATGCCACCTGTGTGAAAGGGGCTTTACTGCTGACATCACTGTCCATATTTGAACATTATCCAAAAATAGCCAAGTGCATTGCCAGTATTTGGACTAATACCAAATAAAACCACACACAACCTTTGCAGTGCATTCCTGCAACTGTAAGCTTTTGATAGATGAAATGATTTCATATTATAACCTGTACTAATTTGCTGCTGAAAAACATGGAAAGCAGAAAGGAAGCTCTCCAGAGGAGAAAACAGGAGGGGACCCTTGGAATGTCAAGACACTGGACATCATGGGGTTTATTTACTAAAGCTGGAGAGTGCAAAATCAGACTCACTTCTGCATAGAAACCAATCAGCTTCCAGGTTTCATTGCCAAAGCTTCATTGAACAAGCTGAGGTTAGAAGCTGATTGGTTTCTATGCAGAAGGGAGTCTGATTTTGGACTCTCCAGCTTTAGTAAATAAACCCCTATGGGACACAAATGGCACAATGTCAGATATAATAAATCAGCACACGTGAATTGGCCTTTGCTCTCTGTGTTGATTTAATACGCTTCATTCACTAGAATTCACTAATGTACCCATTTTCTCTGTCCAAATAGCTTCTTGTGTGGCATGCCTCTTGAATATCTTGTTCAATTTGTTTATTTTGTAATTACTTGAATGTGTATTTGTAAAAATATGAAGCAGAATATGAAAGGTGTATTAAAACATAGTATGCAAGTATATTAAAAGATGCTGAATGAGTAATTTGTTCCCATGGATTGCAAAAAGAGTACAAAGCAGAGCAAAGCTCTTATGAGCAATTCCTGTGCATATCTATAATCTCAATTTCTGTAACATTAGAAGGATTCTTTAAAAAAATCTTTATCTTTACAACATTATGCATAATTCAAAGATCAATTAAGCAGAATATTTTAATATCATTGCAAATATAACTTTAATTAACCATAATGTTATTCTGCAGGGAGATCACCAAAAGCCCTGTGGCAATAATTATGGTGCTCATTTCAAATACGTACATTTTTTTATTAAAAAATGATAGTCTGCTGCAGAAATAAAATAATTATTTTAACTTGTATTTCTGAATAGGACAATAAATTAAAATAGCCAGCACTGTAAAATCAAAAAAAGAAGAATATAGTACTTTTAAAAAAGGTTTGGTAAAAGGCAACCCTTACAGTCTTTCTTCCTTTTAAACAGAAAATATCATATTGTTTTCAATGTATACATTATTATTAAAAAAAAAATTGCATTTTGCATGACTGGGGTTCTATTTCTAAAGTAGTTTTCTAGATCTGTATGAAATCATAAACCAATGTAAAAATCTGGTCCCCTTGACAACGTCTGTTTAGATGAAACGTACCTCAGGGAGGAGGAGTCCATGCTGATGTCACCTACGCCTGCGAGAGCCGACAACAGTGGCATTTGATGCTACATGCGATTTTTACATTGGAATTTTGTAAGTAGATTTTTAACTTTATTAATAAACTTTAGCTGCGGTACTTCACTATTGGCATTCATTATTACTTTACACCGAAGCCCTTGAAAAGGGTAGGAGGAGGAGGAGGAGATTGTGATACAGGGACTTCTGTGGTGGATGATCAGGATCGTGATATACTCAGCTTTATGAGCAAAGAACAAAGAGAGGGCGCACAGAGGCTCTGAGGAAGAGGCAAGTGTCAGGGCAGGGCTGTGGAACGTACAGGTAGGCCTAGTGGCAGGGTAATGCACTGGCTGACAACAACCACCACCAACAGACCGAAGTCCCTCAGGGCGCGGAGTCTAAGTCCCAGGCTGCCCTTCACCAGGGCCCCTGATGGTGGGGATGGACTTGACGCCGCCAGGAACCAGGTCGCGGCCCCCGAGACACCCCGGCTGCGGTAATGGCTGCCGCCAATGGCGTGTAGCTGGTGAGAATGACAATAGTGTAGTCAGACAAGCCGGGTCAACAACAACGGGACAAAACAGTACAGAACAGTAGACAGAGAATCACAGGTCACGGGCCGGGTTCAGCAACGGAAGGTCAGATCAAAGGGAAACACAGAGAATGGTCTTAGTCACAAGCCGAGTCAGAATACCAGAAGAGTCACGAGCGTATACACAGAGCTGTAGCAAGACAAAGACACAAGTGCAAAGAGCATGTGCAGATCCCAGGCTTATATGTACTCAGCCACACCCCTCTGGGGGATGGACCTCAGAGACCTGAAGGCATAAAAAATTCCCATCATGCTCAGCAGAAATCCAAGATGGATGCCAGCACATGGAGTAACATAACCTCTGGGAAAAGGTAGGACCTTGACAGCAAGTCCTCGAAACGCATCAGCCTATTGGATGTCTACATTCCCATTACGGACTGTTACTCAGCGCGGTGTTGACCCAGCTGTTCTTTTATGATGTGCCTTGACTTTATTGTCATTTGTGAGTACAACACCTATTTTATTTCTTATTAAACATTTTTTATGGTAATGCACTAGGCCTGTGCGTCCTCTCTTTGTTCTTTCCTCATTCAGTATATTTGGATTCCCCCGGTCTGTTGAGGGCAGCAAGGTGTGCATGTTCCAGGACATTCTTAATGTGGTTGCAGCCTGCATCGAGTCCATCCCCAAGCGCAGGAGCATTTGTGTTTGCTGGTTCATTATACTCAGCTTTATGCCTTATTAGACCACCTATAATTTGTGGTCTATACATCTGGTAAAAGGCTGTGTTTTTTTTGTGGTGGTGGACTTCTCACTGGATGATATAGATTGTTGGACACTTAATTTCTCAGAGAAAAGTTTAAGTGGATTTATGGACTTTTATTTTGTCACAAATAATTAATTATAATTATTGTTCTAAGGATAACTGTTACATTTATATGCACATTTATTAGATTTATGGCTTTTTTGAATGTCACTCATTTATTTATTTATAGTTATTGGTTTACAAAGGTGATTAGACACACAGCGCAACATATGTTGTTCAATAATTACAGAATATATTCCTACAGTTTGAAGAACTTTCCTGTAAGGATTTAATTGGCAACAGGGTATGCTATGGTATGTGATGACACGTGCACCCCTCCCTGGAGTCTTCCAGCAATTTCTGATATATTTACCATAGTTCATTTTGGGTCTACACTGCCCACAAGTGGGTCAGTTCTACAATACATTCATTCCAAAAATCCACTATGGGCGAGTGGTCATCTAGTCACAAGAAGTGATCTACCTTTGGATATTAATATGGAGGAGAGATCTGTATTATGTGACATAGTTATATACATTCTTATCGACTATGCCCCCTATTGGGGTATATATATCTGTTAATATTTCATCCATGCATGTTGTTTTTGCATTGGGGGTGATGCTTAAAATACAAGCTCTTTTTCCTGCAGATGCCATGGTTGTTTTTTTTAATAATTGGACACTTATGGTTTTAATAATTAGACAGTAGGTTTTTGTATATTCTAGGTTTCCAATAAAGAATACACTCATTCTAATCTTCATAAGTGTCAAGTGGTTTGCTGGGTCTCCCACTTATCTAGGGATACATTATAGATTTTAACATAGTGAGGTTGAGCTTAAGTCTGGTTTTTATTATGCTTTTTCTACGCTTATGCATACTGACAGTTCTCTTGTTGTATATAATATTTTATTTTCCCTCTTGGGTCTTAAGGACACATTTTACCATAGTTTTTTTTATACACATAGGATACATATGTGTGTTTTCTACAATAAGAACTACTGTATAGTATATCAAATACACTTGTGGAAAAGAAAAAAAAAAATAAAGCAATATTAGTACAGTATGTAGGCTGCTCAAACAGGACCAAATGTGAAAACACAAGGCAGATTTTTTTTTGTTTGCAATTTCAAGCACCAATTAAAATGTCAGAGTGTGTCCAAGGGCCACATTAAAATAACCATTCTGTAACAAAGTCCATCACTCCTTGCAGGTTTTACTGAGAATACCAGATTGCTCCTTAGACTTTGCACCTTTGGTCAAATTGGTCACTGGCACTACATTTTTTAAAAAAGCAGGTATAGATCTACAGTATGTGCAGATACACAAGTCAGTGAGAACAAGGCCAAATGTTGAAACATAATGCATGGCTTCAGCTCTTTTGTATGTATGAGGTGTCAACTGATTTTTTTAGCAAAAAAAAGGAGAGGAAGGAGAAAAGGTGCAAGGCAGCAGAAATGCTGGCAATAGGTATGGGCTTAGTGTTGAGTTCAAACTTTAGGTCAGACCAAACACTGCCTGTTGGCCTTTCATCCAAAAATCTGAATATTTAGAGCATTTGGCTAGAATAAATTTGACATCTTCCAGCTGTCAATGGTTGCAAAGGAAGCAGTGGATGCTCCTTACCAACTACTGATGTCACCCAGCCTGTTCACTTACAATAAGTCAAACTATTTTTTTTAGCAAAGGCAAAGAGTGGAAGAAGAAGAAGTTCCAGGCAGCAGAAATGTTGGTAGTTGGAATGAGTGAGCCAAACACTGGCTGTTGGACTTTGTTCAAATGCCAAACATTTAAGGTATTTGGTATGAATTAACTTGACAGCTTCCAGCATTGAACCCTGGTTCACACTGATGCGGTGCAGCACATATGATTCACACAGGAGCCACATCGCATTCCTGTGCAAATCACATGCTTTCTGTTCGGTGCAATTTGAGCCATACATTTTGTATGGCTTAAAGCGCACCACATCCACAACCAAAACACTACATTTTGTGAACTGATTTTGGGGTGTTAACTTAAAATACTCACCAACAGCGGTTCACATGAACAAGGTGAGATTATGATGCGGTGCGGAAATCGTACAGAAAAAAATGATGCAAATTCGGCACCACACCAGTGTAAACCATGGCTGAGTAACTAATAGAGAACAGAGGATAGCAGTCAGTCAGTCTCAGAAATGAAGTTGTTCTTTGTATAATTTAAAACTCCAGATTTTGGTCTCCTAAGGCACCATAGAAGAAATACAGTCCACTCTAGATGTTTTTTTTTTCCAAAATGCTTTTCAAATAAACCAAGGGTTCCCTAAAGATTTAATTTGATATTGCAAATAAACTGATTAGAGTAAATTTTCTTATAGCCCTTTTTCATGTTATTTTGAGTAATATTCGGGTGTTATGTTGAAACAAATCCTATTAAAAGTGTGTAAGTATGAATGCATAACGATCTGCTCACAGTTGAGGAATTTATTTACTGGGTGATCCTAACACTTCTGTGCATTTTGTTTTATTATTTAATAAAATTATAGAAAATTGACTGTATAACAAGTATTGCTGCATCAAAATACTTTTTCCCCCTCTGCTTGAATCAATGAATGTAAATTATTTCAAATGGATTATTTTGCAAAGCACTAAAGAATTAAAAGCTATTTGTGTGAATGTCTGTATTTGAAATTTAAAATTTTACCTCAAAAGGACACTGCACTTCACAGTAAATTATTTTTAAAGAGCAATACTAAACCTTGAAGCAAGGTCTAAGTTTTAAACTTTAATGAATGGTTGAGTAGGTAATCATTTCAAGGGGGGTGCTAAATATGTGATGAATAAATGATCAGCAATTAGTGAATAATTCAATCGATAGAATATTAATGTAAGAGGTGTAGAAAATAGGCAGCCCCATAAAATTAAAATCTAAAGCCTAATAACTAATATAACAGTAATCTATCTTTGTCAATAGAAAACACCAGTGATTGCATTTTTATTGTATCACCACAAGATGGCAGAACTACATCCTGTTTATAAGGGGGGAACTGAAAGTCTAACACTTTGTTTCTGGCAGGACCATAATTACAATGAACATACGGTCTCATGCCATTAAGAGTTTTCTGTGTTTATTACAGGTAAGCAGGAGGCTGTTTAATGTGATAAATAGGACAAAATGACTTAACATGTGCCCTGATGGTCAGTTAATGCCGCTGCTACTATTATGCAATCAGACTACTCGCAGCATGAATGTGAATATATTTTGCAGGTATGCAATATTTGGCACTAAGATACAGAGAATGTGATTTCTCTAGTGTAATACGCTATTGTTATGTAGAAAAGGTTAATAGCATATCTGCAGAGGTCTAGATATTCAGTATTGTGATTAAAGATGTTTAAGAATGCATATGGAAATACTTATTAATGTATATGGAAATGTTTAGTAATGTATAGAGGACCGTGATTACAATGAACATCCGGTCTGATGCCATTAAGAGTTTTCTGTGTTTATTACAGCTGTTCCTAATAAAGCACTTCTGGTTTCACCTGATCCATCCTTCGCACAGTGGAATTATTAACCATATGTGCAACATTAACATAAAAGTAAACCCCCGGCTGAGCGCCTCTCCTTAATAATAAATACTCATGTAATATGTGCACACAATAACTAATAAACAGCTACATAGCCCTACACAAAATTAAGTGTATAAATAAACACATGATAAATATTAGTAAACATCCAACTGAGCACCTCATCAATAGCACATATTCATATCTATCAAATAATGTAAGTGCAAAAAATTTTGAAAATGACAAAATATTAAAGTTCCAAACAGCCTTTTGTGAAAATTTATATTGGGGTGTATTCATTATCATCATGTAGTAGCCATTTGCATCTTAATTATATGTTGGGGATATGTTAATATCTCCCACTCAGCATATGCTGTAGATCACAAACCCCATCGCACAAAGAAATATTATTTCTATATGTGATTAAGGTAAAGGTATGCTGCTGTGCACCAGTGTAATACACCAATTAATAAAGAAATATATAATAACATCGTAAAACACAAACCTCTTCACCATAACATCCATCAACATCAATAATATTTTTAAAGTGTCCACAAATTGATTTCATAAAATGTGTCATAAATGAATATAGATGAAAAATCCTTCTTCCCAAAGGTGTATAAAAAGACAAAACAAACAAAATCTTCTCCCAAAGAAATGTGCTTCCACCATCAACCAGTTAAAAATCAACATCAACCGCACTCACCAGATAATGGTGAGCATTGCACCTTTTAGGATTTTAGGGATCCTATGCCCCATATATATTCTCCTTATCCACCTTGACTGATATGATGCTCTCCTCCAACTCACTCCTTCAAGAGCTCCCCAGCAGTGCAAGAGAAAAAGATACCATAGTGTAATTCTGCCAATATCAATCAGTATAATAATAATAATACCAGGCCACTCACATGTTCAAGGAAAATTTAAAAGCATTTATTTAATAGCCTTCATTGGCTCACACAGATCCACATATTGTGAATTATATGTGGATCTGTGTTTATTTACTAAAGCTGGTACACTCAGAATCTAGTGCACTTCTGCACGGAAATTAGTCAGCTTTCAGGTTTTATTGCTAAAACCTAATTGGACAAGCTGAGGTTAGAAACTGATTAGCGGAGGAGTGCTCATGCGCTGCTGACGGTGCAGGACATATCTCCCTGAGGCTCCTCCGCACCACAGGGAAGACAGCCTCACCGCCACACGATCCGGGCCCGCACCGCCCTACAAGCGGCACCGATCGGTAGTGTAACCCCCCGGCCACCTGTCATTATGGTCAGGTGGGCACATAAACATCAAGCGGCGCCGCCGCATAAGCCTATAAAGGAGGCCCTTGTTTGTGCCTCCTCCAAGATGGCCGCCGCATCGGAGCACCACAACAGCCAGCCAGCACTCTCCAGACTTGCCGCCCATGCTCTTCGGAGGGTGAATCAGATGATGACACTGTGACCCTCATGCATGCCTCGACGCCTGACCTTACTCCCCCTGACATCCTAGCTCGCTTTGAAAAAATGCTGCATAAGGCCCTGAAACAGACCTCAGACCGCATTACTGACAAGCTGTCCAGGAAAATCCGTGAGCTGGGGCAACGCACTGCAGATCAAGAACAGAGCATGGAGGACATTGAGGCATCACTCCAAATGCAAGGGGATGGGCTTGACCAGCTGCGTGACAAAAACACTATACTTTCAGGCGTGCTTAGAGGACTTTGAGAACCAGGCCAGACGCTCCAACGTGCGTATTCGTGGCCTCCCTGAGTCAATCATTGATGTCCACTCTACAGTTACTGTGCTTTTCCAAGAGCTTGCCCCTGCTATTCCAATAGAACGCCTTGAGATGGATAGGGTTCATAGGGCACTAGCTCCTAAGCGTACTGATGGCCCACCGCGAGACATCATAGCTAAACTTAATTTTTTCCATACAAAGGAGCAACTACTACAAGCCGCTCACAACTCGGAGTCCCTCATGTTCCAAAGTCATAATTACCCGCTGTTTCAGGACCTTTGCCCCACTGCCATCACCAAGTGCAGAGCCATGAAACCGCACTTGCTAGTGCTTCAACAACATAGTATACCATATAAATGGTGCTTTCCCTTTGCGGTGCGTTTCTGATATCAAGCCCGTGACCACGTATGCAAGACTACTGACGAGCTTCAGCACGCGCTACAGAACCTCCAGCTGCACCCTCCCGCTGCACTGCCAGAGACTTCCAGAAGGCATTCGGCATCGTGCTCACGGCAGAAGTAGCAGCCGCCTTGGATCCCTAACCATAATGCACACAAGCGGGGATGCTTTTCATCTCCTGCTCCCTCTCCACAAGACTCTATGGATTGAATTCTGTCGACCACTTTTGATTTTCAATCCTGCTCCTCATGCGGTGGACCTTTGCCACCCACACAGTGGCTACTTGCAGGGTTCCCTCTACCTGACTGTTGTCGTTGCACTCTTGTATCCTTATACTGGTCTGTTGGGCCCCATGTGTTTTTATTTTACCTACGTCTGACCAGCTCAGGATACATGCTGCCCTAGATGGGAATTTTATTGGTTTGCTGCTTGGATTGCTGTTTGCCATATTTGAACAGTTGTTGAGCCTTTACCTCGCCTGGTGGACTCTCAGTTCCCGTGACTCGGTTGGTTTGGTTCCAGCCCCCCTGAGGCTGTGCCCGATTGACCGAGGCCACCAACACCGAGGCTCTCCAGGTTCATAGCTCGTTGATTATGATACTTTCTTTCCTGCCAGGATAGCTTTGACATGCCTTTGTTTACATGCTGTCTTCCTAGCCGCCTGCGTACGTGTGCACTCACCACTAGCCCCCTTGGTGTCCTGTCTTTTGACACCACTTGGGCTACACCCGCTCCCCGGGCCACCCGGGATCTGGGTGTTCCCGGGGACCGTTCTCTGTTTCTTTCCTCTTGGCCTTTTTATAATCTTCCTTGTCTATCCTAGAACACTCTTCCCTCTCCCCATCCCCACCCTTGCTCTGACGCACGACTCCATATTAATGCCTAGTTTCAGTATCCGCATATTCTCCCTACGCCTAACCCGCAAAGTATCCCTCCTGATGGTACCCCATTATCTACTTACGCACTGCTTGCTCTACCCATGGGTTCCCTGAATATTCTCACCCTGAATGTTCAGCGTCTTAACGTCCCACAGAAGTGCAATAAAGCCTTCCGCTGATTTGCATCTCATAATGCGCATATAGTCTGCCTTCAGGAAACACACTTCACTCCTACCTCTATTCCCAAATTGTTTGGCCCTCGCTACCCGCAGGTCTTCACGGCCTCTGCTGCTACTAAGCGTAGAGGGGTTTTAATTGCCCTTCATCGTATAACACCTTTCAAGTTACATACTGAGATTAAGGATCCAGAGAGTCGTTATCTTCTGCTTGTTGGGCAATTGCTGGACTTTGAGGTCCCCATAGCCACTTACTATGCTACGAACCAGGGTCCTCTGCCATTCCTTTCCCACCTCTTCTCGGTTATTGATCATCATAAACGAGGCACGCTCATAGTCTGTGGAGACTCTAACTATATAATATACCCCTTTCTAGACAAATCCCAGCAATCCCCCTCTCCGCACACCCCCAAACACTCCTTCCAGTCCATACTGCAACATTACTCACTGGTCGATTCTTGGAGGGAACTCAATCCTACTAAACGCCAATACACCTTTTACTCCCACCCACATAAGGTTTTTTCGAGAATTGATCATATTTTTATGACCGCCAGTTCTTCCCCCCATATTTTGGCTTCCGACATCCTTCCAATCCCCTGGTCGGATCACTGTGCAGTGGTCACCATCATTGCTTCTTTGGCTCCAGCTCCCCCTGATCCCTCTTGGTCCATTAACGAAAGCCTGCTGGCTATTGCTCGGAGATAGCAGTTGTGCTTAAGGATTATATTTCCTTAAATCAAACCCCTGAGATCTCCCCCCTCCTACTATGGGAAGCTCACAAACCTGTACTCCGCGGACTCTGAATCAGTAAAGCTTCCTTCCTGAGTAGACAAAAGAGACAAACGCCTCCTCCTTGAACAAGCTTATGACCAATCCCATACCGCCTTCCAAACTTCCCCCCACCCCTGCTAACAAAGAGGCCTCGAGCACTCTTGACTAGCCCTGGATCTCTTCCTTACGAACCAAGCCGAACTCTCCATCCGCAGATCTCGACACAAATTCTACACTAAAGCCAATAAACCTGGCACTTTTCTTGCTCTCGCTCTCCGTAAAATTAGACCAAACTGTTAAGCCCATACGGTTACGGACCTCATCTGCAAATATCACCAGCAACCCCGAACGGATTCTGCAAACTTTCCATAAGCATCTCTCGTGTCTTTACTCTGCCTCCACACCCTTTAACTCTTCCCAGGCCAAAGCCCTTTTTGCTTCCCTTCCTTTCCCGAAATTGGCTGAAAATCACCTAGCAGCACTGGAACGACCTATCTCAGCAGTTGAAACCTTAAATGCTATTAATTCCCTAAAGCCCCGCAAACGCCCAGGACCCGATGGCTTTTCTGCCACGTATTATAAAAAGTTTGCCCCCATACTCACGCCTGTTATGACAAATGCATTTAACGCCATACTTTCGGGTCATAGGACTGACCCGGATATCCGCGGACTTGAGATAGGAGGCACCTCACATAAACTGTGCTTATTCGCGGATGACGTCCTACTTTTCCTCACCTCTCCCTTAACATCCACATCTACCCTTCTTCGCCTACTTGATAGGTTTCGCATGCTCTCTGGCCTTCAAAATAATCCTCAGAAGTCACTGGAGCTCAATATCTTGCTTCCACACCAACAAACTTACCCATCTAAGATCGATATTGCTGTTCTCATGGTCGCAAGGCTCCATTCCCTTTTTGGGTATAAAATTCACCCCGCATATCTCAGGTCTCTATACCGCTAACTACATCCCTATGCTAGCTCATCTAACGGCACTTATGACCAAATGGTACTCCCTTCCGCTAGCTTGGCTAGGCAGGAAAGCTGTCGTGAAGATGTCGATCCTTCCCAAAATCCTTTACCTCTTCAGAGTTCTCCCTATCCCAGTACCCGCCCACTACCTTTGCGTCTTACAGCGCCGTATTTCCTCCTATGTTTGGGGCAAAGTCCGCCCTCGTGTTCCTTGCTCTACTCTATACCGATCCAAACTTTATGGCGGTCTGGGCCTTCCTGAAATTAGCAAGTATTACCAAGCGGCACATATAGCACAACTGCCGAAGTATCATGCTACCTACGAAACCCCGCAGTGGGTTATTCTTGAATCCATTGAGTGTGACACCCTTTCTACAGCAAACCTTCTTTGGCTGAGACGCGTTGACCGCCGCACGATTGAGAATCCCATCACCTCACATTTTTTGTTCCTTTGGGATAAATTGAAGTCCCACTATCTCCTACAATCACCCCATAATCCCCTCCTTTCATACCTTCGAAATCCTGCCTTTCCCCTAGCCTGGTCCGCTCCAAATGTCTTTACTCACTGGTCTACGGCTGGTCTCACCCAGACCCGACACTTCGTATTCAGGAATAAATTTAAATCCTTTGCCTCACTACGTGAGTCCCATAACCTCCCTGCCTGAGTTATTCAGGTATCTGCAGTTGAAACATTTCTTTGCTCCGTACACAATGGCTGCTAACCCAGTACCTACTTTGTCTCCTTTTGAGCGAGTATGTCTCAGGGACCCCCATAGAAAGGGGCTCATTTCCTATTTATATTCCCTCTTCACAACCTCAACCGTATCATCGTTACCCTCGTACACAAATAAATGGGAAGTGGATTTAGGCCGGAAAATCGACCCTTCAGACTGGGATCTCATTTGGTCCAATACCAAAGAGTCGTCACAGAATATTGAGGCCCTGGAGACCAACTACAAAGTCTTGACCCGCTGGTACCTGGTACCAGCTAGAATTGCGAAATTTACCCCTGATTACCCCTCAGCTTGTTTCAGGGGCTGCGCAGACCTGGGTACATTTTTTCATATTTTGGTGGGATTGCCCAATCGTCCGAGCATTTTGGGTAGAGATTTTTAGAATACTATCCACACTCAATGCCATAACCCTCCATCCAAGTCCATTAGTTGCGCTGCTCAACCTGCGACCACCGGACATCACAAAGGCAAATTTCAAACTCATTTTACAAGTCACCACCGCAATCAAGCAGGTTATCGCTAAATCATGGAAATCTCCCTCGCTGAGTATGACTACAGTTATGAGCAGTTACTCAGGCGATGATTCATGCAAAAATAGAAGCCACTATTTAAGATTCCATCCCCAAGTTCAAGAAGATTTGGAATCCCTGGGTAGAGCATTTCCTCCCATCCAATTTTGATGACTCCCTTCTCAATCCGCAACCTATGTCTTTTGCTCCACTGGTACCGTTCCTTACCAATACTGCGGTTTTCTTCTTTCTCCCCTTTCCGCGGAGCCGTATGCCCCTCTCCATCCTCCCTCCCCTTCCTCCCCCCCTTCCTCCCCCTCCCCTTCTTGTTAGGCCTCAATTGCTAGTTGATAGTCACTTATGTTAGTGATGCCTGACCTTGTATTAACGGGAATCCTTTTTTTTTGTGCAATTATTGTACACCTTCAATGCCCTATATACTTATTATTTTGTATTGTTTCATGTTAAAACAATAAAATATTTGAACAAGAAACGGATTGGCTACCATGCACAGGTGCATGGGATTCTGAGTGAACCAGCTTTAGTAAATCTTTCCCTATATTTCAACTGGTATAGTTCCACAAGACTGGCAAACGGGAATTAGTACCATAATTCAAGAAGTTGAGTACTGTCTATGATACTTTTTTAAATTTTCATAAATATTCACGTTTTGTGGACAAACATTTGGGGAGTACCATCTCCTTCTAAGATGCAATCAATATTTGGACCTTCAAAAGAAGGGGTACACCCCAAAAGCAAGTTCCTCCTGAGGATTTACCCTCCTTCCTAACCAGGCCATTTTTTGTGTTATGGCGCTGTGTTAATTTAACTGACAATTGCGCATTCATGCAACGCTGCACTTAAATAAAATGTATGGCCTTTTTTCCCCATAAATTGAGCTTTCTTTTAGTGGTATTTGATTGCTTGTGTGTTTTTTTATTTTTTGTGCTATAAAAAAGACTGACAATTTTGAGAAAAAAAACAATATTTTTGACTTTTTGCTATTAAACATGTCTGGTAAAAAAATTGAAAAAATCTAATTTCATCATAAATTTAGGCCAAAATGTATTCTACTACATGTCTTTGCTAAAAAAAATTGCAATATGTGTAAATTAATTGGTTTTACGTGAACATTATAGCATTTACAAATGGCGGTATATATACTGAGATTTTTTAAATTTTTACTAGTAATGGCGGTGATCATCGACTTACAGCAGGACTGTGGCGGGCATTCTGACACTGGGGGTAACTGACTTGGTGTCACTGACATCCCCAGTGACACCAATACAGTGATCAGTTCTAAAAAAAAGCACTGACACTGTACTAATGGCACTGGTCAAGAAGGGATTAACATGAGAGGCGATCAAAGGGTTTAACTGTGTGATGGGTGTGTTTTACTATGGGGAAGTGTCTGTATGCTTCACTGTAAGCACACTGTTTTGGATGGCTGTGCTGTGCACAGCCATCCAAAGCAGTGTGCCCGAGCTGACAGGGAGGAGAACTATTAGTAAACAAAACAGTTCTCCTCCCCATCAGAGATCCTCGGTAATCACTGGGTGCCGGTAAGTAATCACCAGCCAGGACCCAGTGATTGACAGCCACGGCTACGAATGGCGGCGTGGGTAGGGCACGCGTGCGCCCCCTACCCGGAAATGCAAAATCACATATATACGGGATTTTGCACACCCCTGCAACCCTGGGGGATTAAATGGTTATCAAAAACTTGAAAAAATTAGCATGGTAGTAATATATTGATTACAGAAGGACCTTGGCAAAATACATTTACAATCGACAACAATTATAGCATTTAAATTGCAAGTTAAAAATAATGTTGAAAAATGAAAGGTTATGCAGATTTGTTGAGGGAATAGGCTTACCCTTCTTACATTAGATACAATACAGGTGAGAAAATCAGATGCAAAAATACTTGGAAATAATGGCAAACAAAAAGCTAAGCAGCACCACTTGATACCAAGTGGCAGATGCAAAGTAAAGAAAATCTTGGTGGAATAAAAACATGTGATGCTGACATAATATGACCTGTGTGTAAATACAAACAGCTCATTAATGAAACACTAGCTCTAGGATTTCTTTACAATTAGAAATACTTTTTCACTTCTTTTGTTACAGAGGTTATGGGGATAGTTGAAGTGAAATGGATTCATATATATGGGGATTTATTATAAGGGCTTTTATGAAATGTGATATACGTATAATGTTACTGTTACAAACCAAGTAATATTTAGCATATTCTGTTAATTAATGTGATTTCATTTTAACTTTGAAATGTTATATATGTTTGAAGAATTTCAGCCCATTAGAAAACATAAGTGCTTGATATCTTCTTAGGAAATCTATTTAAATAAACTTTGATGAATGAACATACTGTGGGAATGTAAACTTATTTACCTTTGCCTTTAATCAGTCCCAAAAGAAATGTCTCACCATACAACATCAAACAATTTGGTCTTTTTAATTGGGGTTGATCCAAGTGAGTGCTAAGGATCTTTACCCATCAAAGACTGTATTTCTTTTATAATGAGCAACTGCACAAACAGATGGTAGAACTTTTCACATTTTTGTTGTGCTTTCCAGCATGAAAACGATAAGGCTACTTACATAATATGTACTTAAATTTTAAAGACTAACCTGTTCTTTAATTTAAAAAACTCTCTTACAATAGGCAGCTTGTAAGATGGAAGTTTACTGTATATGAGCAAGGAAGTAACTTTTGCAAGCATAAGATCAGCCCATTTAGCTGTCCTTCATATGTAGTACTGTTAAATACTTTACATCCACCTGCACCCATTAATTTCTTAGAAGAGATGTGTATACACCAGGGATAAAAAGTGGGGTGGGGAGAATCTGCATTAGGCTGACCAGTATACAGTATACATTTGCAACATATTGGTTACTTATTTCAGAAAATATGTTGTTATTATACTTTTCCTTTATTAAGAACAAAGGTACTTTAGGTAGTAGTCCTTAAGTAAGACCTCTGGCAGCACCTTTCATTTCCTTTGAGAATTTTCTTGACTTCATACTTTATCCACCTTTCATTAAAGTAGACCTAATATCTGACATATTTTTGATGATAAGTGAATGCATTACAACTAGTGTGCAAATGTAAAAATTGCAGGTATGTATTACTTCTCAAAGAAACCATGATCAGGATGTTAAAGAGGCCACTAAAGGATTTAAGAATGTACACACAATAAAATGTGTCAAGAATCACTGCAATTATCCAATCATATGAAGATGAAATAGATTTAAAAGGGAATTTTTCTTTTTTATAACTTTTTTATTACAGTTTTAGCAGTATGTAAAAGTATAAAACAAAGCAGCACTTGTTTCATATTGTTCAAATTACACAGTAAGGAATCGTAGGTATACACATTCAATGTAATCAAGTGTAATGAATAGCAAGTTACAGTAAGTTGCATGGTATATAAATCTATTTTTAAATTTAACACTGCTATTATTTATTTACCAAAAGTATAAAGAATGAAATAAACAATTTTAAAAAATCAAAATAATAGCATAGTAAAAAATATTGTGTAATCAAGCAGCAGAGGGTGTTATTATTATACTTGTCCTTAATACAGTTAGTTTAAAAACTGTAGAATAAGGAGCTGATAAATCCCATTTCCTTTGGGATTTTATATGCAGCATTAATTCTCTCGTATAAACACTGTACATGAGTTCCTATAACTTCCCAGATTCATGCATGTCCAGAAGAAGTGCAGGAGGGTGCCTACCTGGCTACATCCTCTAAAAGATAAATCAGTGTTGGAGCTGGTCTAAGTGGGGTAAGATATCAGTAAAAATAGATTTTATGCACCATCCCCAAATGGTTGGTGCACTTGAAATATTTGAGGTTGTATCTTATAGCTCATGACTAGAGATGAGCGAAGTATTCAAAAATTCGATTCGGCTGATTCGGCGAATTCGAGGAATAAATTTGATTCGATGCGAATATATTCACTGCGATTTTAACTTATAAAAGGGTGTTTCTAGGCTTCAGAGAGCCTTTATATTAGTGCAGAACACTGTACCTTTAATTTAAATGCCCTTGGAGTCTGCTGGGGAAGAGAAATAATACTGTCAGTCAGTATGACATGCAGATGAGTGCCGTCGATCTTAGAATCACCGCACACTTCACTCATTTGGGCAGTCATGGGGCCAAAACCAGAGTGTGGAGCCACAGTGCGGCGGTGGAGGCAGCAGCAATGGGAGGCCATACAGCACCCTATGACAAAAATGGAACCCACCAGCAGTGTGAGGAGACCTGAAAGTGGCACATGGCAGAGTGTGGCGATGGAGACAGCAGCAATGGGAGGCCGTACAGGGACCCATGACACACTCTGGACCTGGCAGCAGCATTAGGAGGCGGTACAGGGGCCCATGGCAGATTACGGGCCTGGCAGCAGCAATGGGAGGCCCGTAATCTGCCAGCACCCTATGACAAAATGGAACACACCAGCAGTGTGAGGAGACCTGAAAGTGGCACATGGCAGAGTGTGGCGATGGAGACAGCAGCAATGGGAGGCCGTACAGGGACCCATGAGAGACTCTGGACCTGGCAGCAGCATGAGGAGGCGGTACAGGGGCCCATGGCAGATTACGGGCCTGGCAGCAGCAATGGGAGGCCCGTAATCTGCCAGCACCCTATGACAAAATGGAACCCACCAGCAGTGTGAGGAGACCTGAAAGTGGCACATGTTTGGGGCATGATTCATGGCGGATTTAGTCAGTTGTGTCAGGAACTGGTGGTTTGAAATCCAGACTAATCCACGCCTGATTCATTTTCACAAACGTGAGTCTCTCCACACTTTGGGTGGACAGTCGTGTCCTCCGCGGAGTTACAATACCTCCTGCCGCACTAAACACGTGCTCCGATGCCACGCTACTGGCCGGGCATGACAGCCTTTCAAGGGCAAATTCAGCTAGTTGGGGCCAAAGGTCAAGTTTCATTGCCCAGTAGTCAAGGGGATTGTCTACCTCGGTTGGCAGGGTGCTGTCCAAGTAGGCCCAAGCCTGTTGTTTGAGTTCCTGCTCCAGGTCCACCTGATGCTGCTGCTGCTGCGGCTGGTTAGTAGTTTCCTCACTGCGCTGGTGAAGAAAGCTACTCATCATCGACTGCAGACTGAGGCAGCCGCTGCTGGTGGAGCTGCCACTGCTCCTACCACCCCACCCCTCCCCTGCTGCCATGGCAGCGGAACGCGAGCGCACAGGGCCCACAGTGTCTGAGGATGGACATTGGCGCAGAAAGGCAGAGACCAGCTGACTATATAGGTGGTTTTTATAGTACTTTATTTTGGCCTCCCTCTCAGCAGGTGTGAAAAAGGCCACCATTTTTGAACAGTAGCGAGGGTCCAACAAGGTGGACAGCCAAAAGTCATCCCTCTGTCTGATGGTTATTATTCGGCTGTCGCTACGCAAGCAACCGAGCATGCTATGGGCCATTTGTGCCAAGGAATGCGAGGGACTCCCTGCCTCCATCTCCACAGCATACTGCCACGGTGCGTCTGGGTCCTCTGTCTCCTCCTCCTCCTCCTCTACCAGATGCTCCTGCTCCTCCACTCCTGTCCGCTGAGTGGAAAAACCACCCATTTCACTCAATAATTCCTGAGCACAAATGTCCTCCTCTACCTCCTCCTCTTCTTCCTGTCCTGCCCCCACAGGGGTCATGTGGCGTTGAGATCTGTGCGCCACGTCTACCGCACCCTGACCAGCCATTGTTAACAGCATTTGTTCCAGGACGTGCAACAGAGGAATGACGTCGTTCATCCCATAGTCCTGCCGACTCACGAATAGCGTGGCCTCCTCAAAGGGCCTGAGCAAGCGGCAGGTGTCACGCATGAGCTGCCAATGGCTGACATCTAAGTTACACAGGGAGTATCTTTATCCGCTTGTAACATCAGGAAATCTGTGATGGCCTTTCGCTGTTCGTAAAGGCGGTCTAACATATGTGGGGTTGAATTCCACCTTGTTGCAACGTCACAGCATGAGGAGTCGGTACGGGCGCCCATGGCAGATTACGGGCCTGGCAGCAGCAATGGGAGGCCCGTAATCTGCCAGCACCCTATGACAAAAAATGGAACACACCAGCAGTGTGAGGAGACCTGAAAGTGGCACATGGCAGAGTGTGGCGATGGAGACAGCAGCAATGGGAGGCCGTACAGGGACCCATGAGAGACTCTGGACCTGGCAGCAGCATGAGGAGGCGGTACAGGGGCCCATGGCAGATTACGGGCCTGGCAGCAGCAATGGGAGGCCCGTAATCTGCCAGCACCCTATGACAAAAAATGTAACACACCAGCAGTGTGAGGAGACCTGAAAGTGGCACATGGCAGAGTGTGGCGATGGAGACAGCAGCAATGGGAGGCCGTACAGGGACCCATGAGAGACTTTGGACCTGGCAGCAGCATGAGGAGGCGGTACGGGGGCCCATGGCAGATTACGGGCCTGGCAGCAGCAATGGGAGGCCCGTAATCTGCCAGCACCCTATGACAAAAAATGTAACACACCAGCAGTGTGAGGAGACCTGAAAGTGGCACATGGCAGAGTGTGGCGATGGAGACAGCAGCAATGGGAGGCCGTACAGGGACCCATGACACACTCTGGACCTGGCAGCAGCATGAGGAGGCGGTACGGGGGCCCATGGCAGATTACGGGCCTGGCAGCAGCAATGGGAGGCCCGTAATCTGCCAGCACCCTATGACAAAAAATGGAACACACCAGCAGTGTGAGGAGACCTGAAAGTGGCACATGGCAGAGTGTGGCAATGGAGACAGCAGCAATGGGAGGCCGTACAGGGACCCATGAGAGACTCTGGACCTGGCAGCAGCATGAGGAGGTGGTACGGGGGCCCATGGCAGATTACGGGCCTGGCAGCAGCAATGGGAGGCCCGTAATCTGCCAGCACCCTATGACAAAAAATGGAACACACCAGCAGTGTGAGGAGACCTGAAAGTGGCACATGGCAGAGTGTGGCGATGGAGACAGCAGCAATGGGAGGCCGTACAGGGACCCATGAGAGACTCTGGACCTGGCAGCAGCATGAGGAGGCGGTACAGGGGCCCATGGCAGATTACAGGCCTGGCAGCAGCAATGGGAGGCCCGTAATCTGCCAGCACCCTATGACAAAAAATGTAACACACCAGCAGTGTGAGGAGACCTGAAAGTGGCACATGGCAGAGTGTGGCGATGAAGACAGCAGCAATGGGAGGCCGTACAGGGACCCATGAGAGACTCTGGACCTGGCAGCAGCATGAGGAGGCGGTACGGGGGCCCATGGCAGATTACGGGCCTGGCAGCAGCAATGGGAGGCCCGTAATCTGCCAGCACCCTATGACAAAAATGGAACACACCAGCAGTGTGAGGAGACCTGAAAGTGGCACATGGCAGAGTGTGGCGATGGAGACAGCAGCAATGGGAGGCCGTACAGGGACCCATGAGAGACTCTGGACCTGGCAGCAGCATGAGGAGGCGGTACGGGGGCCCATGGCAGATTACGGGCCTGGCAGCAGCAATGGGAGGCCCGTAATCTGCCAGCACCCTATGACAAAAAATGTAACACACCAGCAGTGTGAGGAGACCTGAAAGTGGCACATGGCAGAGTGTGGCGATGGAGACAGCAGCAATGGGAGGCCGTACAGGGACCCATGAGAGACTCTGGACCTGGCAGCAGCATGAGGAGGCGGTACGGGGGCCCATGGCAGATTACGGGCCTGGCAGCAGCAATGGGAGGCCCGTAATCTGCCAGCACCCTATGACAAAAAATGGAACACACAAGCAGTGTGAGGAGACCTGAAAGTGGCACATGTTTGGGGCATGATTCATGGCGGATTTAGTCAGTTGTGTCAGGAACTGGTGGTTTGAAATCCAGACTAATCCACGCCTGATTCATTTTCACAAACGTGAGTCTCTCCACACTTTGGGTGGACAGTCGTGTCCTCCGCGGAGTTACAATACCTCCTGCCGCACTAAACACGCGCTCCGATGCCACGCTACTGGCCGGGCATGACAGCCTTTCAAGGGCAAATTCAGCTAGTTGGGGCCAAAGGTCAAGTTTCATTGCCCAGTAGTCAAGGGGATTGTCTACCTCGGTTGGCAGGGTGCTGTCCAAGTAGGCCTAAGCCTGTTGTTTGAGTTCCTGCTCCAGGTCCACCTGATGCTGCTGCTGCTGCTGCGGCTGGTTAGTAGTTTCCTCACTGCGCTGGTGAAGAAAGCTACTCATCATCGACTGCAGACTGAGGCAGCCGCTGCTGGTGGAGCTGCCACTGCTCCTACCACCCCACCCCTCCCCTGCTGCCATGGCAGCGGAACGCGAGCGCACAGGGCCCACAGTGTCTGAGGATGGACGTTGGCGCAGAAAGGCAGAGACCAACTGACTACATAGGTGGTTTTTATAGTACGTTATTTTGGCCTCCCTCTCAGCAGGTGTGAAAAAGGCCACCATTTTTGAACGGTAGCGAGGGTCCAACAAGGTGGACAGCCAAAAGTCATCCCTCTGTCTGATGGTTATTATTCGGCTGTCGCTACGCAAGCAACCGAGCATGCTATGGGCCATTTGTGCCAAGGAATGCGAGGGACTCCCTGCCTCCATCTCCACAGCATACTGCCATGGTGCGTCTGGGTCCTCTGTCTCCTCCTCCTCCTCCTCTACCAGATGCTCCTGCTCCTCCACTCCTGTCCGCTGAGTGGAAAAACCACCCATTTCACTCAATAATTCCTGAGCACAAATGTCTTCCTCTACCTCCTCCTCTTCTTCCTGTCCTGCCCCCACAAGGGTCATGTGGTGTTGAGATCTGTGCGCCACGTCTACCGCACCCTGACCAGCCATTGTTAACAGAATTTGTTCCAGGACGTGCAACAGAGGAATGACGTCGTTCATCCCATAGTCCTGCCGACTCACGAATAGCGTGGCCTCCTCAAAGGGCCTGAGCAAGCGGCAGGTGTCACGCATGAGCTGCCAATGGCTGACATCTAAGTTACACAGGGGAGTACCTTTATCCGCTTGTAACATCAGGAAATCGGTGATGGCCTTTTGCTGTTCGTAAAGGCGGTCTAACATGTGTAGGGTTAAATTCCACCTTGTTGCAACGTCGCAGATCAGGCGATGCTGTGGAATTCCGTTCTGCCGCTGCAGCTCAAGGAGGGTGTGCTTTGCGGTGTAGGAATGGCTGAAATGCATGCAAAGTTTACGTGACATTTTAAGGATGTCTTGCAGTGGGATGGTGGATTTTAGGAACCGCTTGACAACCAGATTGAACACGTGAGCCATGCATGGCGCATGGCACAACCTTCCTTGACGCAGAGCAGACACCATGTTCTTTCCGTTGTCGGTCAACATGGTTCCGATTTTCAGTTTGCGCGGAGACAGCCATCTGTCGATTTCTCTGTTCATTACACTCAGAAGTTCCTCCCCTGTGTGACTACGTTCGCCAAGGCATACCAGGTGCAGCACAGCGTGACACCGTTGCGCCCTGCACATGTGATATGCCGGTCGGGTAATGGGACTTGGCACGGGGGTGGCGGCTGAGAACACGGCGGAAGAAGAGGTGGTAGAGGCGGACATATTTTGTGGACCAAGGACGTGCAAACGTGGAGGCAAAAGCGGCGTGACCTGTCCAAGTTGCTGGTGCGGCTGTGCCGGCACCACGTTCACCCAGTGGGCCGTAAATGACATGTACTGTCCCTGACTGTAGTTACAGCTCCACACGTCGGCGCTGCCGTGCACTTTGGCAGAGACCGACATGCTCAAAGACTGGCCCACCATGTCTTCTACATGTGAATGCAGGGCTGGCACTGCCTTTTTGGCGAAGAAATGACGGCTTGGCACTCTCCACCGCGGCGCGGCACAAGCCATCATTTCTCGGAAAGGTGCTGAGTCCACCACTTGGAAAGGGAGGGACTGCAGCACCAGCAACTTGGACAGGAGGACGTTCAGCTTTTGCACCGTCGGGTGCGTGCTCGCAAACTGTTGTCTCTTGGAAACGGATTCCAAGAAAGACTGCTGACGGAATCCGTGAAGAGGAGTAGCAGGAGAAGGAGCATCTGAACGAGCGGAAGATGCCAACGAGCGACAACTCCCCTCAGCAGAGGTGTTTGAGCCTTGACTGGCTGATAGAGGGCGATTGACGTCGGGTGACGGAGCAAGTAACGGAGCGGGTGATGGAGCGGGGGCTGGGGCAGGCAGAACCGCCGTATCTTTATCACGGTTTTCCCAGGCCACCAAATGGCGACGCTGCATATGCTGCCGCAACGCTGTAGTCCCAACATGGGCCCCCTGGCCACGCTTGACTTTCTGGCCACATAGTCGACATACGACTACGTTTACTTCCTCGGGCGGCTTGACGAAAAATTGCCACACCGCCGAGTAGGAAACTTTGCCCCCGATACTCCTCACTGGCTGACTGCTACTTCCTCCGTGCACACCGGCACCACTACTGGCCGTGGTGGTAGGCTGCAGTGGAGCTGGTGCTGTACTCCGTGGCCGTTTGCCTCCACTGACACTGCTGCGACCCTGCTGCCTCCTGGGCAACCCACCGACTGTTTTGCTCGCTGCCAAGCTGCCACCCTCTTCTCCTGATGATGCGGAAGCAATAGCCTGATGACGACGAGGCTGCCAAGTGCGATCAGCCTCATCATCATCAATTAGAGTCTCCGCCTCACTACTAGCCCCCTCGGCTGCGTCTGGGTCAGGAGACAGACCTGTCTCTAGACCGGCTACCGAGCCACTCTCCTCGCCACTACTTCTTTGCCTGGCTGCTGAAGAGGCGGATGTCTCCCCCCGTTCCTGACCACCCTCTGTTAGCTCTTCCTCACTGTACAGTGGGGCTGAGCCCACAGCATGCGATACTTCGCTTGGTGAGGGAACACCAAAGGACAGGGGCAGGTAGAGGACACGTGATTTCAGTGGGCTTGCTCCCGGGCCATGCCAACTAACGGTTGTGTCTGACGTACCCACCGACCGTTGGCTGTAGGTGTCAGAGGTGACCTGGGAAGAGGAAGACGACCAAGCCAACCAATCGATGACGGCAGGGTTGTCGGTGGAGACACGACCGCTGGATGACACCGGGAGCATTGGCCTCTGTCTGCGACTAGTGCTGCCTCGACCCCTTCCTCTGCTGCCACGTCTGCTCGCTCCTAAAACATTGCCTCCTCTGCCACTCCTCTGCATGTTGTCTGACATACTCTTTAATTCAACGATTATGTGTCCCTGAGTAACAATTCTGTGTCCCTGAGTAACAATTCTGTGTCTGTCCCTGAGTAACAATTCTGTGTCCCTCAGTAACAATTCTGTGTCCCTCAGTAACAATTCTGTGTCCCTCAGTAACAATTCTGTGTCTGTCCCTCAGTAACAATTCTGTGTCCCTCAGTAACAATTCTGTGTCCCTCAGTAACAATTCTGTGTCCCTGAGTAACAATTCTGTGTCTGTCCCTGAGTAACAATTCTGTGTCCCTCAGTAACAATTCTGTGTCCCTCAGTAACAATTCTGTGTCTGTCCCTGAGTAACAATTCTGTGTCCCTGAGTAACAATTCTGTGTCCCTCATTAACAATTCTGTGTCCCTCAGTAACAATTCTGTGTCCCTCAGTAACAATTCTGTGTCTGTCCCTGAGTAACAATTCTGTGTCTGTCCCTGAGTAACAATTCTGTGTCCCTGAGTAACAATTCTGTGTCCCTCAGTAACAATTCTGTGTCCCTCAGTAACAATTCTGTGTCTGTCCCTGAGTAACAATTCTGTGTCTGTCCCTGAGTAACAATTCTGTGTCCCTCAGTAACAATTCTGTGTCCCTCAGTAACAATTCTGTGTCTGTCCCTGAGTAACAATTCTGTGTCTGTCCCTGAGTAACAATTCTGTGTCCCTGAGTAACAATTCTGTGTCCCTCAGTAACAATTCTGTGTCCCTCAGTAACAATTCTGTGTCTGTCCCTGAGTAACAATTCTGTGTCCCTCGGTAACAATTCTGTGTCCCTCAGTAACAATTCTGTGTCCCTCAGTAACAATTCTGTGTCTGTCCCTCAGTAACAATTCTGTGTCTGTCCCTGAGTAACAATTATGTGTCTGTCCCTGAGTAACAATTCTGTGTCTGTCCCTGAGTAACAATTCTGTGTCCCTCAGTAACAATTCTGTGTCCCTCAGTAACAATTCTGTGTCCCTCAGTAACAATTCTGTGTCCCTCAGTAACAATTCTGTGTCCCTCAGTAACAATTCTGTGTCTGTCCCTGAGTAACAATTCTGTGTCTGTCCCTGAGTAACAATTCTGTGTCTGTCCCTGAGTAACAATTCTGTGTCCCTCAGTAACAATTCTGTGTCCCTCAGTAACAATTCTGTGTCCCTCAGTAACAATTCTGTGTCCCTCAGTAACAATTCTGTTTTTGTCCCTCAGTAACAATTCTGTTTTTGTCCCTGAGTAACAATTCTGTGTCTGTCCCTGAGTAACAATTCTGTGTCCCTGAGTAACAATTCTGTGTCCCTGAGTAACAATTCTGTGTCCCTCAGTAACAATTCTGTGTCCCTCAGTAACAATTCTGTGTCCCTCAGTAACAATTCTGTGTCCCTCAGTAACAATTCAGTGTCTGTCCCTGAGTAACAATTCAGTGTCTGTCCCTGAGTAACAATTCAGTGTCTGTCCCTGAGTAACAATTCAGTGTCTGTCCCTGAGTAACAATTCTGTGTCTGTCCCTGAGTAACAATTCTGTGTCCCTCAGTAACAATTCTGTGTCTCTCAGTAACAATTCTGTGTCCCTCTGTAACAATTCTGTGTCCCTCTGTAATAATTCTGTGTCTGTCCCTGAGTAACGTTTCTGTGGCCCTAAGTAACGGTTCTGTGGCCCTAAGTAACGTTTCTGTGGCCCTAAGTAACGTTTCTGTGGCCCTAAGTAACGATTCTGTGGCCCTAAGTAACGATTCTGTGGCCCTAATTAACGATTCTGTGGCCCTAAGTAACGTTTCTGTGGCCCTAAGTAACTATTCTGTGGCCCTAAGTAACTATTCTGTGGCCCTAAGTAACTATTCTGTGGCCCTAAGTAACGTTTCTGTGGCCCTAAGTAACGATTCTGTGGCCATAAGTAACGTTTTTGTGGCCCTAAGTAACGTTTCTGTGGCCCTAAGTAACGTTTCTCTGGCCCTAAGTAACGTTTCTGTGTCCCTAAGTAACGTTTCTCTGGCCCTAAGTAACTTTTCTGTGTTCCTAACTCTCTCCCTCAATACAGACAGCTCTGCCTCTCTTGAATGACTGGAGGCAAATGGAGAATTCTAAAATGGCCACCATTTATAGCTCGACCATTACACAGTGCTGGCTGGCTGGCTGGCTGCTGATTGGCTAATGCGATCACATGTCATAAATGAATGCATTATGGGTCAGCGCGCCTTGTCTTATATTATAACAGCTTAAAGCAATATTAAACCCAAAAGCAAACATTTATTATACTACAGCTTACTGATTCTTTGATATGATGGTTGTATTCATTTTCATTTTTAGACTTTCTTTTATCTTCACTCAGTGATGTGGTCAGTACGTTTGTAGTTATTGAACAGAACTAGCTATCCTGCAGATATAGCAGTTAGAAGTTTGAGACAAACCAATTAACATTGACAGGGGAGCTTACAATGATCATAGTTACATAGTTAGTTAGTCTGGCTGAAAAAAGACAAAAGTCCACCCAGTTCAACCATATAAAAAAAAAGTTATAATCCTGCACCCACAGTTGTTCCAGAGGAAGGCAAAAAAAACCCAACAAAGCATGATCCAATTTGCTCCTGCAGGGGAAATAATTCCTTCCTGATCCCCCAAGAGGCAATCGGATATTCCCTGGATCAACTTTACCTATAAATGTTAGTATCCAGTTATATTCTGTGTATCCAGGAAAGAATCCAGGCCTTTTTTAAAGCAATCCACTGAGCTGGCCAGAACCAACTCTTTAGGCAGTCTATTCCACATTTTCACAGCTCTCACTGTGAAGAAACCTTTCTGTTTTTGGAGATTACATTTCTTTTCCTCCAGACATAAAGAGTGCCCCCTTGTCCTCTGTGATGACCTCAAGGTGAGTAAATCTACACTGAGTTCACTATATGAACCACTGATGTATTTATACATGTTGATCATATCCCCCTTTAATCTCCTCTTCTCAAGAGAGAATACATTCAGTTCCTCTAATCTTTCTTCATAGCTGAGCCCCTCCATGCCTCTTATCAGTTTGGTTGCCCTTCTCTGTACTTTCTCTTGTTCCCCAATGTTCTTTTTGTGAATTGGTGCCCAAAACTGAACTGCATATTCCAGATGAGGTCTTACTAATGATTTGTACAGGAGTAATATGATATCTCTCTCTTTGGAGTCTATACCTCTTTTAATACAAGAGAGGATTTTACTCGCTTTAGAAACCGCAGCTTGGCATTGCATGCCATTATTAAGCTTGTGATCTACCAGAACTCCCAGATCCTTCTCCACCATTGATTCCCCCAGTTGTACCCCCCCTAGTATGTATGATGCATGCATATTCTTAGTCCCCAAGTGCATAACCTTACATTTATCAACATTAAACCTAATTTGCGTCATAGTTGCCCAATTAAGCAGTGCATTGAGGTCGGCTAGTAAGTTGGAGACATCCTGGAAGAACGTTATTCCACTGCACAGCTTGGTGTTGTCTGCAAAGACTGAAATGGGATTTTTAATCCCAGACCCTATATCGTTTCTAAATATATTAAAAAGTAAGGGTCCCAACACTGAACCTTTGGGTACAACACTAACAACCCTAGACCATTCAGAGTATGAATCATTAACCACTGCTCTCTGAATACAATCTTTTAGTCAGTTTTCTATCCATGTATATACCAATTTTTCCAAACCTGTAGACTTTACCTTACACATTAGCCATGTGTGGGGGAACTGTGTCAAACACTTTTGTAAAATCCAAGTATACCACATCCACCGCCACCCCTCTGTCCAAAGTTTTGCTCACCCCCTCATAAAAAGAGGTCATATTTCTGTCTTTCATGAATCCATGCTGTCTGTTGCTTAAAATATGTGGTCTTTTATTAAACTCTCCAAGATCTTCCCAACTTTAGATGTTAAACTAACAGGTCTATAATTACTTGATAAATATTTTGACCTCTTTTTTAAATATAGGCACCACATTGGACTTATGCCAATCCAGTAGTATTATGCCAGTCCTGATATCTTTTGTAATCTGTCATTCATTTTCAATGTTTGTGGCCTTTATCTCCTTTTTGCGTGTTCTGTTATATTCTTTGTAATGTTTAAATGATGATTAAACGACATTGTAACCAAACCACTGCTCCAGGATGGCCCGTATCAGAGGTGATCATCCAGCTTTAGAGGACAAGCTCACTACTGTGTTAGATGGACCCAAAGCAAAACTGGATAGCTGAACTCCTCAGATCCAATAAAATGCCATCTTTATGTCATTTTGACACCTTTAAGCAGTAAAATCACAGTGGAAGAAAGAGAGATGTGGTTGATGCATTTTGCACTGTGAATAGCACTTACTCATAACCTGTCTCACCCATGGAGTAAACCACCTAATATACACACACACATAGGGGGCTGCTCAGGAGGTGTTAATTACCAAAGGTGAGGACACTCTTTCCAAAGCAAGACCACAAAATGACAGTGTCCAAACAAAGTTATGAAAACATGTGAAAACATAAGACACCCAGCAGGGGACCCCTCCAAACTGTCACACAGGAAAATAGAAACAAACACATCCAATACTAAGCCATAGAGAAAGTATAACAGTGCAAAATCATAATTAAAAAAACATATACACTATTGCAACATATACAATGCCTTATAGATCTTTCACAGAGCCCACTACTGTGAGAGTTAAATCAAACTACATTACTCATAGTACTGGGTTAAATCCTACTTATGATTCAAGCCTTCTGAGATTCTCATTTTTAAATAGAATATCCAAAAGACTTCCATCCTACATAAAAATCTGAAAATGCCACCCCCTTTGGGCCCATAAAGGTTTTGATGCTCTGTATATGTAGAGACATCTCTTCCATGCAACCCATAAAAATGTTTTGCCACATTGTTGGAATAATTTTTTTCTAAATCATATATGTGCTCACAGAGGCAATCCCACAACCCTCTGGTAGTTCTCCCCATATAATGTATGGAGCAAATCTTGCATGTTGTTAGGTAAATAACATACTGAGTATTAGTTAATAAAATTATTTATCCTAAATGTCTTACCACTAATGGTTGATACAAAATGCATGTAGAGGGACAACAGGGACACTTGTCCCACTACACTTATAATTATCTTTAACCACTTGCTGACAGTAAAACACAGTAAAATGTGAGCGGCTCGTACAGGCACAATCATGTACCTGGAATTTGACAGTGGCTTCCCAATACAGGGTGCACGTGCTTCTTCCCCCTGCCAACTCCTGCTTTGATTGGACACAGTGGGATTTTGTCAGTGGGTTTCAACCAATGATTCATGACTGAGACCTGCTGATCGGCTATGTCCAATTGCAGCCCAGAGCCCCGTGTTGACAAACAACACAAGGCTCTGTGCAGGGGGAACAACCTGCTTGTTTCTTCTCCCTGCAAAGAACAAACATATATTTAATAGGAAGCAGCATACATTAAATGCATTACACATTGTTAGGCACACAGTTAACCCTTTGATTGCCCCTAGATATCAACCCCTTCCCAGACAGTGCCATTAGTACAGTGACAGTGCATAGCATTATTACTGATTACTGCATTGATGTCACTGGAGATGTCAATGTCAGTTAGTCAGTTATTGTACCTCCCAGCCAGAGTCAGTTAGTCTCAGATTTCCTGCAACACTATCAAAGTCCCAGTATAGGTCATTGGGCACCACCATTACAAGTATAAAAAATAAATAAATAAAATTCCAGTATATACTGTATACCAGAGTTTGTAGACTTTATAACTTTTACACAAACCAATCAATATAAACTTAATGCATATTAAAAAAAAAAAATTTCAGTATATATACCATAGTTTGTAGACGCTATAAATTTTACATTATAACTTTTACACAAACCAATCAATATAAACTTAATGGACGATCAACATCTATCACAGTGTACAAAAACATCTGTCAGTGTACCAGTGTCCCATCAATAAATAAATAAAAAACTAAAAGTTACCCCTCCCCCATACTTGAGTGCACAGGCAAACGCAAACGTTGGTCCAGTACTCATACATAAACAGCGATCTCACCACACATATTGCTGTGAACATCAGAGTAAGAGCAATAATTCTAGTACCAGGCCTCCTCTGTAACTCTAAACTGGTAACCTGTAAAGGCTTATAAAGAGTTGCCTATGGAGATTTTAAAATACCAAAGTTTGGCACCATTTCATAAGCATGTGCAAATTTAAACCTTGACATGTTTGGTATCTATTTACTCGTCGCAACACCATATTTTATATTTTACAAAAAAATTGGGTACTATATTGTGTTTGTGTGCATTAAAATTCGTTAAAGTGAATTTTTGCATTAGTGTGTAAACTTGCGTTTGAAAAATAGCTGCGCAAATATGAAATGACATAAAAATGTGCAAAACACACAATTTTATTCTATAGGGCCTCTACTAAAAAATATATAATTTTGGGTGATTTAAAGTACATTTCCAGCAAAAATACAGATTTTTACTTGTAAACAAAAAGTGTCAGAAGAAGGCCTGGTCCTAAAGTGGATAATGCCTTTGTCCGGGCCTGGACTTGAACCTGGGACCTCTACTGTGTCTGGCAATAACTCTTCTCATTGCGTTATCTGGGATGCTGGAGAGCACCATGCCTGATAGATTGGACAATCCTGCCTTGTGCCTCATTTTCTGCTGAACTCCTTGCTCCTCCCGTGAACTTCCTGATTTAATCCATGTCTCTGCACTTCCTGTTTGCCAGATTGTTGTGCCTTTTCCAGCCAGTATCTTGCTCTTTTCTCTGCTGCTCCTGTCCGTACAGTTTTGCATGACTGGGTAATTATCATTCAAAGCCTGAGAGCACTGAATAATAAAATAACATATAAGTGAATACAGCGCCAAAAGGAAAAAATAAAAATTAAAGTGATAAGCTGCTAAACCTCACCCTCTAAAAAAAGGTAACAGTATAAATAAAAAAGGTAGCACTTATTTAAATCAATTACATCATAAATAAATAAATCCAACCCTATATTGTGAAAGTGATAAATGAATCAAGTAATTATATATGTGAAAATCATAAATAAATGTGCTCAAAAAAATGTCTCTGATATATTTCAATTTAAATGATGTGATGTGAAGAAATCCATCACCAATGTGTAACAATCCTTCACCAGTAGAAATTAATGAACTCACCAGAGCAAGTTGCTAGCAATGTTATAAACTAGCAAATTGCGTGTTTGCTCTGGGAGCAATGATCTGCAGACAGGTAATTGAAAGGATCTAGATAACCTCCATTTTGTTAATGTACGCCATTTTAAGTATTAAGTTAGCTTTTTGCAGATATATTAGAAGTTTAATGAAACTGTTTTAGTTGTTCAAGGATGTATCAACAGAAGCTAACATGACCCTGACAATGTCTTTGTCTGGTTGTTTCTCAGAAAGTTAGCCAAAACAATTTGTACCAAGAAATGTATGTCATGTTTCATGTAGTTAGCTCATGATGGAAATTTACAAGTTACAGTCTTGAAACTCGCTCCTCCCTCCTTTATTTTTCTGTATCCTATACAATCTTAGTAATGTCTAATAAACTTGGAGCATCTCTGAACATAAGCTGCCGTTATTTCTGTGTTCAAGGGGTGTTCTCAGAATTCTGCTGATAAACCAGGAATCTCTCCACAGACCGGGGGTCTCTGAGGGGATAAGAAAATCATCCTTTCAGTAATCCCGGCAACAAGACTCTCCAATATACCCGACTCCTCTTACATAGGCTCAAAGGGAAGAGAAACAAAGCAGGCGATAGTGTAATACTGTATAGCAGGTTTATCCTTCATAAAAACATATCCAAAATACTCACATGGTAAAGTGTCACAGCCGACACCAGCATGAACCGCATAAAACACATAAGCCATCTCAAAAGCTGGAGATTTAGATGCAAGAACAAATTGAAGCCAAACTCCAGCCACTTTTTATGCAATTACAAATGTCATAATGCTTATGTTGTGCAAATAGCCTATGATCACCAACTTTACATTATGGTTTTTGGCTATTTTATCTTTTTCCTGTGCTATAGGCACCTTGATATGTTCAATGAACCTTTTGATAGTTGTGATTATATATTGATTTCTTTAACTTGATTAAAATCCCAATAAAGATATTGAACAATAAAAGTTACTGTCTTGGAACCGAAGGCTACTTTTTGAGAATAAAAGGTAGATTTTTAAAAATTATATTTGTTGTGCATTGGAACACATGTAAGTGTTCATGCAGGCTTAAATAATTAGTGAAAAGGTTTACTTTAAAGGTGGGCAACAATTTTATGTGAAATACATAAGGACACACATACATTATTATTATTATTATTATTATAATACAGTATTTATATAGCGCCAAAGGGTTTGCTCAGCGCTGTACAGTAGCAGGGGGGACAGAACATGAGACAATACAGTACAATACAATACATGAGGGGTTCGAGGGCCCTGCTCTTTCAAGCTTAAAATCTTTATATATTCTGATCAGATTTTCAGTTCTGTTATCTAAAACTGCCCATGTTTTTTTAATTTAGACTTCGCACTTTAAAATGTTAATTTATACAGAACATGTACCCTTTTCTCTATTTTTACTAAAAAGTTTAAATTTTTACAATATATATAGAGGAACTCAAGTACAGCTCCCAGTATAGCCTGGGGGCTGCACAATACCTTTTTAGTTTGTAATTTTCCCTTTAAAATTTGATTGCATTAAGAAGATAAACTGCTCAAAAAAATTCAAGGAACACTTGTTAATCAGAGTATAGCATCAAGTCAATTAAACTCCTGGGATATTGATCTAGTCAGTTAAGTAGCAGAGGGGGTTGTTAATCAGTTTCAGCTGCTTTGGTGTTAATGACATTAACAGGTGCACTAGATGGGCAACACTGAGACAACTCCCAAAACAGGAATGGTTTTACAAGTGGAGGCCGCTGACATTTTTTCCCTACTGATCTTTTTTTGATTATTTTTCACTAGTTTTGCATTTGGCTAGGGTCAGTGTCACTACTGGTAGCATGAGGCAATACCTGGACCCTACAGAGGTTGCACAGGCAGTCCAAATCCTTCAGGATGGCACATCAATACGTGCCATTGCCAAAAGGTTTGCTGTGTCTCCCACCACAGTCTCAAGAATATGGAGGAGATAGGTAGTTACTCTTGGAGAACTGGACAGGGCTGTAGAAGGTCCTTAACCCATCAGCAAGACAGGTATCTTCTCCTTTTGTGCAAGGAAGAACTGAGCACTGCCAGAGCCCAACAAAATGACCTCCAGCAGGCCACTGGTGTGAATGTCTCTGACCAAACAATCAGAAACAGACTTCATGAGGGGGGGAGTGAGGGCCCAACATCCTCTCGTGGGCCCTGTGCTCACTGCCTAGCACCATAGAGCTTCATTGGCATTTTCCATTGAACACCAGAATTATCAGGTCCACCACTGGCACCCTGTGCTTTTCACAGATGAGAGCAGGTTCATCCTGAGCACATGTGAGAGACGTAAAAGGGTCTGGAGAAGCAATGGAGAATGTTATACTGAATGTAACATTATTCAGCTTGATCGTTTTGGTGGTGGGTCAGTGATGGTCTGGGGAGGCATATCCATGGAGGGATGCACAGACCTCTACAGGCTAGAGAATAGCACCCTGATCCGCATTAGGTATTGGGATGAAATCCTTGGACCCATTGTCAAACCCTATGCTGGTGAAGTGGGTCCTGGGTTCCTCCTGATGCAAGACCATGCCCGGCCTCATGTGGTGATAGTATGCAAGCATTTTCTGGAGGATGAAGGAATTGATACCATTGCATGGCCCTAACCTAAATCCAATAAAACACCTCTGGGATATCATGTTTCGGGCCATTCAAAGCCACCAGGTTGCACCTCAGACTGTCCAGGAGCTCAGTGATGCCCTGATCCAGATCTGGGAGGAAATACCCAGGACACTGTCTGTCGTCTCATTAGGAGCATGCCCCAATGTTGTCAGGCATGCATACAAGCACGTGGGGGCCATACAAACTACTGAGTACCATTTTGAGTTGCTGCTATGAAATTTTAGCAAAATGGACTAGCCTTCTGCATACTTTTTTCACTTTGATTTTTGGGGTGTCTTTAAATTCAGTCCTCTGTAGGTTGATAATTTTCATTTCCATTAAACAATGGAGCATCCTTATGTTCCTAACACATTACCCAATCCATATCAGTGTAGATATCCAGCATGATATCTTTCCTTATTGAGATCTTATGTGTTTTCAAAGTGTTCCTTTAATTTTTTTGAGCAGTGTACTATGGCTGACTACGTAACAAAGTGACAAAAAAGAAGTTTAAATTTAGTAGGACATTTTTTTTCTTTACAGCATTACTGCTAGCTGTAATCTCCCTCTGCTTCATTCACCCAGAAATCGTTCCGGTCTATTGCTTACTGCTCATCCAAGGAGAACTGGGTCCTCTAGTTTAGTCGAAAAGGCACTAGCATTCTGTAAACTATTCGGTTGATTTGTTCTTTTTAGGTGAAGTGGACAAGCTGGCAGGTCTTAGGTAGATAAAGTGTGTTGTGATATTATTGTATTTGTCATCATGGCCAAATATTCCCAGGTTTATGATCACTTAGTGTGGATTCACACATAAGCCGTGCAAACTGAAGCTCCGTTTTCACAACTATTTGACAAAGTAGTAGTTTAGCATTTCAGGTCAAGTTTAGATCCAGATCAGATCAGGTTTATATTAGGATCAGGTCAGGTTTACATCAGAATCAAGTCAGGATTTTATTCTGTTCACAACTGAATGGAATGTGTGATTCAGAAGCATTCCCATAAAAGTCAATGGGCCTGGATCCACACCTGAGCCTGACAGCACTACACAGAAAACTGACAGGACTCCTTTTCAATGTGCACTGAATCCAAACGTCGACTGCACTGGACATATGTGAACAGGCACAATTACAATGCATTACATTTGCATATGTGTGAACCAGCTCTAACAGTTCTGAATGACACTGCACTTAATTATCAGCGCATTCAAAGTATATATTTTCAGGACCTGAGGTTTAATAAAGGGATGTAACTTTGTAACTGATTTAATTAATTGGTACATGTCATTTTTTATTCTTCAGTTCTTCTTTTGCAGGTACAGATCACTTTATATATCAATCTATTATGTGCTGTTATCAGCAAGCAACAATAGGCAACTATTGTAATGATCTGCTGATGCTTGGAACCATGGGTCCAAACTGACTCTGTCTTTTGTCCTCTCATGTCATAGCAGTCAGATTCCTTGGAAGTGATTATGAAGTCACAGCTGATGCAATGGCACTTCCAACACTGCTATGGGATGCTAGACTGCTAGGAAGTACAAACATAGAATCTGACCGATTGAGATCCTAGGCTTTGTACAGCGTTGTGCCTGCAACTGACAGTTGGCAATTTTAATGTAAACGCATGCTGAAGCCATTGTGCTCCAGACCTAAATTGAGGCCTAGAAAACTGTGTTTTGTGCTGAGCACAGGCAGGTTGTGTCTTGCTCATGGGCCATATGTTTGGTCACAGGCAGGGCAACAATTCTAGTAAGCAATAACACCTATAGGCTCACTGTATAGAATGAATCTACAGGTATATGGTTTGGCAAGAAATTCAATTAACTGGCTTTTTTTTAAATTAGTAGAATATTCTTTAAACAGTTAAATAATTATGAATGATGCCTAAAATTTACTAAACCTTTAAATGTCCATTTCTTTTGACATTGTTTTTAAACTGTGTGTCTAAGAAAGGAGAGTAAACGTAAATAAGATTATTTTTCATCTGACCTTATTTTCTCTAAATTAAATATTTTGATCGTTTCCAAAACAAAGCTGTCTGAAAGTATGCATTTATTTAAATAATGAGACATTTTCTTAGAAAAATGAAAGGAAAAAGGAAACAAATATCTTGACACTTTCTTTTTCATTAAAACTCATATTCTGTATATTTTTTTTTATTTGCAAAGCAACCCTAGCGCCTTATAGTTTAAATCCTTTTCACTTAAAAAAATAATCATACTGTGAAACCCCAGCAACTTTATTTTATACAAATTCTCCAGTCTCCACAAGTTAAACATTGTGTAGTGTAAAACAAAATTAAAGTTTACATGGGTTAACAAATATTAAATAAGACCAACTTCTCTTGGGTAGGGAAAGCCTGTGTTTACTATTATACTTCTATTATCAGCTTATTTGTGTATTAATTACTTTTGGGTGGGGAAAGCCTTTGTTTTTGAATATTCTTTGGATTTTAGCGCATTTGTGAGGATCCTGTAATAAGAAACCCTTCTTGAATTTTCTCCCTGCTTTGCTTCATAAACAGCCCATGCCTTACTAACTACTTTGACCTGATAAGGAAAGTGAATCTCTTGAAAATGTCTTAAAATGCAAATAAAAGAAAGTATCATGTACAGTACTCAGCTATCCTGCGTATTAAATTGAATATTCAGGTCACTGAGAAACCATTAATTTAAGTCAAGCAGCATGGAGAAAATTATATTAATATCAAGAAAGATATAAAGATAATTTTACATAAAGACTATTCAGAACTAAAATAATAATATTGCACAAGCAACCTTCTTTAAAGCTTAACTTGGCATTCTAAAAATAAAACTATTTCCCTTCCCACTCCACCTGCCTTTAGATAAATTAGTTTTTATTTAAAAAAAAAAAAATATATATATATATATATATATAAACAAATGCCTCCAATGATGTTGACACTGCCCATTGGCTGTCAGAAGTGTCTATCAACTGATAACCATTGGGTACACTATAGGTCTTCTAGTTTTCAAACAGTGATGTCATGTCTCCATAAGGCAAGCAGGGCCAACCAATGCCTTGTGAGCAGAAAGCAATCACAGCTGAAGTCTATTCAGAACTAAAATATTAATATTGCATGAGGAGCCTTCTTTAAAGCTTAACCTATCATTCTAAAAATAAAATTATTTCCCTTCCCACTCCACCTGCCTTTAGCTATTTATTTTTTATTTTTAAAAATATAAACAAAATGCTTCAATGATGTTGACACTGCCCATTGGCTGTCAGAAGTGTCCATCAACTGGTTTCCATTGGATACACTATAGGTCTTTAAAACAGTGTCATCATGACTACATAAGGCAAGCAGGGCCCCCCAGTGCATTGTGAGCAGAAAGCAATCACAGCTATTCAGAGTGATTCCACGATCTTGAGATTCTGTGATCTTGCATATGCTTTGTAAGTTTGCACAACCTTCCATTATTCATAGTTTAAATGCATGACAAACTGTCATAATGGATGTAAACTGTGAATGTACTAACAAATCCCACTTCATTAACTACATCACAAGTGAGGCACATGTGTATAAGATTATGAAATTTGTAAGTAACTTGTAAGGGTGTATCTTTTATAATAAACAGATGCACACCAAGTCATATACAAAAGCCACAACCCCCTTGAGGAAGCTGGTTTCTCCCCTCTGTGGTGAAATTTAAGTGGTCCTAAAGGCAGGAGGTTTTTTACCTTAATGCATTCTCTGCATTAAGGTAAAAAAAAGCCTTCTGTATGCAGCTCCCCCCCAAGCCCCAACTTTTACTTACCTGAGCCTAATCTTGATCACATGATGTGCCCGAGAGCAGTGGCTCTCTAGACTCTTTCTATCCTTCATGCTGTCAATCACAGGCAGTGAGCAGGGGATGGGGGGGGGGGGTGGTTTGAGTTGTGTCATTGGACACACAGAGTGTGGCTCAGGATAAAGCCTGTACCAAATTCCCCATGGCAGGCGGCTTGATATTGGGGCACTTGGCAGGGGGAGGAGTTAGGGACCCAATAAGAGGAAGAGAGGGGCTGCTCTGTACAAAAAGATTGCACAGAGCAGGTAAGTATAACATGTTTGTTATTTTTAAAAATAGGTTTACAATCGCTTTAAGCTCTTATATACTAGACTCATGTACACAGATTGTGTTGTGTCGTCAATACATATAGCTGTTTGCACACTAAGTAATAACATGGAGGCATTATGTATCTTAGATGCTTTTATTTATAAGATTCATTAAATTGTGTACTATTCTACCAAATATCTCATGTATGACGTAGTGGATGATAGCAAGTTAGATTATTGGGACTACAGACTCCCAACTTTGCCTTCCCTGTTGTTTGCCAATACCAGAAAGAATACTGCTCAACTCCACAAGGGGGAGCAAAGGAAAGATACTCCCGCACTCCCCTCTCCCATGCCCCTTCTTTCCTCCCCCATTCCCCCCTTCTCTCCTCTTTCTATAACTACACCCACCTTCCTATTCTCCTTACTCACTGCCACATGGAGGCACACACACACATCAGACCTTACCTTCCTGTTTAATTCTTTAACACCTCCCTTTTCCAGTTATATATTACGAAGTTCCACTTTTTCTTTTCTTCTCTCGAGCCTTGAAGCGTGTTCATCCAACATTCCCATCATTCAGGAATGATAACGAATAATACTCTAGGGCAGGGGTGGCCAACCTGCGGCTCTCCAGCTGCTGCAGGACTACAAGTTCCATCATGCCTCTGCAAGTCAGTAACTTCCCATCTTTGCAATGCCTCATGGGAAATGTAGTTCCACAACAGCTGGAAAGCCACAGGTTAACCACCCCTGCTAGGGTCTAGAACTGACAGACTTACATGTGGAAAGTTTGACACACCCCTAATTTTTGCTTTTTCAGATGCAGGCATCTCAATGCTTGTTCTTCACTGAGACATTAATATCACATCGAATGTTTCTTGAACGTTCTTGTCCCTGCACACTTGATTTACTACTGTATACGCCTGAAAAGGTACTAGTTTTTTCTTTTCCTTTTATATTGTTAAGGAATACATATAATGTACACGTTTGAACACAGACCAAAGTTTGTTTGGCACAAGCCAAACATCATACTGTATATAGTAGCAGGCTTTTCTACAGGGTCTGGACACACAGGCTGCTAGCAAAGGGGTTTATCAGAATCCAGAAGCCCTCTTTAAAAATAAGGGGACCCCCTGCCATGTGAATGAGTACCTCTAATCATTCACAAAAAAGTTAAAAGTAAATAAAAACACATAGTTTTTGCCAAGATCTTTGATAAAACAAAAGCAAAATATAAAAATTCTCAAGATGTACATCATAAATCACATTGTCCAGAGATGAAGATCCATCTCAGCTACAATAAATGATGACAACTGACCTGCCAATAGAAAAGCTTACACATAAACGAAAGCTCTGGTGGATGACGTGAGTATAAACAAAGAGGCAGGGTCTACCAAAGTCATTATCTACTAAATATGGATATGACCATATTTGGTTAATGATGTCACAGGAATTTCTCTGACATTGTTGACCAAATATGGTCATGTCCATATCTGGTCAATGATGACACCCAGGAGAACATGCCCTTTGTATATACTTAGCTGTCATTGGCTGGAGCTTTTGTATTCATTCACAAGTACATAGTTGTGTGGGTAGGATCATGTCTTTTTCTTTGAGTGTGCTGGTGGGCACCATTCATTGTGAATTCATTTGTTCATGATGACTGAAATAGATGGTGGATTTTCATTTTGGGATTTCTCTATTTAAAAAATTGTCAAAAAGTGTGTGTGTGTTTTTATTTACACTTCACTTTTTAGTGAATGAGTAGGGGTTTGGATATTTGCACCCCTTACAGATTCACATGGGGGAAAATGGTATCATGGGGCCCACTTATGTTAAAGGGGACTTCCAGATTCCAATAAGCCCCCACCTGCAGACTCCCCACAACCACCAGGCCACAGGTTTGGGAAAGGGGCCCTTGTCCTTAACAACATAGGGACAATGTGCTTGGCCCAGGGGAGGGGGGATACCTCCTAACACACTTTTCCAGGCTACAAGCTCAGCTATGGGAGTGGGTTTTGGGGGGAATCCATGATTTTTCTTGAACTTTGTGCAGAATTTTATTTAAAAATCCATACCATACCCAAAGGATTCAGTATGGGACACTTTTTTTTTGTATTGGTACACCTTACAATTTGTCAGATTGGGGGGGGGGGATCTTGGCCATGTGAGAAAGCTGACATGGAGCACTTCAGTTCAGACTCACCTAGTTTAATCAGCAGCTTAAATGGGTCACAATGTAGTCCACACCCCAACACAGTGATTCCAGGCAAGAGGAAATACCCATCTAACCCCTCTAAACTTCAAATTCTGCCTGAAACTCCCTGCCTGAAACCCATATGCCAGCTGAAGAAAGCACAAAAGAAGTGCACAAGAGAACTCCTTCTGCAGCCAACATGTAGCAGCAGCTCACAGGGATAAAGTTGGAGACAGGTGCTTCAGCAAACTCTCTGCATCATTGAGCTCACACTGCCTAGCTTCTGAACTGGAGGATATTGAACAGGACTGGAATATAAGAGCACATATAAGATCCCTGGCAACTAAAACAGATTTGAAAGCCCTGGTTTCTAAAGTGAAAAATATCTATAAACAAGATATAGATACTCAATGCAAAGATTACTCAATTAGGACAAAAAAACAAAAACTTTAGAAACCCAGCAGGAGGACATTTTGTATTCTAAGGCTTAGCTTAAGGACAATCCTTGAAGCAGGACCAAAAGAAGAGCTTCTTCATACAGCTAGATGACTTTGAAAATAGGAACAGATGCTCCAATATTAGAATCCAGGGTCTCCCAGAGACCACCATATAACCCGAGCTAATATTAGAACTACAGGGCATTTTTAAGCAAATTGTGCAGTGCAATGGCCCATCACAAATTGACATTTATTGAGTGCACTAAGCACCCCATCTGCCAGAACAAGGTTCAGATAACCCCAGGGATATTATATACAAGTTACACATGTATACTAAGTAAAATATACAGTAAGCGCTCAATACTGGTGGCAGCAGCTGAACATAAAAGGAAAACGCATATAAAGTCCCACAATACATAAATATACAAATGCAGCGCTTCAAAGAGTGATAAACACAGTCCAGTGAAAGAAGTGCTCCGTGATTCCTAGTGCAAATGGTGGAAATTTACACTAACCAGATAGCGTAAAATTATACGCATGTGTGTATATATCCTTTGGAATCCCCTTCTCCACTCAGATCTGGTCAAAAGAATAGCCGGAAAAGGTAGGTATCCTGCGCCCTCGTGTGGTGAAAGAGTGGTCCAGCAGGTCAGAGTGATGCCAATCTGAGAAAAGCCTCCCCCGTCTCAGGAGATCCTTAGGGGTTGTGAAAATGGAAGAAGCTCCTGTTTATCTGGCAGTATTTTCTTCTCTTCAGCCTTTCAAAGTCCAGATTGAATAAAGTTTGTCTGAGCTGTTAGAAGCATCACTCTGACCTGCTGGACCACTCTTTCACCACACGAGGGCGCAGGATACCTACCTTTTCCGGCTATTCTTTTGACCAGATCTGAGTGGAGAAGGGGATTCCACAGGATATATACACACATGCGTATAATTTTACGCTATCTGGTTAGTGTAAATTTCCACCATTTGCACTAGGAATCACGGAGCACTTCTTTCACTGGACTGTGTTTATCACTCTTTGAAGCGCTGCATTTGTATATTTATACACATGTATACTATTAAGGGTATGTATACACTTACTTAAATATACCCTGTTCCTCCCCTATTGGAGGAGTTGCATAAGGCGGAAATAAAATGGCTGCTTTCAGTAATCAAAGTGATCTGCAATGCTTTCTGGAACTATTATACCTAACTGAGGTCACTCTGCTGAACTTCTCATTGACAATTGTTATCCTGTTCCTACCACTCCCTGCAATGTGGAGCATTAACACTGTTAGACTCTACGATAGAAAAAGATCCCTCCCTCCACCTTCAGCTTTCCCCCTGCCCAGCTTCTACTTAACTATGAAAGTGACAAGATAGGAACCCTGCACAATATATTAGATTGCTGCTTTGGTAGTGGTGAGACATTTTGTACATAGAGTTTGCCTTCCACAAAGTTCATGATTATCACGATTACAGTTGTATTGCACTTGTATTGCTCTTTTGGTTCACCCTTTGACCTGTTGCTGTCATGTTGCAGAGTGGAATGCTTACCTGAGAAAACAAATGGCATACGCTGTGTCTACAGATCATTTGGGACTTTGTTCTTCATGCATTTTTCTTACCCCAAGCTTCTTTACCACTGTATGTTAGAATGCTCCCTGTCTATTCCTGTGATTTCCTATCAGGAGGGTGCATGTAATGCTCTCATCATCATAGACATTTATTTTATTGAATTGTACAGTATAAATCACTGTTTGGTGAGAGAGAGCTGATTAGCCTCCCTACCATGGTTGTTTACTATACTAATAGGTATTGCACCGTAAACTGGAGAATTATCCCATATGGATTCTTTTGGTGGAGTAAGAAGGTCAGCAGCTTTTCTGTCACTCCTAATTTTCCTGTTATCATACAGTTGTCGTATACTGTTAAATGTCCATTACTATTTACTTGTTTCAATATTATCTTGTCTGTGGAGTGGCTGGGTTGGGAATATGCCTTCTAGGCTAAAAGTCAGTGCACCTGATTATGCAGTATGGCTCACTTAAAGATACAGTACATACGTATAATATTACAGGAATGTGTTCCCTGAGCAAGAGGAACAAACTGGGTGGATCTTATCTGCTTTCCACAAGACCACCCGAAATGTATTGTGGATGGGCAGCAGCTACAGGCAGAGCGACATACCCATATGATGCTCGGTTTTTTCAGGTTTGGGCTTCTGCTGACCCCCTCTCTATTTGCTGCAAGACATGTTTGTCAGCAGATCCCAGCCAATGACTTTTGGCCAGGAACCTGCTGAATGCCTGCAACAAATTGAGAAGCAGAGCTGTGCCTGTATTTTCAAAATACAGGCACAGGATCTAGCTGGATCTTCTCTCCCTGGAACCATTTAGGGAGAGAAGAAAGAGACAATACACATGAGTAAAAGCAGCACATTTGCGCAAACACACTTTAGACACATTTTAATGCTTTGGTTGCCATATTTAACCCTTTGATCACCCCCTGTCACCCTGCCAGTGCCATTAGTACAGTGTCAGTGTATAGCATTTTTCACTGATCACTGTATTACTGCCACTGGCGACGTCTGATAGCATCAGGGTCAATTAGTTCTCCTCCCAGCCAGGGCCAGCTAGCATTAGATTGCCCGCACACTATCGCACTCATGCTATAGGTCACTTATCACCACCATTACTAGTAGAGTGTTTGCACAGTTCAATATATTGATCACGAACAGAACTATACCAATGCCCCCGTAGTATTAGTGTCTAAAAAATGCATTATTGGCATTGATCACTGTTCACTGCCAGGACTTGCGTTTTTAAAAAGTTTGCTTTGCAGGAACACCAAGCAATTGCAGCACTGATCTGTTTATTCTGACAGCAACAGGGTGTTCTTAGAATATACATCAGTTTGTGCAACACTGCAGGAGGAGATTTCTCATCCGCAGTTAAAAAAAAGATTGTATTTGCCCAAGTAGGGGGGCCTAGGGTGGTCAGTGGGTGGATTGCTCCTATGCTTTGGCATAGATTGTATTCGCAATTTTTGGCAGAGATGCATTCATCCATTGATCAATATGAATTGAGGTATCTTTTAGGTTCTTACATGTATGCCCAACATTAAAAGTGGGTGGATGCAGGATGATATATTCTGATGGTGGGCATACCACACACTTTTTCTGGCAGAGGTTTCTTCATCCACATCGATGTGAATAGAGGAATCTGTTTGGTGCTCTTTTTTCGTTCAGCCCACAGGCTGCATGAAAACAAAAGAACATTACATACATGCCTAACAAGGACCAACGACATACTGGTACATTGCTGGACTTTGAGTGGTTATATTGGGATGATTCCTGCAGCTGCCGGCATCATCCTGGTATCGTTATTTTTTTTTCAGCTGGTAATCTGCTGTTATGTAAAAGCAATCCTGTGGCTGATTAGCCACTGGATTGATTTTACAAGTAGTGGGAGGGGACTCCCCCCTGCCACATACCACGGCTTTCTCAGACCATCCCATCCCACTGGGGAACCTGAGAATGCAGCTGGCAGTTCTGCCAGCTAACCATAGAGCTGATCGTAGACCAAAATGGCTCCAATCATCTCTATGGCCTAAGAAACCGGAAGCTACAAGCATTTCATCACTGATTTTGCCAGATATAAACAGCGCCATTTTAAAATTAGGAAAGCATTTGATCACACTAATCTAAACAGCAATTGCACCATGCATGTAAGGTATCACCACGAACATCAGATCAAGGGCAATCATGCTAGCACTAGAGCTCCTGTGTAAATCTAAAGTGGTATTAAAAATGAATGTAGTTTGATGCCATTGCACAAGCATGTGAAATTTTAAAGCATGTCATGTTTGGTATCTATTTACTCCAGCGTAACATCATCTTTCATCTTTTAAAAACTGTAGAAAAAATTGTGCTGAGCAAATACTGTGTGACATAAAACATTCCCATACACACCATTTTATTCTCTAGGTCCTATGATTTAAGAAAAATATACAGTATAATGTTTGGGGGTTTAAAAGAGAAGTATGGTATTTTTTTTAAATCATACTTACCTCAGTGGATGCAGCATCAATACGATGCAGTATTTGTCTCCCGCTGGCTCTAGGGGTGAGAACTCAGCGATCACATGACAGCTGATCGCTGAGTTCTCACCACTGTTGTGAGCAGAGAGCAGTGACTATCAGCCGCCACTGTCTGCTCTGCTCCCCCATGCTGGGCTGTGGAGGGGGAGGGGGAGGGCGAGGCTGATCGCCCAGACTCTGGGGTGGATTTCAACTTTCCCCAGCCTGGACCTGCTGAGTGATGTCAGCCAACAGCATGCTTCTGCCCACTGTCAGCTGAAAACAGTTCACAGGAGTACAGAACAAACTGCACTCCTGTGATCCACAAGCGAAATACAGCCAAAATAGCTTTAAAGTAAATTTCTAGCAAAAAATACAGATTTATTTCATGTTAAAAAAAGTGTCAGAAAATGCTTAATCTTCAAGTGGTTAGAAGAGTGGGTGATTTGTGGCATAAGCTTTTAATTTTGGGCAGGACAGTTCAAACACCCCCTAAGTGGCCCCTTTTTGGAAAGTAGACACCCCAATGTATTTGCTGAGAGGCATGTTGAGCATATGGAAACTTTTATTTTGTTTCACAAGTTTCTAGAAAATGACAATTTGTTTTTTTTTTAACACAAATTTGTCACTTAAGTGATATATTGCTCACACATGCCATGGGTATATGTGGAATTACACCCCCAAAACACATTCTGCTACTTCTCCCGAGTATGGGGATACCACATATGAGAGAATTTTTGGCAGTACTTTATGAAAAGGGTCCATCTAGGGTGGGGTGTTATGCTATCTTAGCATTTCAGGTCCTCTGAGATAGGTACTGTGGAAGTGAAATGAGGAAAGTACACCCTTTGAAAGCTCAACGGTGGTCATTGCATATGGGTCCTGCTTTTCAGGACCCATATGCAGCTAGGCTCCCAAAAAGTCTCACACATGTGGTTTCCCCATACTCAGGAGAAGTAGTAGAATGTATTTTGGGGAGTAATTCCACATATATCTATGGCATGTACAAGCAATATATCATGAAAGTGACAACTTTGTGTAAAAAAAAATTGTCCTTTTACAGAAACTTGTGTCTAAAAATAAAATCTGCCATAGACTCAACATGCCTCTCAGCAAATAGCTTGGGGTATCTACTTTCCAAAAAGGGGTCATTTGGGGGGGTATGCTATCCTTGCATTTCAGGGCTTCTGAAACTGTGATGGGTACTGGGGAATTGAAGTGAGGAAATTACACCCTTTGAAAGTGTGATGGTGGCCATTGCTTTTTAAGCTCCTGTATATGGCTAGGCTCCAAAAAAGTCTCACACATGTGGTATCACCTTACTCAGGATAAAAAGCAGAATGTATTTTGGTGTGTAATACCACATATACCCATGACATGTGGGAGCAATATATAATTTAAGTGACAACTTGTGTGGAAAAAAAAACTTTTTTTTCTTGTAATTTTTTAAAAACTTGTTGCAAAAAATAAAATCTTCCATAGGCTCAACAAACATTTAAGAAATTTCCTTGATGTGTCTACTTTCAAAAAGGGGTAATTTATGGGGTTTTTGTTCTACCCTGGCATCTTAGCACCTCAAGAAATGTGATAGGCAGTCAGAAAGTAAAGCTGCATAAATTCCAATATACAGTATATAGCATAGTTTGTAAGCGCTATAACTTTCACACAAACCAAGAAATATACATTTATTGGGATTTTTTTTTACCAAAGCCCTATATCAGAATACATTTTGGCCTACATTTATGACTACATTTGAGTTTATTAGGTGTTTCTTATGACAAATTAGAAAATATCATTTGTTTTCAAAATGTTTGTGCTTTTTTCGTTTATATCACAAAAAAAAATAAAAAACTCAGTGGTGATCAAATACCACCAAAAGAAAGCTCTGTTTGCATGAAAAAAGGACATTGATTTTGTTTGGATACATTGTTGCATGACTGCGCAATTACCAGTTGAAATAGCGCAGTGCCGATCAGCAAAAAATGGCCTGGTCATGAAGTGGGGAAACCTTCTGGAGCTGAAGTGGTTAAACATTTAAACCTGGAGGTTGTGATGATCCAGGAAGCATACTTCATGCTCTTCTTGACCCTTAAGTGTTCTTTACCTATCTATAACCAGTGGTTTTTGATCACCTCCCCATCTCCCCATCTGGGCAGCACAGTGGCTAAATGGTTAGCATTTCCGCCTGGCAGTACTTGGGTCGCTGGTTCGAATCCCAACCCTGGCACCACCTGCCTGGAGTTTGCATGTTCTCCCTGTGACTTTGTGGGTTTCCTCCCACACTCCAAAAGACATGCTGGTAGGTTAATTGGCTCCTGTCTAAATTGTCCCTAGTATGTGTATGTATGAATGTAAGTTAGGGACTTTAGAATGTACACTCCTTGAGGGTTAGGGACTGATGTGAATGTACAATATATGTATGTAAAGCGCTGCATAAATTGACAGCGCTATATAAGTACCTGAAATAAATAAATCTCCAAAGTCAGAGTAGTGGCAATAGCTAAAGGTATACATAAAAAATGTGCTTTCTTTCTCTTTGAGTCTGAATCAGACTAAAAATATATGTGTTTGTTAAAAGCCATAATTATGGCCAGAAGGTATACATTCACTAAATTATATATACCCAATTCCCAATAAATCACATTTTCTAATACATTTCATTAGATACACTTTCTCATGTTTGGAGGCGATTTCAGTGTTGGACCAGAAACTTTGCACTGGGTAAATCTGCATTACCTTTTTGCAGCCATTAATAATTTTAGAAAATTGTTTTAGTGTCTTCACATTATTTGCTGCTGGAGGTCCACCCATGCCTCTCAGTGAGATTATATTCTTTACTCAAAGGTAAACAAGACATATTCAAGAACTGATATACTGTTCATGGAGCAATTTTATCTAGTAGTCCTCCACTGGCTCTTCCACTGAACAGATCATGCTGTCAGTGTCTATTCAGCTCATGAGCTCTGTTACTGCTAATAGAAAATTGTCCTTGCACCTGAATGACAACATCTTGGATGATATGACAGTTTCTCATACAGCTGAGATAGCAATCAAATCTTACTCTGAAATTTAATATAATAGGTGAGGTGTCAGAGAGGTTTGTCTAGGAAAGTGTGATTTCTGATTTAAAATGGTGATTTTTAATGAAATCCTATTGATATAACTAAGAAGGTGATCGAAGATCCTATTAGTAAGTTAATTGAGTAGGTTAATAACATTTTGTTTTAGCAGCCTAAATCGAGTCAGTGAATATATACTGGAAAACTGCCAGCAACTCCACTTTTCACCAACACATGCTCTTTAGCCTGATTCAAAAAGAAACTAAACAAGCAAGAAAAAAAGAATGATCTTTTTTGCCAGATTAAACATATCCTGTGTTTAGCACAGCTTATTACTTATTTATTTCTGACAGCTAACTCGCTCTCTCCTCACACAAAAGTGTTAATTTTTATCAGATTCAGTGTTATTTAATATTGGAATCACATTTTAATAGGGAAAGTAGTGGAGTTGGAAACAATCACAGTAAATTGGGAAATATCTTTTGCTTCTTATGATCAGCATATGGCTGCAGCATGCTCTTCAAATAAATCTGATCAACATATTTTTGGAATGTGAGCATTTTCCCATCTGCTGCATTGCTCATCATATGCACTGTTTTGGAATTTCTTTCTAAAAAAACAAAACAAAAAATACAAAAGTTTAGAATCCAATTCTGCTTTGTGCACTAATCATATACTGTATTCCTCCGATGCTGTGTAATATGTCCTTTTTTAAATAAAAGCTAGAAAATAATAACAGAAGTTATGTTTTGTATATAATTTAAGACTGTAGGGTAGGGTATATTTTTTGTGACTGCACTACCAAACTAAGTGTTTTATTTAATATCATTAAGCAACATAGTCTCCATAAGTGAGACAGTTACTCTTTTTCCATAAACTCCCTTTATACAGAATATAGTTTTACAAAGAGAAACTCCATTAAGCACTCTTTTTAATTAGGGTCCTTGCACTTGACCGCAAAACATACAGCATACACAGAGTCAATACACATGGCGCAAACATTTCAGTAACACTTCACTGTATTCAGATCTGTAATGCAAAAATAGAAAAAATTGTGTCCATGGTTCACATGGGTACATGCATATATGTGTCGTTCATGCCTGAATGTAATCCTTGGCTAAAAAAAGATTGGAAGAAGAATTTTAGGTAGAGTACATTCACACATAAGGACATTTACAGTTCTTTACCTGTGAACACGTACACACTTTACAGACCTTACTTGCATTTTTACTGCAGGATCTTTCTGCCAGCCTCTAAGTGGATCCTCTAGGATCCTGCATAAGTACATTACACCCATGTACAAGACCTTTAAAGTGGTTTTAAAGGCTAAAGGTTTTTCACCTTCCTGCATTCTATGCAGGAAGGTTAAAAAAAACGTCTGTGTGCAGCTGTGCCCCCAGGCCCCCTCAAAACTTACCTGAGCCTCGGCTGTCCCGGGTGTCTGCCTCCTCATTGACTGAGATAGCAAACAAGAGCCATTGGCTCCCGCTGATGTCAATCACAGCCAGTCAGCCAATAAGGAGAGAGAGAGGGTGTGGGGCTGAGCTTCAGCTCCATGTGTGACTGGACACAGGGAGAAGCAGGTGCCCCCATAGCAAGCTGCTTGCTGTGGGGGCACCAGACAGAGGGAGTCAGCGGGGAACCCAAGAAGAGGAGGAACCAGGCTGCTCTGTGCAAAACCACTGCACACAGTAGGTAAGTATAGACATGTTTGTTATTAAAAAAAAAAAAAAAAATGAAGCTTTATAATCAATTTAAAGTTGTCCCAAAAAACAGGAACATAATATTTTATCTTTAAGTTTCTACCTGTCTCATATACCGGTATGTGGCAAAACTTTATTTTTAGCCATTATATGTTGTTGCTTTATTTTCTAATTATCTAAATAATTATCCCTCAAAAATAATGGCCATGTCTCATGATACAAATTCAGCTTTCTCTGTTTTGCTCTGTGGAAGTTGTAATGTCAATAGCCATGATTTTTTTTTTAAAGCCTTATGGAAATGCAGCCACTTAACAGATAACAAGAAAACTGCAACCTAGAAAACTTCATCCATTTTGATTGAAAGTGGCTTTGAGAAAAAAGCCATGTAAAGTGAAATGTTGAAAAAGTTAACTGACTGTAAAGTAAAGCCTTTAGATTGCAGAAAAGTATATAATTGTCCTGCACTTAGCCTTTATTAGGAATGAGCAGAGTAATTTTGAAGACATTTATTTTGTTAATTGAACTGCTTAAGCACAGTGAGCTACTTCTATTTTATTTTTCTCGATTCAGGGCCTATTCACAGTTCTACAATGTGGCAATGTGTGCTAAAATGTACATGCTCATGCATATAGCCACCACGTATGGCAGTGTACTTGCTCTATGTACATTAAGGTTGATTTACTAAAACTAAAGAGTGCAAAATCTGATACAGCTGAAATTAGAAGCTGATTGGCTACCATGCACAGCTGCCTCAAGTTTTGAACTCTCTAGTATTAGTAAATCAACTCCTTTTGTGTTTCGGTGCCATTCATTGTGAATAACATGCTAATGTATTGTACAGTAGAACACAATGCACACTACAACACATTAGCTGGTGTGTTGTGGTGTGCTGCATTTTGAAAAAAACTGTCATGCATCAACACACTCATGCACAACGCATGTTAATGGATGTTATAATGGACATTAACATACTGTATGTGCTTAAATGCACCACAGTGAAACACTTTATAACGAATGGAGTATTTTCTTTGTTGAGTTGTTGATTTGGGATACTTTAGTATATTTAACCGCCTCCCGCCCGCCATATAGTACAATGACGGGCACAAGGCGGTTCTCTCGTTCTGGGAGGACATCATTGGACGTCCTCCCATTCTAACCGCACGTGCGCGGCTGCAGGAGCGCGCAGTGTGGAGATCGGTGGTGCGCTGTGTCCCTCGGCCACAGCGGATCACCGATCAACAGAAAGAGCCGACGATGTCGGCTCAGTCATGTGATCAGCTGTGTCCAATCACAGCTGATCACATGTAAATAGGGAAATGCCGGTTATCAGCATTTCTCTCCTCATGAGCTGTCATGCTGACCGCTCGAGAGGAGAGCAGAGCCAGTAATTGGCATCCCTCAGAGGGAACATGTACACTGATCATCAGGCCACTGATGATCAGTGTGCCCTGATGATCTGTGTAGCCCCAGCAGTACCACCTGTCAGTGTCTATCAGTGCCAGCTGTTTGTGCTCATCCATGCCACCTGCCAGTGCCCATCAGTGCCACATCAATGCCACATATCAGTGCCTACCAGTGCACATCAATGCCACATATCAGTGCCTATCTGAGTTGCCTTTCTGTGTCACCCATCAGTGCCAGTCAGTGCCGCCTATCAGTGCCATATATGAGTGCTACCTTTCAGTGCCCATCAGTGATGCCTGTCAATGCCCATCAGTGCCACCTACCAGTGCCTCCTCATCAGTGCCCATCAGTGCCACCTATCAGTGTCCATCAGTGCAGCCTATCAGTGCCCATCACTGCAGTCTCATTAGCGCACATCAGTGAAGGAGAAAAATCACTTATTTACAAAATTTTATAATAAACTAAGAAAAAACTTTTTTTTCAAAATTTTCTGTGGTTGTTGGTTTGTTTAAGAAACAATAAAAAACCCAGAGCTTATTAAATACCACCAAAATAAAGCTCTATCTGTCACAAAATTTTTTATAAAAATGTAATATGGGTACAGTGTTGCATGACTGCGCAATTGTCATTCAAAGTGCAACAGCGCTGAACACTGGAAATTGACCAGGGGAGGAAGGGGGTATAAGTGCCCTGTAGGCTAGTGGTTAATTAACTGCTTCCTGACCACCTGCCCACAATGTACTGTGGCCAGGTGCCATGTGATCACATGATCACAATGTAACCAAAGCTGTTATGAATCAATCTGATTCAAAACAGTTCCGCTTCTCTTCCTAGTTGTCTGTGATTGGCCCACATGGGGCTAATCACAGCACTCTGTACCATGTGACCAGCTCCAGCCAACCAGCCTCCTCTTCTTCCACAGTCCCCAATCCATCCTCTGATAGTACAGAGCCGTAGGAGGCATTCTGCACATGTTCAGTTTGGTGTGTATTGCTAGAGAGTTTTTCTTTTTTTGGGGAGGATCAAGGATCATGCAGCCTCACAGGGCAGTCAGAGGAGAATAAGAAATCCTCCTACAAGCTTTAACCAAAAATGTTTAATTTTTAATTTTAATTTTTAATTTGTAATTAACAAAAAAATGCTACTATAATACCACCTGAGTTATTTTATGAAGTCATGAGGTATTTTAGTAGTGAAAACATGTGGTAATTTAATGCCTATAGTAGTTGGCATATTTATTTACAGTAGTAAATACAGAGTTAAGGAGCAGTATTTATCACATAAAGCAAAAATGCTCAGTAAATACACCATAAAACATGAGTTAAAGTCAATACACAATTGGAAATAAATAAATGCGGTAAATATGTAGTGGTCCCGGCATGCGATAGTTAAGGAGCCAGCAGCTGTTGGCATCCTTAACAACTAGTAAACAACATGGTGATAAAGGAGCAGGTGGCCCCCATGTCCTTAACAACAAATGAGTCATCAGCTGTCAGCGGGGGTCCTCGCTGACAGCTAAATGTAAACAAAACAATTGATGGCAATAAAATTATGGAAAAACTAGCATGGCGGCCCCTCCCCCAAATCTATACCAGGCCCTTTGGTTTTGGTATAAATTTTGTGTGGAACCACATGCCAAAATTAAAAAAATAAACTGTATGCAATCCCCTCCAAAATCCTTACCAGACCCTTAGGTCAGGTATAAATTTTGAGGGCAACCTCAAGGTTAAATATAAAAAAAAAATGGCATGGGGGTCCCCCCAAAATCAATACCAAACCCTTATCCGAACATGTAGCCCGGTAGGTCAAGAAGTAGATCCATCTCAATCACACTGAATGCCAGCTGCCAACCCAACTAAGAGAAAAAAAATGGTCTTCCCTGATGAAAGCTACAAACAAATAACAGCTCTGTCACCTCCCACTACTAAGTAAACAAAGGGGAGGGGCAACTAGGTGGTGCCCTTGTGACATCATTTAAGCAGCATGCCCTGGTAGGTGATGTCATAAGAGTGGCTCCGTCCCCATAGTTAATTTAGCGGTAGCAGGCAACTGAGCTGTCAATTATCGGGAGCCTTTGCCAGGGTCAGACCTCTTTTTTTCTCTTTTTTGGGTTGGGGTGGTGTTTATCATGATTAGATAAATTGGATCCACACCAGAGAGAACTTTTTTTTTTAAAGGACTTGTCAAAAACTGTTGCATTTTTACTTTTTTTTACCACTCTTTTGGTGAATGAGTAGGGGTACTATGTACCCCTACACATTCAAATGGGGGGGGCAGGATATGGTGGCCCCCTTGTTAAAGGGAGCTTATGGATTCCAATAATTCCCCCCTGCCCACAGTCACCCACAACCACCATCCAGGGGGACAAGGTGCAACATGGGGACAAGGTGCTTTGGGGGAGCTCCCCTGCCTCAAAGCACCCCCACATGTTGAGGGCATGGGGCCTGGTATGGTTCAGGAGGGGGAGTATCCCCTCCTTTTCCTGACCTCCTGGACTGCATGCTCGGATAAGGGTCTGGTATGGATTTTGGGGATATTAAAGGAATTCTCTTTGTAAAATCATTATTTTAGTTTTTAGTTAGATGCACTAGCAGCAGTACTGAAAAATTATTGCATAGCATATGTAGAACAAAAACATTAATAATTGAGAGCTTTTTCGTCAAAAATATTACCAGACATATCTCACACAAGTTTCAGCTCCCCAATCTGGAATTTTTCAGTATTAACTTCTACAGAAAAAATTGACCGATAGTTCAGATGGTGTGGTGTTTTCTGGTATCTTTGTATGTAACCTTACTGGACCATAGGATGAACCATGCTTTAAAAAAACATTAAAATCCATTCATATCTGCCACTGTCACACAGCTGCAAAAAATGGGTTTTGGATGTTGATGGTGCAAAAAAAACTGTAATGTGACAAACTTTCTGCAGAGCACAGAATGGACCCTGCTTTAACAAACATTTACTGTATCTGCAACTGTCACACACAATGGTATTTTAGTCATTTTAGTCAAACTCCATAACCTCACAGATAAAATTTTTCAGAGCATTTGCAACTGTGAAAAAGCCACTAAAAAAATTAAGTGCCCACAATAAAATTGCTGTTGAAAGAAAAAGCAGATATAGCCCCAGTTTTAAAGGGTAATGGTTGCAAGCTTAATGCTGGGGCAGAAGATGTTATCAGTGGCCTGCAGAGGGATGGGTGTTCTCAAGGAGACTGGACATAGCAATGGTGGCATCATGCAAGATATTTTTTGTGGCCTGAAATTCTAAAAGGAGAAGCTTTGGATGCAGAAAAACATGGAGAGTGGCAGGATCCTCAAACTGTTAATCAGCAGCATCTCCAACAGGGGCTTGGAAGCTACTGCTGATCCAAAACTGGTTTATTTTCACAAATTTCATTCAGGCAACAGTGCCCATGGACAGATGTCTCTCACAAAGTCCCCCTGCAGTACTGAATGAAAGTCAAGAAAGCTTTGGCCAGTTGTCCATCCATATGACCCAGTAGTTGAGATGGTCATCTATTCAGAGGCCCTCTACATGCACTCTTGCTTCTAGTTAATCATCCACCATGTGATGCAGTCACTGCTGATAGATGTTGGCAGCAGACATCCCTGGGTGCTGTGGACTGAAACATTTTTTAAAAAGGCATCGATAGGCAGCTACCCCCACTTCCTCCTTTCATGGACTTTAAGCTCAGATACATGTTATCCATGGGACATTATCCTGTCAGTCTCTGGAAATGAGTGCTCCATAGTGTGTCCTCCAGATGTTCCATCCTCTACTCCCTGTATGAGGTCAGAATGAGCTCTGGAACTTGCCCTTGTAGTGTGGACCAAAGAGGTTTGCAACCAATAATGGTCCTTGTTGTCACAAATCCTAGGGTCATTTTGTGGGCTTAGGAGCATGAGGAGGTCCTCATGATTGCTGAAGATGACATTATTCTAAAAAAGTACTTGTCCATCGATGTGGAACCATTGCCTTCCACATGATGTGAAGGGCAGGGATGGCCTTATAGGTGAAGGAATATAGGCCAGAAAACTGTCACTATGGTATAGTACAGGCAGAAAATTTCCAAAAGGGGGCAGAATCCACCAACTCCACCACTTCCTCTGCATGCTCTGGCTGTGTAGCATGCCCAACACTCAAAACAATTACAAACATGCCCTGCCCAGGGGTGGACTGACCATTTGGAAACTCGGGCACTGCCCGAGGGTCCAGGGTCAGTAGGGGACCCCATGAGATGCCCCTGGTACCTTTTTCATAGGCGTTTTTGAGTTTGGGCAAGGACACAGGGACCCCATGATCCCCTATTGCCCGGGGGCCCCATGAGTTGTCAGTCCGCCCCTGGCCCTGCCTACAGAAGATTCCCCATGTCTGCAACCACCTCATTAGCCCATAGACAAAGAAGCTACTCACCCACTCATAGCTGCAAATGAACTTCTGCTTTTCTTTGTGGGTCTGCCAGATATGATGCTAATAATTTGGAGCCTAATCCCTTCTTTTAAAGTATGGTGGTTGGGTGACCTGAAAACTATACAGTTTTGGGGGGGCAAAATAGCACCTCAATAATTTGTGTTGCTTTACGGCAAAGAGCTGCTTTTGTGGTGACAAATTATTCTGCTGTTGCTGCTGTGGGCTCTGTATAAATAAAAAAAATATAATTATAATACTCTAGCAAAATAAAACCCAAATAATATAAAGTTCAAATACAAAAAAATGTAAAAAAAATAATAGTACCCCAATCAACCACCCAAAAACTCTACAAGCAAAATAAAACCCTTTTTTTTTTCATTTTAACTCCAGACCATTTTCTCTAGTAACATAAACTGCAGTTCACTGCAGAGTATCAGTAGGAAATATGCACCACTGGATATAGTGCTATACATAGCACTCAGCACTGCATAAAGCATGATGCAGAAGTAAATAAAATGGTGCAGTGCAACAAATAATAAACCTAAAAAAGTCCATCAATGTGTCCGTTAATCAGTGCTTGAAATTAATATGTTGATAAGAATCAAATCTTCTTCCTGAGTATCATCTTGCATGCATACAAATTATGTGCAAATGGACACTTCTTAAATGACCTGTCTGCGCGAATGAGATTAAACAAGCTCTCAAAGATGTCTCCTGCTGGGGTTCAATCCCTCAATGACCCCTAGCATTTGGACGGCTGTTGGCAGGTGGTATAATGGTTGATATCATATACAAAGTATAAAATGGGAAACAATAGTGTTCTCTGTATATATTATACCCAGTCATAAGTGAACAGATAGCACTCAGTGAAAGCACAACCGGTGTTAAAACCATGCTCTAAGATGTGATCCTTATCTCCAAATGTCACCAAGAAAGCAGACACCAAATGTAAAAATGGATGCTGACCTCCTTCCAAGACCTCCCGATTACATCAGTCTATAAGTGCTTAAGGGTGTTTCCTGCTGGGGCTCTATACCCTCAAAGACCAATGGTGCTTGGGCAAACAATGACAGATATCACACCACTTTTTCCTCAAAGCAGTTCAAGGCATATGCAAAGCATAAAATGGAGGGCACATACTGAAATGTCAACTGATAACCATAAGCATGTTTGACATGGTCAGCTAATCAAAATAAAACAAAAGGACATTGCACAGGATTATGACTCAGAATAAGAAAACAACTGCTGCAAAAGTGACTGCAGAGCTCAATCTCAGTCCACAAAATCCATGCGGAGGGAACTCCATAAGCAAAACATTCACAGACGAGCTGCAAATGCCAAACCACTAGTGACCAATATTAATGCTCAGAAGAGGAGAGACTGGTGCAATGCCCATAAATTGTGGACTATGGATCAATGAAAGACTGTAATATGATCCAATGAATTGAGTATCACACTTTTCTCAACCACAGGACGTGTTTATGTGTGGCAAACACCATCCCAAGCTTACAACCAGGACTGTCTTGTGCCAATGGTAATTTCATGGCTTGGGCAGCCATATCTTGATATTCTGCAGTCCCCATGATCATATTGATAGGTAGAGCCACTGCCAGTGAATATGTACAAATTTTGGCTGACCATATGCACCCCATGGTGCAGACTTTGTTTCCCAAAGACAGCCCCATTTACCAAGATCATAATGCTCCAATTCACACAGGTGGTGTTGTCAAATTGTCATTTGACAAGCATGTAGACAAAGTTTTGCACCTTCCCTGGATGCCACAGTCACCGGACTTCAGTATCACAGAGCCACTATGGTCAGTTTTGGAGAACAAGTTTTGGGCTTATTTTCCACCTCCAGCATCTCTATGAGAACTGGAATAATTTTTGCATGAAGAAGGGTGTCAGATTCCATTGTCCACCATCCAAGACTTATATTTGTCAATTCCCAGGATAATTCAGGCCATCTTGGATGCCAACGGTGGTCCAAACCATATTGGGTAACAATTTTGTTCTTTTATCTGGAGTAACTAATAAACCTACAGTAACTAATACATAAAACACATAACTCCATATTCAAAGGGGATCCTGCTAAACACAGCACCATCACCATGATCAGTCCCCACACAGCCCACAACCCAAAATTTTCACATGCCATAATACAATTTAATAATTTATAAAAAATTTGTTTGACTTTCAGTATGTGGATTGTTATGGTTCATAAAAAAAATCAAATCCTGTAGTAAAACACCATTCTTTTGCACTACCATAACCTCACCTTAGCGTTTATTTAGTGTGAAATTATTTTTTGGGGGGAACATTTTGTATTGATATTATTATATACAACATATGTTAAAATTTTATATTTTTGTAATTTTAAACAGTAAAAAATGTATAATCTATCACTTGTTTGTTGCTTTCATTGTAGTTTGTTTTTCAAAGGTGTAGTGTTTAAAAAAAATACTAAATTTTTTTCCAGCTTTTATTCATGGTTACTGATTTATTACATTTTATCTGGCTAACAACAGAAACAGAGCGATTTCCATGTATAAAGGCAATTTGCTTAGTAAATTAGGTTAAAATGTGCTGACTCCCCCAGAGGAGATGCTGTTGGCCAATATATCTTTAATACCCAAACCGCAGAAAGACCACCATTTACCACAAAACTATAGACCAATTTCAATGATGAATAATGATCTGAAAATATTTAGTCGTATTTTGGCAGACAGGTTGGCCCCTATCATTTCTTCTTTGGTCTCTCCGGACCAATCGGGTTTTATTCCAGACAGATTTATTACTGATAACATTCGCCTAAATGTTATTCAAGATGCTAATTTACATTCTAAGGAGGTTCTGTTGATGAGTTTTTAGATATAAACAAGGCTTTTGACAGTGTTCTTTGGCCCTATTTATTTTCCTTGCTACAGAAAATTGGTTTTAGTGACGAGTTTTTGGCTGGTATACACGCTTTATACGACTCCCCTAAAACGAGAATAAGGCTTCCTGGCTGTAATTCAGATTTTTTTACATTGGGTAGAGGTAACCGTCAAGGCTGTCCTCTTTCACCCCTTTTATTTGCACTGGTGTTGGAACCTTTGGCAATGGCAATTAGATCACATCCGGATATTTCTGGCTATCCATTATTAGTTTCACATTTCAAAATATGCATGTATGCTGATGATGTAATGCTTTTCCTTACCAATCCGTTAATTTCATTGCCTAATTTATGTGCCATATTGAACGATTTTGCTATAGCGTCAGGTTTTACTGGCAATTTTACCAAATCGGTGGTTATGCCTGTTGGTGTTCCTGATTCCCTAAGTGCATCTCTCCGTAGCTCTTTTCCATTTCGTTGGGTCACAGTTCAGATTTCCTACTTGGGTATTAATCTCACTCCTAGATACTCGGATATGTTTGCAGCTAATTATCCACCATGTGTATCACGTCTCTCTACTCTATTGAAGATTTGGCATGGTTACCCTATTTCTTTTCTAGGTAGAGTCACGGCAGTTAAAATGAATATTCTGCCTAAACTACTATATCTTTTTAGAACACTTCCATTTCCGGTCTTGAAAATGTTTTTGGATCACTTTCAGCGAACTATTAATAATTTTATCTGGGGTAATAAACGTCCACGTTTTAGTTCGTCTGTTTTGTACTGCTCACAACGGATGGGAGGTTTTGGTCTTCCCAATTTTTGGCTATATTATCTCTCAGCTCGTTTTGCGCAGCTATCACAATGGGCAACTGTTAATTCCCAGATCCCCTGGATCAAGTTTGAATCCCAATCTATACGTCCATTTTACTTACCGGGTATATTGTGGTCTAAAATCTCCCCTCGATCGTTTACTTTTCATAACTCCATAGTGACCCATTCACTGACACTTTGGTCCAAATACAAATTTAAATTGAATCTGGTCTCTTCTATTCCCCCAGGTGTTTCATTTTTTGGCGATCCTACTTTTGTTGTAGCTTTTTCCTCTCCTCAAGCGTTTTGTTGGTGGTATGATCGATCTTTTATTAGATTATCTGATTTTCAAAGAGGAGGATCTTATATTACTTTTGATATGCTGCGCGTGTTTTTTGATGTTCCTCTTCGTGAGTACCATCGTTACCGACAGATTAGACATTTTTTTAATTCACATTTTGGCCTTATACCCTCTTCCCCGATTTCATTTTTTGAACGTATCAGCCAGGACTCTCCTAGGGGAAGGGGTCTTATTTCTGATCTTTATCACCAATTTTTGATCTGTCTTTCTCATACATCCCCTTTATATAGACAAAAATGGGAGGAGGATAGTGGTATCACTTTTTCAGATGAGGACTGGGATTCCATGGTGGATAACATATGTAAGTGTTCTAGATCTCTTTCTGTTCGTGAGACGGCCCTCAAGGTTCTAACCAGATGGTACTATACCCCATCAAGACTAAATGTATTGTTCCCACAAACATCCCCTTTGTGTTTCCGGGGCTTTGGCCTCACAGGTACATTGGTTCATATATTTTGGGATTGCCCGACCATATCTTTGATTTGGCGCAAGATATCTGAGGTGGCTACCTCACTGGCGAGTATCCCGGTACGATTGTCTATACAGACCTGTTTATTGGGGGCTCATATCCCGGGGATCTCTGATGCCGCTATGAGACTGATACATACAATTTGTATTACTTTATGGGCTATTGCCTTACATTGGAAGTCCAATGCTGTACCATTGGCCTCTGTTTTACACAGGGTTGATGCAGTGATGCTCATGGAACGTATTCATTATACCTTACTGGATAAGATGCACTTATTTGATGAAAATGGGAATCATGGAGGGATTATAGACATTTATTGCATGATTAAAAACATTTCAAGTGAAGATTGACTGGCATATACTGTTGATAGATGTATCATTCAACCTACTTTATTGCCTACATATTTCATGTACTTGCAATCTATTCTTTTCTATTTCTTCTTTTTCTTATGTTAATATACTTTTCTGTAGTGTATTTTTCAAAAGTGCCTTGTTTTTACTGTAAGTATTATTTGAAAATGTACTGTTGTTTTACAGTCTACTTTTGCAAAATAAAACCGTTTGTAAACAAAAAAAAATGTGCTGACTCAATGTGCAAATTCATGTTCTCTATTTTTTTTATGTACACGCTAGATTTATAAACTTACATAGTAGCACTACATTCACTAAGCTCGGTTAAGAAATCCATTTGACAAATGTCTATAGTTTAATGCAGTAGTATCTCCCCTGCCAAACTCCTTTAATAATTTTCTTGTTTGCCCCTGTTTACCCCAGTGGCATAACTATAGTCATAACAAACAACACACCCTTTAATTTATATTTATTTGCTTTTTAATGAGCTGCTTTTGAAAGTTGATTCCCTTCAATGCTGCTGTTCTCTAGCAACTTCTATCCCCACTAAAAACCACTAATAGTGTGCAGAATGTGCTGACAGCTTTCATACCTATCCTTGATTAAAGCAGACTTTATGTTAATATGTATGTAAAGTCCAAGTTTTGTTTCTGTAATTTAGGATAGAGTGAAGAAGCATTTGAAATCCTGTCTGGTTTATACATCTCTGGTCTAACTTGTTATGATGAGAGGAAGCTGGTATTTCTAAAACAATTGGTGAAGCTTTCTGTGCTGGTAACTCTGTGTTCTTGTTCAGCTTTTGGTATCTGAATCTGTGCACATAGGGATTCTGTAAAATAAGTTTTGCAACGTTTCATGGTATATATAAACCAAGATATACAGCGCTTACATAAAAAGTGCAATACAAATAAAGTGCAAAACAATAAAATGTCCACATGATTCCTAAAAATATTGTGCAAACCAACAATGTCCACATGTGATTCATGTTATTGTAACACAATAACGTTTACAGGAAACTACATATATATTTTATAAATATGTCCATCATCCATAAAGTGCAACCATTCTTCTGCAACGGAGTGAAATAATATAAAACTTCTGAAAAATAAAGTGCTTCATTCAAAATTCACCACTACTTGATTCCACATGTGTGTACCACCACCATCACAGAGAACTCACCAGACAGCCATGACCTTCTCAATTAAGAGTTGGTCTATATGTGCTTGTTTATATTTATGTATGGATTCCCCCACTCCAGTAAGTGAATCCACCATGCTCTTCATTGTAAGCTTCGCCAAGGATGCAATATATTAAAAGGGGAGAAGGAGACTCCAAAAGTGTAAAGTACCCTTTGTTAAAATTTACATCAACATATATAAAACCAACGGTAAATCTGCTCACATTTCATAGTGCATTAAGCCCTGAACCTCGGTTTAAATATTCAATGTATTGCCCGGCTCTCTCTGCCTCACAAAGCCCAGAACTCTCCGCACTACATGCGCATCTCACCTCTTCCGTGTCACCAGGTCATAACTTCATGAAGCTCCTCCTCAACGTATGTTTCGATGTGCTGACATCATCAGGAGGCATGAGAAGAAGCTTGCAGTGTGATCTTTATATACCCTATTGGTTAACTGTTTACATACCAATTATTCATGTGCCCTGATAGTTATTATACAACTACTTAGATCTCTATCCGAAAAGCAACAAATTTGTTACCAACCACCCTTCCATAAAAAATATATATAAAATATTTAGACCTATATGGCGTGCATTCGTGCATTGTTTGTGCAAATGTTACTGGTCTTTGTTGGTTTGATGATGTCATTTGCTGTTGGACCACTGTAATTGTTTAGAGAGAGGAAGGGATATAATACACAAAGTGCCAACATCCCTAACGAATACAAGGAGGGGAAAAGTCTTCTTTTTTGGTGGGACTTTAGCAGCACAATTTACTTGTATGATAAATTTCAACCATTCAAAAGAGATTTTTTATAAAAACAGTATGAATTTTTATTTTTACAATCTTCAAAAATAAACAAAGCTACATTACATTTTACGGCAGTGTCATCAGAGATGGTATTGCAAATCTAATCATGGATCATGCATGGTTCGCACTTGATGTGTTTCGAGATCAACAAAAATCTCTTCCTCAGAAGTGCTCAAGAAGGCATGACGCCTATAACAAACATATATATACAGATATATATATATATATATCAATATACATGACGCAATCAAATTTTTATAAACAATTTGATAATTTACAATATAGTTATACACTTACATGATTCCATGTGAGGTAAAAACCGCCCGAAAATATTAAGAACAAATTGTTATGTGAACACAGCCACGGATTTCTCATATATCTCAGGCAAAAATGATGAAACAAAAAATAAATAAAGAAGAAAGTGAGACCAGTGGATGAAAAATGCAGCCCAAACGCCTTCTGAAGGGGCCCCACCCAAATGCACCGTCAACAAGATCACCTGCTGGTTGGTACTGATAGGGCAGCGCTGCAATGTGAATAATAAATATCAATTGGATATCATATCCTAGAGGAATTTTAAGTTTAAGAGCTCGATGCACCTACTATGAGGGAGAACTATTGTGTGTTTCTTAATATTATAGTGGCCATAGGTAGCAAGATTTGCCATTATTTCCTGTTAAAATCACAATGTTTGAAACAAGCATGATGTGAGTAAAAAAAAAAACAGCTATAAAAATCAAACAGGGGTTCTGGCCTTTCGTTCTGTGTTCTTGTTCAGCTTTTGGTATCTGAATCTGTACACATAGCTCAGCTTAAAAAATGTTTTTTTTTTGTCTGTTGCTGTTGGAAAGCATCCTTCTTTTCCTGTTTTATTACTTTGTCAAATAAACAGGAAGTGAAGTGAAAAATACTGTAGTGACGCCTCAAAGGGCAGTAAGAAACAGATAAGGGTTATAAGCCCGCACACAACCCTTTTTCAAAATGCACTGCATATGGACTGCATAGATGTGAATGACCTCCATTGGAATTCGTTTTGTTTTCCATGTCATGCAAATCACTGCAGTCTATAACACATCCAAAACTGAATCGTTGACTAATCGAGGAAGGATGTCATATGAAGCCCACCTGGATCAAAGAGTCCTGCCCGGCCATCATTTTGCTATTGGAGGGGCAGGACTCTCTTTGATCCAGGTGGGCTTCATATGACATCCTTCCTCGATCGCGCCTTGAACGTGCCTGAGGGGCCATGCTGAAGCAAGATCTGTCACCCACTGTATACCTCGGAGACAGCTGATGACACATCTGTATACCACCTCATTGCCAGTACCATGTGACCTGCTGTGACCAATCACAGCAGGTCACATGGCGATTGTAAACAATGGATGGCTTCCTTTCATGCCATCCATTGGATACAATTCGTCACAGTGATCACATGTACAGACTGGGCCAATCACAGCCCATCTTTGTAATGTGATTAGCTGTGGCCAATCACAGCTAATCACAACAAAAAACCCAGAATTAATTGATTTCATTCAGTTAAATGCTTGCTTATAACTAATAAATTCTTGGCTATAAGCAATCATAATGTGTTACTATGGTAACATTATACTACTCTGGTCACGTTATGAAAAAAAATCTTAAAAAAAAGGAAAAAAATGTAATACATATAAAAAATTATTATTTTTTTTTTTTCGTACTGTCACTAGTCAGTGTCCCTGATCACCACCACACCAGTTATATGATGTGCTGTACTGCATTGGTGACAGTATGTAAAATAAAAAAGTGAAAAGTCTTTTTTTAATTTCTTAATTTTCCAAAAAAGTATGACAAAAAATTACAACTTCAAAAAACTTGCCATGCCTCTTACTAAATACCTCATTAATTTGGGGGATATCTGTGCTGTCCTCACATTTTTGGGCCTCATGAAAATAGATTGGCCATCAGTATATCAGGATTGATCAATTTTCAGATATATATATACCACAATTTGTAGACTCTATAACTTTCCTACAGGCTAAATAATAAATACTGATTTTAGTTATTTTTTACCAAAGAAATGTACCAAAATACATCTTGGCCTAAATTTATGAACAACAATAATTTATTTGCTAAATTTTTGGTATTTTTTTTGTTGATTTAGTAAAAAAAAAAAACCCAGTGGTGATTAAATACACTGTTCAACAAATTTTTATTTTTTGCCAGTTTTGGAAACAAAAGGATCCATTTCTTAATGAATTTCACATTCTGAGTTCAAATATAACAATGAAATTTGTCAATTGGCTCTAGTTTTTCTGTAAACGGAAAGTTTTCTACTATAGGCGTAATGACTACATAATGCACAATAATTATATAGATAGATGTCTTTCCACAAATATAAAGCAAGTGATATTGACTACATAACAAAGCCTAAATGGCATAATATATTGCATAGGATTACCAAGAAAAATTATAGCCATAAGCTAAGTTGAATCATTTTAATACTTAGGATTCTCACTAGTTTTGTCTTCAGTTTGTGTCGGTTTTGCTTCTCTTGGCTTTTCTCTTGTATTCGAGGAAAGGGCTATCTCTTACAACTGCACGTGACTACACGCTTCAGGTTCTTCCTCACTTGACTCAACCACGAAGGATTCTGGTGCTTTAGGAATTGGTAGCCCCTCTCCATGAGGAACTGGACGTATTGCCGATGGAATATTTGGATAGTGCACAGATAACTTTTTCTTCTTATTTAGCCCTTTTACAATTGGAGGCACCATACAAAAGTAACAATTACTAACATGATCTGTTGGCTCTCTCCAAATCATTGGCACAGCGAAAGGCATAGATGCCTTTTTTCCATTCAACCATTGCTCCAGTGCCGTCCCACAAGAATTGCAGCATATATGTGGTGCCCAGCTCTTGTCCTGGTCTCCTATCTTGCAGCCAAAATACAAGTTGTAGGCTTTCTTAATCATTCCTGTTATCCTCCTTTTTTGTGAGATAAAAGTTATTTCACCGCAGATATAGCAGAAATTATCTGCTTTATTCACACAAGTTCGAGGCATTACTGAGTAGCCTATATAAGCATAAAACGAAATGTAAAGACGCTGTCGAACTACAATCAGCTACAGATACTGCAGCTTTTATGCAGTGAAGTGATGCAATTAAAGGCTAATATTGCATCATCTCAGTATACATGCAATTTTCTATTGGTCACCAGTATCAATTGCGCAATATGCAGCTGAAGTTGCATCATAATTTTGAATGGCTTACGTCATTAGATGGGTGAATATATCATGGAAACTAGAGCGAATCAACATTTTTTAGGGTCATTTTCGTTTTCAGCACCCCAAAATTATGTAAGATTAGCTAATTTTATGCCCAAAACTTTTTACCTGTTGAACAGTGATACCACCAAAAGAAAGCTCTGGTTGTATGAACAAAATTCTAAAAATGTAGTTTGTGTACAGCATTGCATGACCGCACAATTGTCATTCAAAGTGCGAGAGCACTGAAGGGGGTAAAAATGCTTGGCATTGGAGTGGTTAAACCTGCATAATGCTAAGACTGAGGATTGTGGCATTAGCACAGAACTAGCAAAATTACTTCTTGCATTAGTTTTAGGAATACAAGGCAGAGGTGTACACAAAGTTTTTAATGGAAAGTAGTGCTGAGATAGCATACGGTGGTGTCTTGAAATGGGAGACAGACATAAAAAAGCTAAAAGTAGAAATAATTTCAGTCCTAAAGAATTTTCAGGCAGGTCTATTTCATGCTGTAGGGGAACATTTTTCTAGAAAGCCTTAAGGTCCCTGCAAAAAAAAAAAAAAAAGAAAATGAAAAATGAGACAATAATACAAAGAGCAATTTTATGTAATGAATAAAGGACATTCTTATATGTTAACTTGAATTTACATACTCCAAGTATGTAACCATGTAGCAAGCATTTGAAAAATAATAACACTAGTCAGCTTTAGTATACCTCTGTTCTCCAAGCTTTTCTAAAGTGAGCTGATGCTTTCCTCCTGCTGAGGGTATACTGCAAATCAAGCAAATGTTAATGTGAGGATGTTTTGTGCAGCAATAATAACTTGACCCACTTATTTTCACAAAAACAGAATTACAAGTAGGCTGAGCATATTCCTCATGAGTGTGTGTCAGTACCACGTCCCCAGGAGTGTGATTCTCTGGCGGGGGCCACCAGGTGAAGGGGACAACTCAAGGTAAAAGTAAAATTAGCATTAAAATGCAAAAACATAATTAAGAGACAATTTAGGCCATTCATGTCCTTCAATTTTTTAATAAAATATATTCAATTAGATCATGTCAAGTGAGATAACATGCCAAGGATTGGCATCATTGTGACTTACTCCCTGTGTTTCTACAAGGCATCAGAAGTATAGACCTCTGTAAAGATGGACTCCTTGCCCAGTACATCCTGGTGTGGTGCACAGTATCTGGAGCATGCTATTTAACCTGTTATAGGGTGCATGGATGTTGGCCCATCAACTTACTCTCAGAGTCTCTTCTTCATAGCTACAGAGGTCTGGGAGGACAAGACCCCCAGAGTTTGTTATAATGTTTGACATTATAAAGTTGTTTGATACAACTTTTGGAATCTCTGAGGAGCCTTCCCAAATGTCCTAGGTGCAGTAGACTGAACCCATGTTGCACTGCAGGCACCTAGGGAGAAGAAAGTCAGCTTCAGGAACAGCAAGCCGTACTACTCCTTCAATGATGCCAGATATAGAATACTAAGTACATACAGTGGGGAAAAGGATTATTGGATCCCCTGCAGATTTTGTAAGTTTGGCCACTTACAAAGAAATGAAAGGTCTATGATTTATATCATAGGTGTATTTTAAATGATAGAGACAGAATATCAACCAAACATCCAGAAAAAAAACACATTACACAAATGTTATAAATTAAGTTGCAGTTCAATGAGGAAAATAAGTATTTGATCCCCAAGCAGAACATGACTTAGTACTTGATGGAGAAACTCTTGTTACCAAGCACAGTGGTAAGATGTTTCTTGTGGTTGGTTTCCGGGGTTTGCACACATCTCAGGAAGGATTTTGGTCCACACTTTTTTACAGATCTTCTCTAAATTCTTAAGGTTTTTTGGCTGTTGCTACCTCCATAAACTTTCTATAGGATTAAAGTCTGGAGACTGGCTAGGCCACTCAGTGACCTTAATGTGCTTCTTCTTGGTCCACTCCTTTGTTGCCTTGGTGGTATTTTTTGGGTCATTGTCATGCTGGAAGACCCATCCACGACCTATCTTCAGTGTTCTGGCTGAAGGAAGAAGGTTCTCATCTAAGATTTTACAATACATGGCCCTGTCCATTGGCCTCTCAAAGCGGAAAAATTTACCTGTACCTTTAGCAGAGAAACAGCCCCAAAGCATAATGTTTCCACCTCCGTGCTTGACTGTAACGGATGGTGTTCTTAGGGTCAAAGTCAGCATTTTTCTTCCTCCAAACACGGCGAGTTAAGGTAATACCAAAGAGCTCAATTTTGTTCTCATCTGACCACAGCAATTTCTCTCAATCCTTCTCAGAAACATTTAGATGTTCATTGGTAAACTTCAGATGGGCCTGTACATGTGCTTTCTTGAGGAGGGCGACTTTGTAGGTACTGCAGGATTTCAATCCATGGCAGTGTATTGTTACCAGTGGTTTGTTTGGTAACTGTGGTCCCAACTGCCTGCATTCACAAATTCCTCCCCTGTAGTTCTGGGCTGATCTCACTTTTCTCATGATCATCCTTACCCCATGAGGCTAAATCTTGCATGGAGCTCCAGACCAGGGGTGACTGATGGTTATTTTGTATTACTTCCATTTGCAAATAATTATTTTCTCCAACAGTTGTCTCCTTCTCACCAAGCTTCTTGCTGATGGTCTTGTAGCCCATTCCAGCCTTGTGTAGGTCGACAATCTTGTCTCAGAGGTCCTTTGACAGCTCTTTTGTCTTGCACATGATGGTGAGAAAGAAAGAGATTCTGTGGACAGATGTCTTTTATACACATAACGAGTTGTCTTTAGGAGCACCTTCTTAAATTGACAGGAATAATCTGTGTATCACATGAGCACATAGCCAGTCTGTGGGAACCAGAATTATTGTTGGTTGGTAGGGGATCAAATACCCATTTTACTCAATGAACTGCAACTCAATTTATAATATTTGTATAATGTGTTTTTTTTTCAGCATTTTGGGTTAATATTCTGTCTTTATCATTTAAAATACACCTATGATAAAAATGATAGACCCTTCATTTCTTTGTAAGTGGGCAAACTTACAAAATCTGCAGGGGATCAAATAATTATTTTCCCCACTGTATACAGGTATTCTACAGTCATATCACAATGTCTACATCCTTTGCTGCATACATCCTTGGCTGCATAGCTCTTTTCTGAAAATTTGAAGCAGGACTAATTCTCTCATGGCTGACTTGCTGGTAGCAATATTTTTTGGTTTTGGGGTTAAAATTAGGAAAATGGAAACTTGTGTAAAATGAATTGAAGGTGTTAAAACCTTTTAATTGTAATTACAAGGGAACAGAGATTAACTGGTCACCTAGTAGAATGAAAGCACATTAGTTTAGGGATTATGATGAAACAGTTGTCACTATAACTAAACCCATCCACACATATACGCATGTTTGGTACTTATCCTGAAAATATGCGTCTTTTTTGTAGCAAGTGTTAAGATGTGTCATTAATATGTTAAAATTAAATGTCTCTTTTTTTGTTTTCTGCTCTAGACGATGAAAGCTATTTGAAGTTCACCTGACTTATGGCTCCATTCAGGCACCCCCCAATCAGGCTGCAGAAAAATATCGCTGCATTAAGGCCTTGCAGAAAACCCAGGCAGTTGTGGCTATCACAACTGGAGATCAAATGCTGGGTTTTCTACCCCAATCTGGTGTGAGCTTCTGTATTCTCCACAGAAGGCTCCTAAAATTATTCTGCCTTGTTTTGTCCTTCATAACATCTGCATTAACACTATAAAAAAAATAGATCCGGATGCGTTTCTGCATGCGCGATATTGATGCATTTTTGTTGCTTTTTTGATGCATTACAGTGCATTTTTTATGCATTCCAGTCCATTTTTTCCTCTCTTTTTCTTCAATTTAAATAGGGACATGTACGTACATTCCAGTGCATTTTTAGTGCATTTTTGGTGCGTTCCAGTGCATTGTTTATGCGTTTTACCTCATTCCAGTACAGTTCTGTGCAGGAAAAATGCAGCCCGTTTTACGTTTTTTTCTGAACCCAGATTGCACTGGGACTGCAAGCACTGATGTGAGCTATGACATTGCCAACCATATAACTTTCTGTGCATTTTGGATGCAGAAAAAAAAGCAATTGTAAGGCATGTAGTGTGAACCAGGCCTTAAAGGCACAAGTCCTGGCAGCTGACTGAGCACAGAGTCTGGACACATGATGGTGGCAAAGCAATTAAGGAGTTCTCATGCTTGAGGGGAGGGAAGAATAACTCCTAGGACCTTATTTAGGGATACAGAATGATATGAAAAGAATATGAGTTGAGGAATGCCATCAGTTTAGGGATAATATAAAGGAGGATAGGGGTTAAATTATATTGACATTTACATATTTAAATATAATATACTTGGAAATTACATGCCTAATTAAAAAATGTTCTGCTTTTTGCATCCTAGTGTTTGTGGAAGTCATAGCACATACCCTGGGAATCCTGTTAGAACATTGATGAAGCTGGTATCACACTTCCTATAGGAAGTCCTTTTGGTGTCCTCCATATTTTTTGCTTACAGAAAATTGATTTGTTGTGAATACTTGTGGCTTCCTAAGGGGGCACTCAATGGACGGAATGTGGGGTTGGGGAATCTAGGAGCAAAGGTATGGGACCCAAGAAGAGGAGGATCAGGACTGCTCTGTGTTTGTTTGTTTTTTTTTTATTTTCCTTTACAATTGCTTTAATGAAAATAAAAGAGAAATGGGGGAGTGCCAAATCCCAGAGAGGAAAACCTTGCATGTTTTCATTCATCATTATCATGATTTAACCATGGCTATGTATGCGAAAAAGGTGTAAGTCATGAAGCTTATAAGGTACTGAAAGAAAGATACAAAGCTAATGAGATTAGTCCTCTGTAACAATTTTAAATGAGTGCAAACATCAATCACAATGAACCAATAGGTGTTAGGGGAATCACAAAACAGAGTAAAGATGTATTTCTGAGGATGACTTAGAGGGAAAAGATGAACAATTCCATCTACCATGACAGATTTGTAGAGATATTGAGTAATAAAGTGCTGTTCAGAAATGTAGCAATAGAAAACCAAAGTTTCTGGACTCTATCTGTAAAAGTAAAATGTTACAAAAACATGGGTGTGTATCTTCCTAAAACTTCACCCAGCACAGACATTTCCCAATAAAACAAAATCCTAAGAAGTATTTAGTGACCTTGTTTATTATTATATCATAAGAACAGTAGTATCCATCAAGGGGAATTCAGTGGAGAACACAGAACTAGAAATTCAGTCTTTTTATACAAATTAATTCCTTTTTCTGAGTTTTGGGAATGAGACAAAATGTTTTCCATAAAGACCAATAGTAGTAGCGAGTATCAAAGGTTATCATCTTTAAGCAGTAGACAATAAGTCTATTTTCAGACTAGGCATAATTCTGAGAATAGAAATATCAGGTTGAGCCAAGTTCAGAAACTTACATTGGAAACCTTCTTATTCCTACAAAAGTTATATCATATAGGAACCTAAAATTTGCAATGGTAAGTGTCAGAAGAGAATCAAAGAAAGATTGCTAAGAAATTGTTCCAGGAATCATAAGAATGACTGAGAGAGTCTCAGGAATATGATGGGTAGAAATAATGTAAAAAATGAAATGTCCTAATTCTGTGTCCTTGGAATAGACAAAAAGTCCGCAAAAATGAACATAGATCTTCAGAGGTCCATAAGGTCGATCTGTCATCCCACCTGGCATTGAAGCAGAAAGAGAAACCTCCAATGATACTGAATGTTGTAATTTTAAAGAAAAGTCAACAAAGGTTACATTCGTTATTTTTGTTGTAGCTTGATTCAAGACAAATCTGGAAAAAAAAGTGTACGGGTGTCCCTTCAATTTCAGTATTGCTCCTTAATCAAGTACTAGTGAATCTGACAGATTACACTATGAAGGGTGAAAGAGGAGCTTCTAGGGTGCAGAGTTCTGTGTGATCTATCAATTACAAGTTTATTTGTGGAAGACTGTCCCAGAATATTATTAACTATGGCTTGAAATGAGTGTTTGAGGTTTTCAGAGCCTGCTGCCTCTAGAAGATTTTTTTTATACTGAGGTTGTTTTTGCAACCCCTGTTATCTAAATATTTAAGATGGGATTGCAAATCCCTAATCGCTTATAGTTGATGACTAAATAGTGAATTGATATTGTACTTTATAAATCTCTTTTTCAGCAATATGCATTTCTTCATCAGCTTTCTATTCATTGATTCAGATGTTGGAAATCAGTATGGAGCATTTCCAAACAACGTGTTTCTCTAGCCTACTGTATTAAAAGTTGGAAATATTTTTTGATGTGTATACATTTAATGAAGCATTCTCTTCATCTTCCTTATCTGAGAAAAGATGAGAATGATGCCCAGCAAAAGTTATGTGTTTAACAGAAGGTATTTCAGAACATTAAGGCATGTTATGTAAGATTCCAAAAATAGTTCTGTTGTCCCTATCTTCTGTAGATAAATCCCCAAGGGACAAAGAATTCCAATGGTGTCTATATAATCGAGGGGCATTGTCTACCTCCTGTGCATAATTATAATGCCTCTAGTGGGCACTGGAAATCCCCAATGTGTACAAATGTTTAGGTCTGGGGGGCCCAATGTGGGGGGAGGTTCCAGTCTGGTGATGGCAAGCAGCCTTATGGTTGGGGGTACTGGGTGACTGTGTACCTGACTCTGGCCATTGTGGGCCCTCTAGGACAGCATAAGCATGTTCAAGATTTGGGGGGATAAGAGGGCCAAAAATCTGGATCTAGGGGCAATCAGCATTTAGCCTCTTTTGTTAACACCCATGTACTCACATGGAAATTGGGGTCTTCCTGGTGGAGTGCAGATTGCTCAGGAGCCAGTAAAAGCTGTGTTATTGCTTTAATGGTCCAATGTTAAGAAAGCTGGAGGTTACGGGAGTGGCAGTTGGTGACTTGCAGTCTCCTCATATAGATTGCATAGGGAAGTGGCTTCAACCCCGGGTGGTGGTATACAACCTGAGCCCATTTTGCTTGGAACAGTCAGAGGAATCAGCCTGACTGGTGCTCTCAAAATACATTTTAATTATTTAAGTCAACAAAGTCCAAAACTGAGGCTGTGGTGACACTTAAAAAAACTGGGAACCTGTATTCTTCCTCATGCTAAGAGTATAGAGCAGCCAAATAAGTGGTAAAACAGCAGGTCAGCAACAGAGCTATAGAGGAGTTTGCCTCCCCCATCAAACTATACCCCCTACAGCTGTTGGTTTTGACAGCATGGCTGTTAAAGCCCAGGTTCCGAGGGACAAAGGTATCCCTGAATTGGTGATACCCACTATGCAAGAGTCAGATCTCAGGGCCTGTGATCTTGTTACAACTAGCTTCCCATTATTTGATTAAGATCTTTTTACAGTGTGTCTGCCATTCTGTCATGTATCTCCTCCTGTGAGCTCCCTCATGACTCAATGGGATATGAATTTAGTTATCTCTGCACTCCAGAGACTGCTATTTGAACCAGTCAGAGATATTCCACTTTCCACTCTCACTTGACAGGTAACATTTCTTGTTGCCTTCACCTCTGAAAATAAAGTGTCTGAACCTTATTATTATTTTTATTATTATTATAATACAGGATTTATATAGAGCCAACAGTTTGCTCAGCACTTTACAATAGAACGGGAGACAATACAGCATCAATATAATTCAATACAAGAGGGAAAGGAGGACCCTGCTCTTTGGAGCTTACAATCTAGGAGGGAGTGGTACAAAAGGTAGTAACTGTGGGGGATGGACTGGTAGGAAGAGTGGAAGATTCCATTATTAGCTGAGGGCAGGATAGGCTTCCCTGAAGAGATAGGTTTCAGAGATCGCCTAAAAGTGAGCAGAGTAGGCGATAGTCTGATAAATTGGGGTAGAGAGGTCCAGAGCATGGTGGAAGCTCTGGAAAAGTCCTGGAGACAAGAATGGGAGGAGGAGACAAGGGAGCTAGAAAGCAGGAGGTCTTGCGAGGAGCGGAGAGTACGGTTTGGGTGATATTTAGAGACAAGATCGTTGATGTAATTTGGGGCAGAGTTATAAATGGCTTTATATGTTATTGTTAATGTTTTGAATTTTATCTGTTGGGGAATGGGAAGCCAGTGGAGGGATTGGCAGAGAGGGGTGGCAGATACAGAACGGTTAGTAAGGTGGATAAGTCTGCCAGCAGTATTCATGATAGACTGAAGAGGGGATAGCCTGTTACATTATCATGTAACAAACCCTTTCAGATTTTATCAAGGATAAAGAAGACAGGGTGCAGGAACATATTAAAAAGATAAAAAAAATGAATGGATAATAAACCAATATCTGCTAGTGGCTAACATTTCAGTAAGTGTCTCTGACCAAAAAGAATCTCCACAGTACAAAATTGCCAGTGAGTCCCGGGGAGGATTTGACAGAAGCCAACAAGCTGTCAGGCATAAAGCCAGTGCTGGACCTACTCAGCTAGTGTATGTGTACAGTAACAGCAGCAGTATGTGGGCCTTGTGGGAGGAAGGAGTCCTGTGCTGAATGACAACTTTAGGAACTTACTGAAATGTGAATCAGATATTGTTTTATTATCCATTACATTTTTATTTTTTTAACATGGTCCTGAGCCCTGTTTGTTTTGTTATGTTTTGGAGGGGGCATTTCCCAGCCGTAGAGGAGACTGGCACCCTGCAACTCACTTGGCATGATGAAAGGGAGACCTGCTCCTAAGAGACTTAGGAAGCTCACTGAACTCTTCTCCAAAAGAGATGGGGAATGAAACCAAGATGGCACAGGGACACAGGCCCAGGAATGCTGCTGATCTCAGTCTGTCAGCCTGCAGCTGTTGTATGCTCTGTGTCAGAAGAAGATGATATTGCTGATCCATCCTCCCCAGTTGAAGACTTAGCAAAATGTACAGTTACATCTCCTATACAATCTCCCTGCACAGGGGGTCCTGTAAGTAGAAAAAAAGTCTCTGATTGCTTTTACTACTATTCCTGAACAGCCTGAAAAGCCTTCTTTGTTAGCAGATCCCCATTGATCGACAGTTGTAGCCACCGATGACGGCGTGGGTAGGGCGGTGTGTGCGTGCACCCCCTACCCAGAAATGAAAAAGCAAGTATATATGTGATTTTGCACAGCCCTGCTGCCTTGTAGCAACAGTTTTGCTATAAGGTGGTCGGGAAGCAGTTAAAGAATAACTAGAAGAAAATAACACTAGTACATGTGCAAAAAATTAGGTCACGTGAAATTTCATGAACTAACTGTAAGCTGCAGAAGTCCATGTAGTGGGAGGGAAGATCCTTTTGAATTCAACTTTATTGGTTATAATGCCTGGTGAGAATCACACGGAAGCAAAATTTTGTCAGACCAATTTTTGTTTACTGTCACAGGACCAAATGTACAGGTTTATTACCCTTTCCAAACACAACAAAAATATTTTGAAAAACTAAAAGCTTTGCTTAATTAGGAATTGTGTCCACTGAAGTCCATAAATTGACACAATGATAAAGGAGTAGGTAAGAAAACCCATCTAGTCAGTTATGCATACTTGCCTTCCATCAAAAAAGAAAAAAAGCTAACAAAGCTTTAAAACTAAAAATGTTTGTGGTAGTCACAAGGTTAATGTATTTCTGCAGTTTAAAGTATATATGTTCTTGAAACAGCTTAAAACATTTACCCATTCTAATTGAATTTTCTCCTGCTTTGCTTACCACAGAAATTATTTTTGCTGAAATACTAGTTATGTACATGAAACTCCAGGATTTAATATAATTTGCAGAAAATGCTGACCCAAAGTAATGTGATATACTATTTCTCAAGTGTAGAAATGTACTTTTAACTTTTGTTACATGATTTCTGATTAAAACGGTACAATATTTTCTGTAGTTAAAAAAATAAATAAATTTGTTCTTTGCAGATGATTTACTGTATACAAAAATGTATCAATGGAATTTGCAATTCACAATTCACACAGGGTTTGCAGTCCGCTTGTAGTTTTTCCCATTGGTCTGTGCAGTCAAGCAATTGCACCCTTATGTACACTCTGCATCTCATTATGAGCTGACCTATTTTTTTATTCTTCCCAGCATTGCATCCCTGCCACTAGAAAGAATTACCAACACTCTTTTGTCACACGTCCAGATCCTCAACTAGGGAACATACACAAAACAGTGCCCAGCAATAGATTCCAACTTGTCACTCTGTAGACAGAGCATTAGTGTATAACATCGAAAATATTTGTGTGGTACACACCCATTGTTGTACAACTATCACTTCAGTACCAGCCACAGACATAGGGATGTCATGGCACCAGCAAAGATTCACTTCCAAAAAGTCTGTTAATTTATTTGTTTGTTTTTATTTTTAATTTTTGTTGGGGGGAGGTCAATATTTAAAATGTAGGGAACCATTGCTAACCTTTCAATCTGAAAGTCATGATGGCCCAAAAAACATTTGCTTCCAAGTAGCTGACATGCAATAAATTTGCAGCTTACATTTTTTGATTTAGACTTATTATTGAATGCATGCATTTTTCAGAGAAGGTAAGTAGCGGTGATTGCACTAAGGTGAAGGGAAAACAAATCCCATGATTCTCTATAGATGTTCTTTATGACAAGTGTGAGAGAATTACCTATCATTGCCATCAATTAGGGTTCTTTTAGTATGTATATACTGTACATTATTAAGGATACAAAATATTATTTGATATAAGCATGTGATATCATTTTGTAATTTTTCAGAATACAAATTAGAAATAAATGCATGAATGACCACATACTGTATCTTTTGAATGTTCACGATGCATGAATATGAAAACAATGGATGATGACCATGACAGTGTAAAAAGTCTACAATAAAATTGTTGCACTAGGTGCAATATCTGGAGTATCATAAAAAACAAGCATAATGTAATCCCCTTTTTGGGGGGGAGGTTATATGGCTCTACCCAAACAGGATTTTGTGCTAAGCCTGTAAGTAATAAAAAAAACAGAATCTTTGCTAACAGGGAATTCCCTTCCTGGAAAATTAACCAGTAATCTAATCAAAGTAATTGGAAGCAAATAAACTACAACCAGCATATAACATTAGCCATAGGTATATAGATGCACATTAGTATGAAAATAATATGAGCAGGGGGCGTGGCTGACCACGGACAGAGATGGCTGCATAGCAGGAGAGCTCTGAGAGCCGCCGAGCACTGCAGCCTTTGACAGCAACGATCGCCAGCGGGAACACCTGCCAACACTACTGCTCCCCTCCTGGTGGTGTGGGGCACTTGTCGCTGAGATGGGGAAATGAAAGATAGAGGGGCCCCGCAAATTAACAGAGTTCTTCACTCCGCGGGTGCCCCCTTCCTTCCAAAATGGCTCCGGTCCCTGCTCTTCTTCGGACTAGCAGGGACATGTGGAGTGAAACAATCATAGCTCTCCCCTGTACACCTCTAGCCCTGCTGTGAATGCAGTGATGGCAAACCCTGCATTGAGAACACCAACATGCAGCCCTCAGAAGAACAAGCAGAAATACTCTCCAGATGTGCAACATGTGGGTGAGCATTCTACTGATTCCTTTTCACACAACACCACAAGAGAATTTATAGAACATCTGGAGGATTACCCTGCAGAATCCATGCCACTTACTGCTGCAGTTATGAAAGATATGTTAGTTACTCTTAAAGGATCCCTACATAAAGATATGATGAGCTTTGTGACACAAATCAATACAGAGGTTGAAAATCTAGGGGAGTGAGTGTCACATGTGGAAACTAAAATGGGCGAATTCCCTATTGCTCATAACAAATTAGTTGATACCCATAACGAGGCTGAGGACGACCTGAAAGCTTTAAAAGTGAAAATGGCGGATCTGGAGGACCGCTTCCGCAGAAATAATATAAAATTCAGGAGCATCTGTGAAAACGTTCCTGTCGCAGATCTCCGCAAATACATTCGGCAAATGATTTCTACACTGTTGCCGCATACTCCGAAAAGGGAGGTAGTTGTGGATAGGGCACATAGACTACCGATGCCCTCTTTCCTTCCCGACCATATACCTCGGGACATAATAGCAAGAATCCACTTCTACCATGTGAAGGAGGAGCTAATACTATTCGCACGGAAGACCAATCCACTTCCTGCGCCCTACAATGGGATCTCTCTGTTTACTGATCTTTCACAACATATCATACTAGCCCACAAGAAATTGATTTCTTTTACAAAATTATTGTGCAACAACAATATTAAATACCAGTGGGGTTTTCATACCAAATTGCTGATTACGAATGATAACCGGGTGTTTACGGTTACTTCTGAAGAGGAAGGTTTCCAACTAGCTATGAAATGAGGACTTTTACCCACGGACGTGGAACCTGCGCCTAATGAAGTTTCTCCCATAAAAATAACCTCAGAATGGGAACAGGTAGCAAGATGACGTAAATCAACATCCCTATCCCGCACTTCCTTGTTTTTTCTGTACTACTCGCTGTGCGCTTGGACAGCAGATACTCAGGCTGCACACCTTGGCATTTTCCCCCCCATCAGTCAAGTGTTTCGCTTCACATGAACTTGTATGTTATCTTTTTGTTTTGTTTTTCCTCAAAATGTTTCCTCCATTTTTCTAGTTCTTTTCTACAGAGCATCAGCACTATCCTCGCCACTGGAACTTAGTATGACACTTCACGATGACCCCAGAGGGCCGAAGCTCCTTTTTCTCTGTTGGAACACCATGGATACTGTAAGATTACCTATTTGGCGCATGAAATTTGACTTATGCCACTTGAGGGCGACCTCATCTCACAGTTTCAAGTTCTATCATGGTTTTAAAGATTATCTCTGTGAATGCACATGGTCTTAATAGCCCTTTCAAGCACCAATTGATGTGGAAAGAGGCTCAATGGCTACATGGAGATATGATTTGTGTTCAGGAAACACACTTCTCCTCCTCTAAAACACCACATTGCTCACACCGCCTGTTCCCACAGATTTTCACATCTAATGGTCCTGACAAGAAGTGTGGTGTTCTAATTGCTATCCGAAACTCTGTTGCCTTTTCATTACTATCTCAGGTGTCTGACAGTAGGGGCAGAATCATAATTATTGTCTGTGAAATTAACAATATTGTATATACCATTGTGAATCTCTACGCCCCCAATGTCCACCAGGTCCACTTCTTTCATTCCCTATGGAAAAGGGTGGCAAAAAGCCAGAAGGGTTTCTTGCTATATTCAACGCTATTATAAATAACTCGCTTGACACTTCCAACTCCTCCCGCCACTTGAGACACTCCCTAGCTCATGTCTTAGCTGAAGCCGACCTCTATGATCCCTGGAGATATCTACATGCCTCTGAAAAGGACTTTACGCATTACTCAGCCCCTCAGAAGTCCTATTCAAGAATTGACTCCTTTCTAACGGACGTTCAATTACTGCAAAATATATCCAAAGCTGAGATCCATCTGATGATGTGGTCGGACCATGCACCTATCTCCTTGAGTATTGAAGAGACTCTGAAATTCTCTCCAGTATTTTTATGGCGTACCAATATCTCAATGTTTTGTAATCCTGCTTTTCATTCTGTTCTTGCTAGTTTTACAGGAATATTTTGATATTAATTTGTCTCCTGACACAAATGCATTTAGCATGTGGTGCGCATACATAAAATTTGTATCGTATTGTAGAGGTTTACTACTGAAATTAGCATCACAGGCTAAACGCAATCGGAATCAAGCTTTTTCTGACACGGTTGATAAAGTAGCTAGATTTGAACTTACACATAAACAATCTTTATCTCCTGCCGTATTGCAGGAACTCCAAACAACTAGACTTGCACTTAGGAACCTCTTATTATGGTGACATGGACAAAATCTGAAAAAGGCTAAAGCTAAGTTTTACACACAGGAGAATAAAGCGGGTAAGATGCTTGCAAAATATCTAGCAACTAGACAATCCAAATCCAAATTATCCTCAGTTCTGAACCCTATATCAAACACACTCACTTATCATCCTAACAAAATAGTGGAAGCATTTCGCTCATACTACTCCCAATTATATAATCTTAAAGATGACCCTCACACTCCTCAACCTACACCAGACCTGATCAACCAATTCTTGAATAAACGGTCATTGTCCACACTGGATCATCAAGAATTAGAGGGACTTAACCAACCCATTCTGGAAAGTGAGATAATTGCAGCTACTAAAGCATTACCAAAAGGGAAATCTCTAGGGGCTGATGTTTTTTTCAAATGAATACTATAAGGAATTCCAATCCATTTTAGTACCTCACCTTAAAAGAACATTTGATGAAGCTGTGCTTAAGTCCACATTTCTAACCGAGATGTTAAAGGCTATTATTGTCACCTTGCCTAAACCGGGGAAGACTCCTGACCGCCCTCAAAATTTTAGGCCCATTTCCCTACTAAACATTGATCTTAAAATATATGCCAAAATTATAGCGACCTGGCTCCTTAATATAACGTCTCTCCTTATTAGGACTGATCAAGTGGGCTTTGTTAAAGGCAGACAGGCATCAGAAGGCACCCGTAGAATACTTGACCTGATGCATTCGGGCAATCCGAGTTGTGGCTACCTCCCATGAAATTGGATTGTTGGCAGACGATGTCATACTTACTGTTACTGACCTTGTGAACTCCCTTACAGAAATTTCGGCTTCCTTTCAGTCATTTAGTGTGGTCTCCTAGTATAAACTCAACATTACAAAATAATGTGCTCTACCAATAACTAAAGCAAAGGGTCCCTTGAAAGATCTCAAAGACAAATTTCCCTATAGTTGGACCCATAAAAAACTAGATTATCTCGGTATATATATATATATATCTGCCCAAACTTCCAATAAATTTAAAGATAACTACAAAAATCTAGTGGAATCTAGTGGAACTACAATGGCTTGACAAATTTGAAACCTTGTGGATAGGTAGAATAGCGGCATTTAAGATGCTGATACTTCCAAAAATATTGTATGAATGCTAATTCTACTATTATGGCATACAGTTTCCTCGGACATTCTTACTTTTTTATGCAGCAGTTTATTTCAATTTTAACAGAGCTACTAGGTAAATTGATTATGGGAAGGCCCAAATTAAATGAACCAGATTGAGAGGAATAGGTTGGTCCATTAGAGTGTTTAAAGAGTTTGCCAATTTGGCAAAAAGGTTTTTTAGGACATTCCCAGCAAATATGGTATGAAGTACCTGAACAGGAATTACATCTCCAGCAGGTAGAAGAAATTGTAGGGCTTACCACATGAAGTAGTTATGGAGTGTAATATCAGGTATAGAGTATTTTTACCGGCTATCTTTAAAACAATACATATAGAATTTTCATTGGCATTACTCCAGATCTCTTTCCATTTGTCTACCTCAAGTTCCCTTCCCAGAGAGTTTTCCAATACACTCATATGTTTATGTTTGGGAAAAGGATCAGCAAACTCTTTTTTTAAGTTTAAATTTTTATTGCGGTATTTAAGGTAACACACCGCATATTTTATATCAAAAATAAAGTCTTGGCAGCACATAGTAGTGTACATAATATTGTGGTGGTAATCATTAGCAAATAGATCTCAAGTAGACAAGTGTATACAATAGGATAATTGCAGGCTCAGAAACAAATATTGGTTATATATGGTTGCTGGGAGGATCTATGAACAATGTCTATTAACACTGTAAGCAACTCTAAAGTATTAGTTGTTCCTTCGGAAACAAAAACATCAACATTTCCAAACAATTCTCATTAAGCAAAATACTACTTACATAGAAACAGGATAGAAACAAGTCTAATCTTAATCAGTCTAGGACAAAAGTTCAACCCCCTTACATTTCTGGAAAGGGAGCTATTTAATGTGTAGAGGTGGTTATTGGAGATCATTTAGTATTTTTAAAAGAAATCCATGGGTACCACTGTTTGTAAAATAGGCTAGATCTGCCATCTTTATTAACCATCAGTTGTTCAAGGCAATAAACCTCCTTCAGTTGTCCAACAACATCTCTTCTCCCAGAAATTTAAACTATATTTCCATTTGTGGAGCACCACTAATCTGGCTGCCAAAAATATTTGCATAACTATAGTTTGAAGTGTTGGTGGGAAAGGATCAATATCTATATTCAGAATAGCCTGTTCAATGTTACCCCTTGTAAGCATACCAGTTACTGAAGAAATCAGGCAGACAATGGCCTTCCAAAAACTTTGAATATGAGGGCATGCCCACAGCAAATGAATTAATGTTCCAAGTTGGCCCCATTCCTGCCAACATGCATTTGAACCATTTGCTGTGACTCCGCAGTTCTGTACAAGGTAAGATACCACCTGAGGTAAATATTTTGAGCCATTTCCCAGTAAGTAGCACCGTTAGTGTAATGATGATCAAATCTAATAGATGTTTTGCCATTGATCATTACTAATTGGGCTTGAGAGTTCTTTCTCCCATTTTTGTAAGGGGATGGATTTTGTAAACACATGTTTCTGTTGAAGAAAATTGTAGAACAGAGAGATGGCTTTGGATGTGGTGTGTGTGAGAGTGTGGAATGCCAAAATGATCAGGCTTTACGAGTCTTATGCATGGACTGGAAAGGGTAGCGTTAAGCTATTTTCACATACATGAGAGAGTCTGTGTGTGATAAGGAGTACATATAGGAGAGTGTATAAAATGGAAAGATTTTTCCCATCTCTTAGGACATTGGATACCGTAGTAGTACTTTTCTGTGCCCAATGAGCCATACCAAATGTAGAGGCCAGGTATAAAAGTGATGATAAGGGTATAAGTATTTCAGCCATGTTCAAGCCTGAAGCATAGAGGCACAGAAGGACTTCCAAGTGTTAATAACTACTCAGATAATATGGTGGTTGTAGTGTGGAGGGATAGCAGAGTAAGAGGAGAGAAGAGTATTAGGGGCAGGGGCGGACTGACAACTCATGGGGCCCTCAGGCAATAGGTGATCATGGGGCCCCTGTGTCCTTGCCCACACTGAAAGCACACCCAAAAAATCCTATAAAAAAGGTATCAGGGGCATTTCATGGGGCCCTCTACTGACCCCGGGCCCTTGGGCAGTGCCCGAGTGTTCGAATGGTCAGTCCGCCCCTGATTAGGGGTTACCCAGCCACTTTCTAATTTATTCTAATGTTTTAGAGGAGATAGCAAAATCCAGAATTTAATTTGATCCAGTTTACTCACCATATAGTAGTACTTTAAGATAGGTAGGCCCATACCCCCAGCCTTTTTATGTTTTAGCAAAATGGTATAGATATATCTTGGTTTACTTTAAGCCCATATAAACTTGGAAAGTTGTTTCTGAGTGGTATTAAAAAACAGTTGGGATAAGAATAGGTAAGGCCCTGAAGTAGTACAATATTTCTGATAGGATCAGCATCTTATATGCGCCTAGTCTACCTGACCATGAGAGATAGAAGTATTTTAATCTGTCTAGTAATTGCTGCACTGATGTGGTAAGAGGGAGAAAATGTATTTTAGTACTGAAGAGAATTTTGAGACCATGGGTAGGGGAATAGCGATTGTACATTTTTTTTAGCTGCATTGTCTATAGCAACTTCTAATATGTTAGATTTAGTTTTAATTTCATAGTAGGATATTTTGTTAAATTGAGTCAATATTTCATGGACTGAGAGGAAGGATGTGGTTGGATTAGACAGCGATAGTATGACATCATCTGCAAAAAGTGTGATGAAGTGAGATTGGCCTCAGGAGGTAATACCTCCTACATCCAGATGTGATCTTATTTTTTTGGCCATAGGTTCCATCAGAAGGGCAAAAATTAAAGGTGAAAATGGGCATCCCTGCTTTGTTCTATTTGTAATAGAAATGCTTTCAGAAAACATACCCTCTGTAAAACCTAAGCAGAAGGGGTAGTGTAAAGGCATAGAATAGATAAATGGATCTCTCCTGTTGTACCAAATTTATGAGGGACTTGTGAGAGATTACCCCAGTGTATTCTGTTAAAATACTTCTCTGCATCTAGTGATAGAAGCAGAGAAGGGATACCTGAAGACTTGATTAAGTGAAGAAGATTAAGAATTCTTTGAGTGGCATCAGTAGCTTGTCGACCTGGTATAAAGGTTACTTGGTCTTGTTGTACTAAAGTTGGAAGGAAACGTGCAAGTCTATTGGCAACAATTTTTACATATATCTATAGGTCGACATTTAGAAGCAAAATGGGCCAAAAATTTTGTGAGGAATCGGGCACCTTACCTGGTTTTGATAGTGTTATAATAGTAGCAGATAACATTTCAGAAGGAAATTAAGCTAATACAGCAGCATTAAGGATCTGCAGTAGGTATGGGTCCACAATGGGACTATAAGTCTGATAATATTTTGACGAGAACTCATCAGGCCCCGGAGATTTGTTGTGCAGGAGAGAATTAAAAGTTTCTGAATTCTCTTTTTCTGATAATGTGCATTAAGGATCAATAGGTCCTCCTGTTTGATTTGAGATAATGAAATAGAGTCTAAAAACTTGAATTAATTTAGGAGTTGGTGGAGGGGTGGTAAGGTCATCCTTTAGATTATGTAGTCTGTAATAGTAATAGCTAAAAGGCATCCGCTATCTCTTTAGGATTCATTAATTTTTTGCCTGTAATAGGGTGCTTAATAAATGGTATTTTCTATTTGATGGATTTTTCTTTCACCTGATTTGCTAAAAGCTTGTCAGCCTTATTATCGTGTTGATAGAAATCCACTTTCAATTTTCTCAGATTATGGTTGTATATAGAGGTAGAGAAGGGAGGTCATGCCTCGCTTAAAAAGAGTTGTGTGCTGGTTTTAAAAGACAGAGATTTTTTGTTTGAATTTTCCAAGTCCCTAGTCTGGGAGAGTATGTCAGCAAGCTGCTGATTTTGCTGCTTTTTAACAGTATTGCTCAATTTCATAATGACTCCTTGTGTATAAGCCTTTTGTGCATTCCACAAGATAAAGGAATCCGCAACAGAAGGTGTATTAATGTAAAGAATTCTTGAAGTAAGTTAGAGATCTTGGATTTGTGATCAGGATGTTCCAATTGGAAAACATAATACCGCCACCTTTTAGCTTTGGTTTCTGTGTGGGTCTCTTCCACTGTAAGACACTGGTGCGTGGTTATACCATGTAATATCATAAATGTTAGATGAACTGTTTTCTAACAGAAATCTATCTACTAGAAACAAACCGATTCTTCAGTATGTGTGGTGCACAATTGAGAAGGAATAATCTCTTTCCCTTGTGTGTTGGCACCTCCATACATTGTACAAGTTAGCAGAGGATATAAAAGTGTAGTTCTACAATGGCGATTGCGAGTGGGGTTTGACATATCTAATTGTCTGTTTAGGACAGAACTAAAATCTCCACATAAGATGTTCTTGCTGTAGAGATTACACTAATTTCCAAACTCTTTCCAGAAAAGAGTATTGTTTCACATTAGGTAAGTAAGCATTGGCAATAATGTATACATTATAAATTTCACATATGAACATCAATTTCTGTGTGGACAGGTTTGAAAGAGACTGTGTTTTTAAGGGCAATGGAGAACCCTCTCTTTTTCGTAGGTGTATTTTATCAATAGATAGTAGGGAAGCAGGGGTGGTGAAATTTTGGAGGGTTGCAAGATGAAAAGTGGGTCTCTTGAAAACAAAATCACATTGTAAGGACCATGCCTCCTTTCATACCATATGTCTTTTGGCCGGACTATTGAGTCCCTTGATGTCGAATGAGAAAAGTTTAAATCTTTTGGTGACAGTCGCCATGAGACATGCTGGAGTGGCGATTTAAAGCCAGTATAGAAAACACGGAATAAGTATTTGTCAAGTCCAGAAAAGTAGGTCTAGAGGATATATAGGCTAATTTCAGGCCGATGAGATCCTGGAGGTTGGAATGTTCTCAGACAATTGAGCCTGGGAAGCATTGAACAAAGTCCTGGATGGCAAAAAACTTAAAGCAACTGAGTTAGTTATCAATGTACACCAAAAGATTGTTGCTAGAGGTGTAGTAAAAAACTATTCATTCAGAATCTGAGCAGTTTACAGTCTGCAGTATCAAAGGGATCTAAAAGCAGTACTTGCGGGTGTTACCATGAGCTCACAGGTCTGGATTCATATGAGTAAGTTAAACATATTATCCTGGTCTTTAACTTTCAGCAGCTTCCCGCCAAACAGCAGAATGTTGTTGTGAAGAGGTGGGTGACAGGTATTTTTTCAGGTCTGGGTCCAAGATGGACGAGTCTTTCAGAAGATACCTTCCTCCACTGAAGTTATGATAAAGAAATTGCCATCTTTTGTGACCCGACGTTTAGCCGGATACACCCACCTATAATTGTTATGGTGGTTTTGCAGTGGCTTTATAATATTTGCCAATTTTTTCCTGAGTTGTATGGTGTATGCAGACAGATCTGCGAATAGAGTGAGTCCTTTCAGACATGGTGGCAGATGTCCTTGCTTCCTGGTAATTATGAGATATTTATCCTTAATGTGCTAAAAATGTATACGTACAGTAGTGTCTTTTGGAGATGATCTGGTAGATGTTTTGGTTTATCTATGGAATCGATCAATAACCAAATCTTCCATAGGCGCATCTGGTAGAGTTCCTTTTAATATATTAAGAAAATAAGTTTTCATTTCAGATGGCTTTAGCATTTAAGGTATACTGCAGATTTTTATGTTGTTACATATTGATCTGTCTTCTAGATAAGCTAGTTTGTCTTTAATCCACTTAATCCTTGTCACTTCCCTTCATCTCTGTCATTGTGAGCATCTATCAGGTCATTAAACATAGCTGCAAACTCCCCCATTTTGCTTTCATTGTGGGATACTCTGTGACTCACTTCATGAATTTAGGATTTGAATTGTTATGCCAAAGATATTATGTTTGCATGAATAGTGCTGCAAAGTGATACTAATATGTCTTTTAGTGTTGTGTCAAGTACTGGCTGGTCTCTGGTGGGGAATTCTAAGATGGAGTCTTGGAGCTCTCTAGTGTCATTTAGAGATGTCTCTGGGTTACTTAGTTACATAGTTAATATGGCTGAAAAAAGACAAAAGTCCATCCAGTTCAACCACTAAAAAAAAGTTATAATCCTACACCCACAGTTGATCCATAGAAAAGCAAAAAAAACCCAGCAAAGCATGATCCAATTTGCTTCTGCAAAATTCCTTCCTGATCCTCTGAGAGGCAATTGGATATTCCCTGGATCAACTTTACCTATAAATAGTAACCAGTTATATTTTGTTTATCCAAGAAAAATCCAGGCCTTTTTTAAAGCAATCCACTGGGCTGGCCAGAATCAACTCTTGAGGGAGTCTATTCCACATTTTCACAGTTCTCACTGTGAAGAAACCTTTCTGTGTTTGGAGATTACATTTCTTTTCCTCCAGATGTAAAGAGTGCCCCCTTGTCCTCTGCGATGACCTCAAGGTGAATAACTCTACACCGAGTTCACTATATGAACCACTGTTGTGTTTATACATGTTGATCATATCCCCCCTTAATCTCCTCTTCTCAAGAGAGAATACATTCAGTTCCTCTAATGTTTCCTCATAGCTGAGCTCCTCTATGCCTCTTATCAGTTTAGTTGTACTTTCTCCAGTTCCCCAATGTTCTTTTCCTGAGTTGGTGCCCAAAATTGAACTGCATATTTCAGATGAGGTACTACTAATTATTTCCACAGGGGTAATATGATATCTCTCTCTCTGGAGTCTATACCTCTTTTAATACAAGAGAGGATTTTGTTTGCTTTAGAAACCGCAACTTGGCATTGTATGCCATTATTAAGCTTATGATCTACTAGAGTTACTCACCTCTATGCCATTAGAGACATGCTGTAGGTTTTTCTGTTTAGCCTTAATAGGGCTAGAGAATGTTGAGGATGATTGAGAATAGGAGCCATTCGCTTGGCATGGTCAATTAATGTAGGGCAATGAGCACAGTGAGGCCTCTCTGTTTTCCTGTGATATGCCATGTGCACTGTCTGGTATTGCACTGGTGCCATCTTTGCTGTGGTTGTGGCAGGGCGGCTGGAAGAAGTCGGTCATTTTGCCTGGTCTTCCCATTTTTTTCCACTTTCTGGACATTGAGATGGGTGATGCCCAAAGCTCTAGAGAGCAAAATCACAGTGATATGAGGCCCGGAGTCCCTGTAGGAAGCTCTGGTGAGCTGCTTTGGATCAGAACTGAGCTGCTATATGGCCATGTTCTCCAGCTGCCAGCCATGCCCCCAGAAAACTTTGTTTTTATGTGAAGGTACAGTATATGTATGCAATCATGTGTTGGTGAAAGTGACTTTTCAGGCAGAATTCTTCAAAAGAAGATAACCTGGAAAACTGTAAAGTTTTTAAAACCGAATAAGCATAGTTTTTATTTAAAGATAATTGAATAAAGTTTTAGGGGGTACATTAAAAGAGTTTTGCAGTTCTTGAAATTAAGGAAGGGTCCTAGTGCTTTTATGGATAATATACCTAAATCAGAATGGAGAATTGTTTAGCCATAGTGTCATGTGACTATCAGGCTGGAATGTAAAGCAGAGTGTATACAAAGGAAATCATTACTAAGACTACTGAGCTTAAGTGAAATTTAGTTTTACAGTGTGTCCAAATGTTCCTAGTATGAGCCATGACCATCTTGCTGAGAGCATGTAGGGTAGATCAGGAAATCAAGTAGCGCAAGTGTGCAACACAATAACATTTAGTGATATCTGGGAAGACAAGGCTCCCTTGAGATGTTGACACCAGTAAAAACTATCTGGCAACTCTACACCAACTGACATTCCAAGTGAATTTCATTATAGCTCGTTGTAAAGGTTGGGGGTCCTTTAGAATAATTTTAACTAGACAGTTGGAAATTTTTCCATTTCCATATGTAATTTTTTAAGTTCCTGAAATAACAGGAGAAAGTTAGCATTATAGCATTTAAGCTGTCCATAGATGGTTCGAACCTCAGCAGGAACTGCCCAAAATTCTAACCATCTATTACCAGGATGATTGTACCCAATTTTATTTTTGTTAAACTTGGGTACAACCAGCCTGTTAGATTTTTCATGCGATTATTGCCAAGGGTTATAGCCGCTAGCAATAATCACTGTGTTCTCCAGGAAGGGACTGTCAAGGTCCTACCTTTCCTCAGAGACTGTGTTGCTCCATGTGCTGGCATCCATCTTAAGTTCCTGCAAAGCATGGTGGGAGCCTTTATGCTTTCAGGCCTCTGCAGCTCCTCCTCCAGAAGGGTGTGGTTGATCACATTTAAGCCTGCTGTCTGCAGTTGCTCTTTGCATTCATGTCCTGTATGTTCCTTTGCAGCAAGCTCTTGTTCTGTTCTCATTGCTCTCCTGGTAACCGACTCGGCTTGGACAAGACTATTCTCTGCTTTATCCCATTACCTGACTTCCCGTTGCTGAACCCGGCCTGTGACCTGAGTATTCTTGTCTACCGTCTTGTACTGTTTGCTCCGTTGTTATTGACCCGTCCTGTCCGACCACGCTATACATTTTCCATCTGGCTCCCACCAGCTGTACGCAATTGGCGGCAGTCGTTACCGCAGCTGGGGTTACTCGGGGGCCGCGACCTGGTCTCAGGCTGCGTCAAGTCCATCCCCACCATCAGGGGCCCTGGTGAAGAGCAGCCTGAGGCTTAGACTCCGCGCCCTGAGGGACTCTGGTCTGTGAGTAGCGGCTGTTGTTAGTCGCTGCGTGACTCTATTATTAGGCCTGCCTGCCCATTCCACCGCTCCTGCCCTGACAGGGACGGCTCCCAACCACAACCCCTTTGTGGCCCCCACTGGGAGAACACACTAGCTCCATGGGAGGGATTCCCCCATCAATGCTGACTGGATAGGGGAATCAAACCATTTTTGAGCAATTTTCTTTCCTGCAACTCTAGGCGGATTCAGCATTGATCTGCTGCTGCATCTGCCCCCTGCCGCCTCTACACCAAGAATTAAGCGATTAAAGACCAAGATAGCTCTTTGTCTTCTGTGAGCAGAGAGCTGGTGACTGTAAATTACCAGCTCTCTGCTCTGTCCCTCAAGCTCTCACTCCATCACTGGACTGTGCAGAGAGCAGTAGTGACTGACTCAGGCTCTCAGTGGCTCGCTGAGCCAGCTGCTAGTCCAGGCATTTGGGTGGATCCCAATATTAAGGTCCAGACTCTGGACCGACTGTGTCAGGTCACAGGAATGCAGAACGAAGTGCACTCCTGTGACTCTCTGGAGAAATAGGGCCAAAAGGCTTGTAAGGATGTAAGTGATTTAGCAGGAAAATGTATGGTATGGTAAAGCTTCTGAGATTTCTTAGGTTTATGGTACGGTAAGGAGAATAATGGTTTAGTCAGGGTTAGATGAATGTAAACTGCAAAAAGGGAGAGTTTAAAATGGTGGTTACTGTGGCTTATGACATGTATGATATGGTGATATGTACAGATTGGTGTATGTAAGCATCTAGTGGTTTAATATACAGCATAATAAAGAGTGGAAATAGCGGACAGGCTTGTCTATTGACATTGTTTCCTAGGTAAGGGCATGCAGTGGCTAGAAGCAATGTAACTGAAGCAGAAGGAGTAGTGTCTAATCCTTGGATAATGGAGAGAAAGGACTACATTTTCCCACATGTTGTAGGGTTTGAAGCAGAAAGGGCCTGCAAATGTGGTTGAATGTCTTTTTAGTATCAAGACTAAAAATGAAAGTTTTCTTCTGTTAGGTCGATTTTACAGTACCAATTAAATCAATGGCACATGTGGCATTTTCCCCAGCTTGCTGATTCCTGACAGGCTCACCTGATCTTTATGAATGAGTGATATAAGTAGGGTTCCAATGCAAATGGCCAAAACATTTGTAAGTTAACAAGATCTGTTGGGCAATAGTAAGAGTTCTTTTTATCAGATTTGGGGAGGAATATGATTTGAGATAAGCATGAGGTAGGAACTGGTTGAGCATCAAGAAAATTATCACATAGCTTAGTCATGTAGGATAAGTATGAACATCTTGTAGTAAAGATTAGGATTTTTTTTATAACTTAGTCTATATCCTGCTCGTTTATTGGCTTATTGAGGGATTACAGTTCTTTTTGCAGATAATTTAGGAATAATGCATTGGTCTAGGTAGGATTCGATTTAAAAAAAAAATGGTTAAAGGGTACCTTTGTGTTGTCTGTTGGGTCTCTAAGATTGCAAAGGCAGGTGCAACAGACTTGAAAGAAAATAAGTGCTTCACACCTCACCAGGGGCGGACTGACAACTCATGGGGCCCCCAGGCAATAGGGGATCATGGGGCCCCTGTGTCCTTGTCCACACTTAAACCACACCCAAAAAAGCCTATAAAAAGGTACCAACGGCATCTCATGGGGCCCCCTACTGACCCCGGGCCCTCGGGCAGTGCCCGAGTTCCCAAATGGTCAGTCTGCCCCTGCACCTCACTTATCTTTAATGGCATGAAAGGTTTTGAAAGCATTATCAGCTCTGAGTTTGCAAACCAACAAAGTATGAGCTTTGTTTCCTGTTTTGTAGATCTTTTGTCAAGTATATATCAGTGTTTTTTCAACAGCCTGTTGTTGAATTAGGGATTCAATGTGGATTCCATTACATAAAGGGTTGGATTTACTAAAGGCAAATAGACTGTGTACTTTGTAAGTGTAGTCACATTCATTTTCCTAGAGCTTATTGAATGTGGTAAAGATCTAATGATTTCCATTATCCAATCATGTTCAAGCAAAAATGCTGTTTTTTATTTTCCTTGCATCTGTTTGGACAGTCTTTACAAAGTGATGCTTTACCACGTTCACTAAGCTCGGGAAAAATTAATGCAACTGCACTTGAAAAGTTCACAGCTAATTTGCCATTTGTAATTCAACCCTTCAGTAGTCAGTGAAGGATTAAGTGCTAGGTTTTGCTCTCAGGAGTAAAGTTAGTGTTGAGTTGGACTATTTAAAAGTTGTTGTTTTTTTTTTAATTTAGAAGATACACTATATAGTATCCTTTGATCGCTCTCTTTTTGGCTAGGACATTGTGCTAGTTTAATTAACTGAGCTAGAATTTAGTGAAAATCATTGAAAAAGGTAGTCTTCCAACTATGATTAGATGATGAGAAAAAGGTCAACTGTTGTCTGAGTTTTAACCCCACCCAAAAAATTAAAAAGCTATTGCACTGACAAGACCCCAACTGTCATTTAATGGGGCACATAGAAGGGCCAGGAGAGTGGTAGGGAACACTAGGTGAAGTGGATGCATCTCCTCCCAGATTCGATCATGAGATTTTAATGCACATATATAAAAACAAACACTATAGGGTGCCTCCATCTAGGTGTAGAGATGTACTGCATTAAAAAGAATAAAAGACAATAAAAATGCACTCAATAATTAAAAGTGTATCACAGCTTGTGATAAAGGTCTACTCCATAGTATCACCATGAGGCTGTGGAGCTAGGCAGCCGATATTTCTATGTTCCAGCCTGAAGCCTGACAGCTGTAATTCCATCCACAGCGTCTTGGCCAAACTCTGCTTCAGCCAGATACTTACCTGCCGAGCTCTGCAGCCTCACAGTGAGGTCTACATGGGTTTATGACAAGCCTTGATCCACTTTTAATTAATGAGTGTATTGTTATTGTCTTTTATTCTTTTTAATAAATCTCTACACCTAGATGGAGGTTCCCTCTTGTGTTCGTTGTTATGTTTTTTGAGTTTAATAAGTGAAGTAATAGAATGTAAACCTTTTATCTGAAGGATAGAGTGTCCTCCAAGTATCAAACAGAGAGAATTGTTTGAGAAGGAGTTGTCATTTCTGCACTTGATTGGACTTATCTGTTAATTAGAGCTTGCCATTTTGAGTTAAATTGTCTGTAGCTGTAGAAAGGGGTTGAAATTCCCACCAATGACTAGACAGATATTAATGAAATAGTCAAGTTTGGAGAGAAACTGTCTTAAGAAAGGAATTTGAAGTGTGTTCAGTGCTTGTACATTGTGGAGGGCTGGAGTGTCAGGGCTACATTTGCTATGGAAAATTATATAACTGCCTTCTTTCACCAGAATATTAGTAGTTGGGGAGAATGAACAGTGATCCATCATCAGGATTGCTACACCTGTTGTTTTGTCTGCTGTACAAACCAGGAAAGCATAATAAATGTTAGCATAGTAAGCAATTGGGTAGCTTTTAAATATAAAGTTAAAATTATTCTAAGAGGTAGAATTGGTTTCTTGTAAACATACTACACCTGAATTCAGTTTATTTTAAGGTAAGCCTGCATTTTGCCATTTAAATTGAGGCCCCTTACATTGAAAGAGACATTTATATTTGTCACATATCGCCATCTTGTGGGGTAAATCAAGAAGGATAGGGAAATGAGAAAATAAAGAGTTTAAACTTATCCAGTTGGCCTTGTGTACATATTATGCTTGACATAGCTTGGAATCCTGGAAAATTCAGTGTAGAGAAAGAGTTAGGATGGCCTGGAGAGAGAGTGTGAGGGTCAGGAAAAAGGGTGCTGGGAGGAGTACAAGGTAGGTGATTCACACATAAAAGTCTATACAAAATATTATATATATATATATATATATTAGAACAAGGAACCTATTGCTCAAATAAGGGTATATTAGCTGATTGAATTCAGCAATAGTTAAATTTTATAATTTTGTTTTGGTTTTCAGTTTTTATCGGTTTTATAGTGAACAATACAATGTATGCTAGCAATGCTGAGATAAGGTACAAGAGGAAAACATTGGTATACAATTAGAGAATAGTCATTTTGACAGTTAGTCAGTATGCATTATCATGTAATATTTCAGAAACAGAGAAACATATATTCAAAAACTCAGAGGTCCAACTTATGGAAGACACAGGACTATCAGGTATGTAGGGTCTACTTTATAAAATTATTGTTTAATGAAGGATTGTGTGATATGATCCACTGGTTCCAGATCTTGTGGAACTGGTGAAGAGTATCTAATTGAAGTGCCAAATATCGTTCATGGTGTACTACAAGGTTCATCTGGAGCTTCATGTTTGAGAGATTAGGGGTCAGGGGACCTCTCCACTTCCTGAAGATCAGCAATCAGGCCTTACTAGGTACATCAATAAATGGGGTAAGATTCTAGGAAGGAAGCAATTTGTATATATGAGTATTGATCAAGGGACAAAGCATGGTATTTGCTTTTAATGATGGGGTGAATTTGTTGCTGAATTTATGATCTTGCAGATAGATCATATCCAAAGATTGCCATCTCTTAAGGGATATGTTGGAGATCAAGAATTTGAAAATGTTCAGTGGTCCTAGGTGAGGATTTGGGCGAGGAGCCTAGAAAGTATCACCTTGCATATAAAGCTGCTGAGATGGTGGGATGGGTTATATTTCTGTTGGGTTTGAGAAATGTTTGGGCCAGAAGGAATGAGCTCAATGTCCCTTTGGTTATGCCTTGTTGTTCTATATCCCTCCAGTATTTGGCAAAGGAGGGGGTAAACTAATTTCAGCCAGATACTGCTGCATCATAAACATTCATGTCCAGGAAACCCATTCCACCCACTGTTTTATGTCTTATTAGTGTGGTGTATGAGCATCTAGGTTTTTTGCCTTGCCATACATAGGTGCAAAACATGCACCTTAACGTAGTAAAAAAAAAAAAAAAAGATTTTCCACTCTTCCTGGCCATGTTAGGTAAAATTTGCTAAGTCTGTCCAGATCATTTTTACAATTTATAGGTAGTCAGGTATAATTAGTATGGGAACATTTAGATGTAGGGGATGTCAGAGATATTCCCAGGTATGGCATAGAGAATGCAGTCCAATGGAAGGGAAAAGTGCTTTATAGTTGAGATTTAGATATTTTGATTAAGGTGCACGCTTAAGGTATTACATTTGGATTTTTTAATTTTATAATAGGACACTGAGTTTTCAGTAGTTCATATATTGCTGGTAGGGAAGAAGCCAGATCTGTTAATGTATGCATGATGTAATTGGCAAAGAGGGTACTTTTATGTTCTTTGCCTGATATGGATAATCCTGAAATGGAAGAGTTATTTCCTATTTTGTGTGCCAGGGGCTCCATCAGGAGTGTAAATATCAAGGGAGATAGGGGATAGCCTTGGCGTGTGCCATTAGTAATTTTGAAAGAACCATCAGAGAGGACAAGTGCTGATGGAGTAGAGTATAGGGCTATAATGGCCCTTAATTTGTTGCCTTGAAAGCCAAATTTTGATAGGGTGTGGCATAGGTATTCCCAGTGGATCCTATCAAAGCTGTTTTCAGCATCTAGGGTTTGGAAAATGGAAGGGGTTATAGTGCTTTGTGCATAAAGTAATAGGTTTATGATTTTTTGAGTAGCATCAGGTGCTTATAATGAAGCTAACTTGGTTAGGGTCAATCAATTGTAGCATAATGGGCGCTAGTCTATTGGATATTATTTGGCATATATTTTAACATCCGTGTTTAAAAGCAATATGGGCAGAAGGTTTTGGGGAGATACTGGCTCCTTCCGTGGTTTTTGCAGAGTAACAATAGTTGCTTTGAGAATTTTAGATGGAAGAGCTCCAGAGTTTCTCTGCAAACAAAATATTAGCAAAATGACAAAAGATAAAATGCTGTTTAAAATGCTGTTAATTCACATATCCCTGCAAGCTTCCTTTAGTTTGCAAATTATGCAATGGAGACCCCCAAAACACATACCAGATGATTTTCAGGGGTCCCCATTTCATTACTAACAAAATAAAGGTAGTTTGCAGGAAAAAGTGAGTTGAACCATTTTTTGCTATATCACTTTTGCTACATACAAGCAAACAAGCTCCACCCAAAATCAATACCAGAACCTTTGCATCTGATAAAGATTTCTGCCTCCCTCCCCCCAAAAAAAGAATAGAAAGCAAAAAAAGACATGTGCCCTGCCCCCCACCCACAGGAAAAAAATAAAAAAAAACCCAGACCATTAATCTGAGCACACAGTCTGACAGGTCAGACCAATGCCTGCAACAAAGGGGGGGGGAGGGGGGATGTTGATGAGGGCAAGGTTTGGTTCCCTACAACTCTAACTTAGTAGTTGTAGGGGTCTGGGGGATTTATCATAATCTGTAAGGCCCCTTTAAGGTAAGGGGGCCCCAAGATATCTGGCTTACCCTACATAAATGAGTAGGAGTTACATGGTACACAAACATAAAAAAACACTCATGCACAAAGCACACTCTTTTCCTGTATCATAGTCATGGCTGTGCTCAGGCAAAGTTTCTGTTTAACATAATCTTGTCAAAATGAACTTAAGAATAAGGTGTTGCATGAACTATGGTTTAAAAAATAACTTCATCTTGTCATCAATTTGGTGTGTGCCGTGCTACCTTTTCTGAAGAAGCTCTTTAAAGTAGAGGTAAACCTTCAGCACTCCCCTCCAGTGATGTGATCTCCACAAGCTCCCTTAGGCTTTCCATGCACGAGCCTACCCTGACCACTGGAAAATGCAAATCGTGGGAAAAACGCGGTACAGCGGTTGTCGTGTTTTGCTGTTTCCCGCGGTCAGTCAAAATGTTCCTATCCTGAATGCGATTCTTTCATGTTCAGGAGAGCGAGGTTTAACCTCACCTAAATGCAGCAGCTCCTAAACTCTGCTAAAAGCCTATGTGTTCATGGAGACAGGCTTTTATGGAGTTGAGTTTAGGAGCTTTGGCAACAAAAAAAATCCAAAAGCTCATAAACTCGAGTTTAGGAGTTGCTTGTGTACATGAAGCCTAATGCAGGCCATAGATTTCCGATTTTCTTGCTAAATTATCGGCCGATAAAAAAATCGGCCGATATTTGTACCATTAGTGGGGAGCCGTTTTTCTTAATTTTAAGAGATTTTGAAAATTGGCCATGCTGGAAAATCCTGGGATGATTTGTTAGATCAGCCGATTTTTGCAGTAATTTGTGGTCAAATAGGCCGTTCTTCTGGCCGATTTGACAATAAAATAACTATGAAGAAAAAGAAGTAATAGAAGGAATAGATTTTGCAGGAGAAGAAGAAATAGAATATCAAGAAGAAGAATAGAAGAAAAGAGAAGAAGATTAAATAGATTTTGCAGAAGAAGATGGAGAAGAAAAAAAGTTGCAACATGAATCTATTTGTATGCATTTCGGATACAGATGTTTCTATTCAAGTACAAATAGATACAATGTTGTTTCTCTTTTTCTTCTTCTGCATAATCTATTTCTTCTGTCCAATATATTAGCGGGTCTCTATACAGGGACACCGCTATTATATTAATTGATGGCCGTAGACGGGACTAAAACCCGCCAACTTTTTTTTTTAATTAGTGGCAACGTCGGCCATCTGAACGACCGATTTACAATCCTTAAAAACATCCGATTTTCCCCACGTCTATGGCCTGCATTATTGTCTCTGACATCTTAACCTGATCTTTTTGATATGGCATCTTCAGGCACTTGATTGGCTAGCCAAAATTACATAACACCTGTGTGTGCACCCATGAGTTTTCATCTCCGCAAACAAGGCATGCTGAGAACATACATTGAGTTATACATGTGCTGCTCAGTAATCAATGTTCGGACACCTGCTAGTAGGAAGGTGTACATCTTTATTTGCAGAAGATACTTAGGGGTTTATTTACTAAAGCTGGAGAGTCTAAAATCAGACTCCCTTTTGCATAGAAACCAATCAGCTTCTAACCTCAGCTTGTTCAATGAAGCTTTGGCAATGAAACCTGGAAGCTGATTGGTTTCTATGCAGAAGGGAGGCTGATTTTGGACTCTCCAGCTTTAGTAAATAAACCCCTTAGAGTCTCCTCTGACATGAAAAATTCCCTGCTAGAATATTTTTGTTTTGCTCAGAAGTGGGCTCACCTGTGTTATCAAATTTGCAGTTTCATGTCAAAGACCTGTATGTTGCTGTGTCATGCAACACACAGCTCATGTGACAGGAGTTCAGACTGACAAGCTTTTGTCCTACACAAAATAGGCTACTATGCTTTTTCAAAAATTGTCAGGAGTACAACACTGCACACTTCTGCCTTTCTTCTTTGAGTCAGACTTACTGACACTCCAAGCCGAGAAACTGTCATTCCACACAAGTAACTTCCATACAATGGTTGCTCATGGCAGCCAAGATTAACACAGATCAGAAGCAGTATAGACTACTGACATATTGGACTTGCATGCTTCAATTGATAAGCAACTGATGCTGCAAGTTTCTGCTGCTGCTCTACTAACAAAGTTTAAGGGACAACTATTGGGAAAAAAATCAGCTGCAAGAAAGTAAATTAAATAAAGGGCATTTACAATTAGTAAAACTGTACTATGGATTTTGTAGTAATTAGTACACTTTCTTTGTTTCTGCTATAATTTTTATACACTGTTAGTAATTAAGAAGGATTGTTGTCGTCGAATTTTTAAGTAGAACTTTTCATCCTTTGCATTGAAGCTGAATATATTTTTAGCTGCAAGGTCACATTATAGCTTTTTAATGCCATAAAAATTGAAATGTACACTAGGGATGATTTATGAGCCAAAACGATTGTACATCAACTTTAGGAAAAAACAAATTAAAAAAATGGTAAAAAGATACATATTTCCCTATGATAAAAAACACATAATCTAATAAGCAAAAAAAAGAAAGGAATCAAGATCAGAGGAGACATTGATTGATGCAGGCAGGACTGTGACAAGGAAGTTGGGAAAGAATGCAGGACTCCTGATGAATGGGAAGTACTAAAGTGTGGAGGGGAGATGGGGATGATGAACAGTACCCAACTCTATAGTCCCTCTATTACTCAGCTGTCATCCTACAATACATACCCCATAGTGGGGCACAGTTTGGTGAACTTAAGCCTGTTCCATCCAATTAGGAGTAAATCATTTCTCTAGCTAATTGGGCTGCCCGCTGTCTTGGAAACAAATTATTTTCATTAATCAGCAGAAGAAGCTACAGCTGTAGAAGAGTGGTACAGTTCATTTTGCATGGATTGTAAATATCATATTAGATATATAAATATGAAAAGTGTATGCACTTTGTGGTGGCTGGAAAAAGATGTGTAAAAAATGATGGGGGCATACTAGAGGGATTTGTAAGTTATGTGGTGGGCACTACAGGGATGTTTTACTAAGGAAACTGAATTGAATCAAAAGCATTTGTAATTGATTGGTGTAAGGCACTGATGTGATTGAAGGTTGATGGCAACACCGGTTACAGGAAGGGTCTGTGCCAAATGGGACAGGGCAGCTTTGACATTGGGTGACCGTGAGGGTGCTTCAGTAGTGGATGGTGTGGGGTCTCCAGTATCATGCAGGATTTTTCCAGTAAACGTCCTGCCACCTCTTTTATAAAATTATAGATGTCCTCAAGAGTATTTTATTTCTGGCCAGAGGAAGTTTAAACCCCTAGGTTCTTGAGGTGGGGAGTATGAAAAAACAGCCCCAGATGGTCAAGAACATGGTCCAGGATGGAGTGTATGTGTTACTCAGACATTTATGTTTTATCAGGTAGGCTGGTTTGCTCCCTGAATTCTGACTGTTTTGCAGTAGACAGAGGGTTAATTGTTGAACATGCCCTTGCACACCTGTTTTTCTACAATGTAGTAATAAGAGGCGGGAGAATAAATGAAGTCTGTGCTGGGAACAGGCTGAGACTAAGAGCTGACCAAACAGTTCAGTGAGCAGCCAGAAGGCTAAGGGTTTGGTTTATTATCGGAAATAGACTTTTCACTTTGAGAATGCAGTTTAAATCTTCAAAGGAATTACAGAGCTTAGTGGAAAAATAGACTTTTTGCTTGCACATGATTGGATGATGGAGGTCAACAGCGTTTCACTTCATTTACTAACCTACTAACCTCTGGGGCAAATTCCCTTGCCGAATGCAACTGCACTTGCCAAGTGAACTGTCTATTTGCCTTTGGCATATAGTTTTTTTGTTGCAGTTTTGTATTCTAATAACCAGTGCAAGCTTTGCTTTTGTCAGCTGGACTACACATACGCAAACATACACTTTCATATAGTAGTAGTATGTCATGTGCTCATGTAATATACGTATACACTCAAGGCAGGAATGTAGTTAGTGGCAGGGGGGGCATCTGTTTTGACTTAAATAAACTGCCTTTATTGTAAAATTTTTCAAAAATGTTTTTGTCTTCATTAACCACTTGCCCCCCCAGAAGATTTACCCCCCCTTCTTCCTGACCAGGCCGTTTTTTTGCTATACAGTGCTGTGTTACTTTAACTGACAATTGCATGGTCATGCAACACTGCACCCAAATTAAATTTACGTCCTTTTTTTCCCATGAATAGAGCTTTATTTTGGTGGTATTTGATTGCCTATGTGGTTTTATTTTTTGCGCTTTAAAAAAAAAAAAGACCTACAATTTTGAGAAAGAAAAACAATATTTTTGACTAATTGCTATTAAACATGTCCAGTAAAAAAATTTAAAAAATCTAATTTCGTCATAAATTTAGGCCAAAATGTATTCTGCTACATGTCTTTGCTACATGCAATGCTGCACATAAATGAAATGTGTCATTTTTTCACATAAATAGAGCTTTCATTCAGTGGTGTTTGATCATTTTTTGCGATATGGCACTGCATTATTTTAACTGAAAATTGCGCGGTACAATGCTGTACCCAAACAAAATGTATGTCCTTTTTTTCACACAAATAGAGCTTTCTTTTGGTGGTATTTCATAAAAAAATACTTTTTACTTTTTGCTATAAAACATATCCAATAAAAAAAATAAAACAAAATGTCTTCATAAATTTAGGTTAAAATGTATTCTGCTACATGTCTTTGCTAAAAAATATCCCAATGCGTGAAAATTAATTGGTTTACATGAACGTTATAGTGTCTACATATGGCAGTATATATACTGGAATTTGTATTTATTTATTTTTTATACTAGTAATGGCGGCGATCAGTGACTTATAGCGGGACGGTAGGACTGCGGCGGGCATTCTGAAACTGGGGGGGCAACTGACTAACTGCCACTGACATCCCCAGTGACACTAATACAGTGATCAGTGCTAATAAAAAGCACTGCCACTGTACTAATGACACTGGGCGGAAAGGAGTTAACATCTGGGGTGATTAAAGAGTTAACTGTGTTAGGGAGTGATTAGATTGTGTACTATTATGTTTTACTAAGGAGACCTGCTGTTTCTATCTCTCTGCTATGCCACCACACCCCACAATGCACTGCGCCCTGACAGTGCATTGTGATTGGACAAAGCAATGCACCTGACCACAGGTCAAGTACAATGTTTTGGCAACTCATAGCACATGATGACGTCATCCCAGCGCAGCTGTGAGATGGCAGGAGTGAACATCAAGAGTGAAACTTTTTTTCGGGTTGGAGTTGGCGGCGGGCATTGTGAGTGGTATTGGATCTACTTCGGGGGACATTTTTTAAATTCATGTTTTTAATAAAGGACTTATCAAAGACTGTCTCTTGTAATTTTGACACAACACTTTTTTTTGTGAATGGGTAGCAGTACACCCCATACTCATTCACATGGGGGGGCAGTAAAAGGGGTCTTCCAGATTCCAATAAGCATCTCACCCGTAGACCCGCACAACCACCGGCCACAGTTGTGGGGAAGAGGTCCTTGTCCCCATCAACATAAAGAACATAGGGACAAGGTGCTCCCCTACCCCACAGCACCCCCCAATGTTGAGCGCATGTGGCCTGGTATGGTTCGGGGGGGTTAGCTCGCTCATCCCCCCCTCCTGACCTGCTGGGGTGTGTGCTCAGATAAGGGTCTGGTATGGGTTTTGGTGGAGGACCTCCACACCATTTTTTTACATTTTGGCATGGGAGTTCTCCTCAAAATCCATAGCAGACCTGAAAGGCTTGGTAATAATTTTTTAATTGCTGGGCAATGCCGGCACTTCTTTTTACATTCAGCTGTCAGTGAGGAACCCCGTTGACAGCTGAAACATTAAAGAATGTCTTCACTACTAAAATACTGCATGACTTAATAATGTAACTCATGCAGTATTTTAGTAGTTCTTCGGTACCTTACCACATACTCGGATGCGGTAAGATATCACTTAGTGAATTGTCCCTGTTCAAAGTTCTCGGTCGAACTTTTGGTAGGTTCGAATGTTTGACCGCGAACCGAACAGGGGGGTGTTCAACTCATTACTAGTTTACAGCATTCCAAGCACAGATCTCAAATGCAGTGTGTTTAAAGGTACCAGATTGCATGGTACTGCAGTACCATGTGGTTTTGTGTGGAGCGTTTTTTATAAAAGTAGTGCATGCACTGCTTTTCTGCACTCCCATACGATTTGCAGCCCATTCAAATGAATTGGCAAAAAAAAATCACACTGCACATTCCCCTCTCTTCTAACCTCTGCACCCCAATCCCACTCTGCTCACCTTTGGACCCCAATGCCCTTCTAATCTCTACACCCCAGAATCCTTTTACATTGCAACCTCTCCTCTCTTCTCACCTTGGTACCCCAAACCCCCTTCTCTGCTCACCTCCATATCCCAAAACCTCCTCTCTGCGCACCTCTGTACCCTAACACCCTTCCTCTGCTCACAGCCACAACCCAAAACCCTCTTTGCTCACCTCCACACCGTCTCTGATCACCTCCACACCTGCATGACCTGAAGTAAAGGAAAGAAAGGAGATACCATTATCTATCACCAGACAATGAGTTGTTTGAGCCAGCTGCGAGAGCAAAGGGTCCATCTAATCTGGCGAGTCTGGCCAAAAAGGGGGGCTACGGATTGAAGAGCACTTTAAAGCGCACCAGTCACTATTGGTATTTTTGGAGCATGGAGCACTTTAAGAAGACGTATACAAGTGAAACTCGAAACATTAGAATATCGTGCAAAAGTTAATTTATTTCAGTAATGCAACTTAAAAGGTGAAACTAATATATGAGATAGACTCATTACATGCAAAGCAAGATAGTTCAAGCCGTGATTTGTCATAATTGTGATGATTATGGCTTACAGCTCATGAAAATCCCAAATCCACTATCTGAGAAAATTAGAATATTACATGCAATCAATAAAACAAGGATTGTACATAGAACAATATCGGACCTCTGAAAAGTATAAGCATGCATATGTACTCAGTGCTTGGTTTGGGCCCCTTTTGCAGCAATTACTGCCTCAATGCGCCGTGGCATGGAAGCTATCAGCCTGCGGCACTGCTGAGGTGTTATGGAAGACCAGGATGCTTCAATAGCGGCCTTCAGCTCTTCTGCATTGTTCGGTCTCATGTTTCTCATCTTTCTCTTGGCAATGCCCCATAGATTCTCTATGGGGTTCAGGTCAGGCGAGTTTGCTGGCCAATCAAACACAGTAATCCCAGGGTCATTGAACCAGGTTTTGGTGCTTTTGGCAGTGTGGGCAGGTGCCAAGTCCTGCTGGAAAATGAAGTCAGCATCCCCATAAGGCTTGTCTGTGGAAGGAAGCATGAAGTGCTCCAAAATCTCCTGGTAGACGGCTGCATTGACCCTGGACTTAATGAAGCACAGAGGACCAATACCAGCAGATGACATGGCTCCCCAAATCAACACAGACTGTGGAAACTTCACACTGGACTTCAAGCATCTTGCAGTGTGTGCCTCTCCATTCTTCCTCCATACTCTGGGTCCTTGGTTTCCAAATGAGATGCAAAAGTTGCTCTCATCAGAAAAGAGGACTTTGGACCACTGAGCAACAGACCAGGTCTGTTTTTCTTCAGCCCAGGTAAGACGCTTCTGATGTTGTTTGTTGTTCAGGAGCAGCTTGACAAGAGGAATACGACATTTGAAGCCCATGTCCAGGATCCGTCTGTGTGTGGTAGCTCTTGATGCACTGACTCCATCCTCAGTCCACTCCTTGTGAAAGTCCCCAACACTTTTGAATGGCCTTTTCCTGACAATCCTCTCCAGGCTGTGGTCATGCCTGCTGCTTGTACACCTTTTCCTTTCCACATAACTTTCTATTAATGTGCTTTGATACAGCACTTTGGGAACATCCAACTTCTTTTGCAATTACCTTTTGAGGCTTTCCCTCTTTATGAAGGGTGTCAAGGATGGTTTTCTGCACAACTGTCAGGTCAGCAGTCTTTCCCATGATTGTGTTTCCTACTGGACCAGACTGAGAAACCATTTAAAGGCTCAGGAACCCTTTGCAGGTGTTATGGCTTAATTAGCTGATTAGAGTGGGACACTTTGAGCCTAGAATTTTGCACCTTTTCACAATATTCTCATTTTTCTGAGATTGTGGATTTGGGGTTTTCATGAGCTGTAAGCCATAATCATCACAAATATGACAAATCATGGCTTGGACTATCTTGCTTTGCATGTAATGAGTCTATATCATATATTAGTTTCACCTTTTAAGTTGCATTACTGAAATAAGTGAACTTTTGCATGATATTCTAATTTTTCGAGTTTCACCTGTATATACAGATATATTCCATATGGGGGCTGTGAATGTATGTTATTGGAGCACAGAGCACGTTCAACTAATCATGTTTACATCACCATGGATTGAAAGTTTATTTGGACACTTTGGATATTCTTTATATATTTTTTTGGATACTTTGGATAGTTTTTGTACACTGTTGAGCGCTGTTTAAAAAAAAATTTCTGAGTAAAAGTGGTATATACTTGGACAGCTGCATTAATTCTGACACTATTTTAGTTTGTATGGGAATAGCCATAGCTCAGTTCATTCATTGGTTATGAATAAGGCTTATTGGCTTAAACATGTAAGCCCTCTGATACTGGATTTTAACATGTGAGCCAAAGACGTTTTTGTATATGAAGGACTCGTCCATGTTTCCAGCTTTCCTGCTTTTGATGCTTGTATCCTAGTCCAAACCCATCCGAGTGATCCGGCCATGAAGCTGTCACTGACTAAGCCAATCATAATTGGCCAAGGCATTAATCACCCTGCAGCAACACCTATACATGCCCCTTGTATTTGTGCGGCTACAGGGCAGAGAATACTTTGTCAGCTTATGATTGGTGATAGCTTCCTGGCAGGATCACTCAGGTTGGTTCAGACCAGGGGCGGACTGACCATTTGGAAAAGGTAAGTTTTAAAGGAAGCCGACAATCCCCGCAGGAGGGATCGGATCTGCGGATTAAGCATAATGGATCGGAGTCCAATCCATTATGCTCCCCAATCTGCAGATCCGATCCATCTTGCGGGGAACGTTGGCTTTCTTTCAAACGTACCTTTTTCGCGGAGCTTGTGGAGAGATCAGTTAACCCCCTATAGGTTACAAGCCGACGATCCCCGCAGGATGGATTGGTAGGTCCAAAGCTATCTGGTGGCAGTTTGGCATTTAAAGGGTTAATTGCTTAGGTAACTTCACCCAGTAACAATCACTCTTAGGCTGCTGGCACCTAGATTGTGGTCCCACAAGCTGGAAAATCTTTGTGCAGGGTGCAGCTGATAATGGCATTGTTACTGGCAAAGGTCTGTGTGTTGGTTTATGCTGTCCCTAGGCTGAGAACAGGCTCTTTTGAAGTGTGTTAAAAGTTAAGGTTATGAATTTCATGGATTGCAGGAGGAGGGAGGGGGTAAGATCACTGGGCTCATGTCAAAAATGCCTGAGACCTGAACAAGATGACTGTCGCCTACAGCTTCCATGTGCCTAATGAGCACAACCATTACACAATGCACCCTTTCCTATTCATGTAGGGGGTCAATATTTGGGGCACCTCTTTTTTTAAAGGGAGCTTCCAGATTCTGATGAGTTCTTACCATAGATTCCCACAACCTCCATGCCAGGACTGTGGGAAAGAGACCATTGTCCTCATCAACAAGGCAAAGTACTCTCTGGCAGGGTACCTGCTCCATGTTGAGGACATGTAGACATAACATTCAAAAGGCAACTCTGTCCTGGTCAGCTACGCTGTATGCTTTGATAAGGGTCTGGTATGAATTTGAGGGGGGAGGTTTCATTTTTTTCTTCTTTTTGCATGAGTTCTCATTTAAAATATACAGCAGACCTCAAGAGTCTGAGCTTTTATTGCTTTGGGTCCGACTTGACACTCAAACCAGGCCCTCATGAAGGATAATGGTATAGTATGTATCCTGAGGGGGAACTGCATACCATTTTTTGTGAGTTCCTCTATTAACATCCATACCAGATACCTACCTAATATAAGGGTCTGGTATAGATGAGGGGAGTCCTCAGCTGCTTTGTTTACAAGCATAAAAAACAAACAGTTGGAGCTGTCCAATTTAAATTGCATTGTAAATGTTAGTTTTTGATATAGTAAATTGTGTATATCATACAGATGCATCACATCACACAAAGTTTACGGGAATCCCCAGGCGTGTTATATAAATACATTTTGCGTTTTTAATATTTCTTTTTAAAAGAAAAGTTTGGTGTCTGTGATCTGGCAGCTAAAACACAGGTATTCTGCACGCCTTCCACCCTCCTTCCCTTTCTGTACACAGTTTGCATAATTAATGCTTTCAAGTGCATCTTGAAAAGTCACTGGTGCCTTTCTTTTATTTCATCCTGCATAAAAAAACAACCATAAGATGAGTAAGCATGTTTAACAAATAGGACACTCACAATGGTGATTATTATCCTTCTGGAATTCAGGACTAGTGATACAGTATTTCTGATATATATATATATATATACACACACACACACACATATACACACACACACATTCATATTCCTTGGATGCACATATTCAGTTTCAATAATGTATAGTGCAGCTTTATGTGCATGAACAACACGCACAACATTCATCAAACTACATAGAGCAGAATATTAACTGGAAGAGTTTGTTTGGAAACACTGCCCACCAGTGGAAATGTAAAGAACTTCAATGGATTTCTTCTGTACGTTTAGTAATTGTTAATGACAATCATCAGAGGGCATATAAAATTAGTGGTTTAGACCAATATAATTATATTGTTAAAGTGCATTTTCATTTCCACTTAGATCACTGCATACAGCATACTTGTTTACAGAAGCAGGCAATTGCTAGACAAAAATAACACCCTTAACATTGATGCTAATTTGCAATAATACCATGTGAAAGTATTATATAAAAATGAAACCCTATAAAAGATACATAAATAATAATTTAACTCTGAAATGCAAGTATGAAAATGTATGTTACCACCAGTTAATGAGGATTATTACCTACAGAGTGGCTTAGAGGTTAGCATTTTTGCTTTGCAGCACTGGGGTCCTTGGCTTAAATCTCAACCAAGGTACTATCTGCATGGAGTTTGCATGTTCTCCCTGTGTTTGCATAGATTTACTCTGGATCCTGCCCACATTACAAATATGTGCTGGTATGTTAATAGGCTCCTGTCTAAACTGGCTCAAATATGTGTGTACAAGTCAGCTATGCATGTGTTATCACGTTCTGCATGCTGGTCACAAACCTGATTAGGGAAGGCTGAGGAAAGACCTGGATACTTATCTCTTAACATTTGCCAAGAAAATTCTATGGAATAAATGTCCTCAATCATATCAGGAATGGTGCCAAAGAGCTGGCCCATAGAATCACTAGGAGTCAGATATTTATATGCACTGCTCAAAAATAATGAAAGGCACACTTTTTAATCAGAGTATAACATCAAGTCAATTAAACTCCTGGGATATTGATCTGGTCAGTTACGTAGCAGAGGGGGTTGTTAATCAGTTTCAGCTGCTTTGGGGTTAATGAAATTAACAGGTGCACTAGATGGGCAACAATGAGACAACCCCTAAACAAGGAATGGTTTTACAGGTGGAGGCTACTGGCATTTTTTTCTCTACTCATCTTTTCTGACTGTTTTTCGCTAGTTTTGCATTTGGCTAGGGTCAGTGTTGCTACTGGTAGCATGAGACGATACCTGGACCCTACAGAGGTTGCACAGGCAGTCCAACTCCTCCAGGAGGGCACATAAGTATGTGCCATTGCCAGAAGGTTTGCTGTGTCTCCCAGCACAGTCTCTGAAGCATGAAGGAGATTCCAGGATACAGGCAGTTACTCTAGGAGAGAAGGACAGGGTCATAGAAGGTCCTTAACCCATCAGCAGGACTGGTATCTGCTCCTTTTGGAGGAACAGGATGAACACTGCCAGAGCCCTACAAAATGGCATCCTACAGGCCACTGGCATGAATGTCTCTGACCAAACAATCAGAAACAGACTTCATGAGGGTGGCCTGTGGGCCCGACATCCTCTAGTGGGTCCTGTGCTAACTGCCTGGCACCATAGAGCTCGATTGGCATTTGCAAATGTAACACCAGAATTGGCAGATCCACCACTGGTGCCATGTTCTTTCACAGATGACAGCAGGTTCATCCTGAGCACATGTGACAAATGTGAAAGGGTCTGGAGAACCGTGGAGAACATTATGCTGCCTGTAACATCATTCAGCATGACCGTTTTGATGGTGGGTCAGTGATGATCTGGAGAGGCATATCCATGGAGGGACACACAGACCTCTACAGGCTAGACAATGGCACCCTGAATGCCATTAGGCATTGGGATGAAATCCTTGGACCCATTGTCAGACCCTACGCTCGTGCAATGGGTCCTGGGTTCCTCCTGGTGCACGACAATGCCCGACCTCACGTGGCAAGAGTATGTAGGCAGTTTTTGGAGGATGAAGGAATTGATACCATTGAATAGCCCCTGTACTTGCCTGACCTAAATCCAATAGAACACCTCTGGGATATCATGTTTCGGTCTATCCAACGCTGCCAGGCTGCACCTCAGACTGTTCAGGAGCTCAGTGATGCTCTGGTCCAGAGCTGGGAGGAAATACCCCAGGACACCATTTGTCATCTAATTAGGAGCATGCCCCAATGTTGTCACACATGTATACAAGCTTGTGGGGGCCATACAAACTACTGAGTACCATTTTGAGTTGCTGCAATGAAATTTCAGCAAAATGGACTAGCCTGCTGCATCATCTTTTCACTTTGATTTTTGGGGTGTCTTTGAATTCAGTCCTCTGTAGGTTAATCGTTTTAATTTCCATCAAACGATGGGGCATCCTTACATTCCTAACACATTACCCAGTCCATATCAGTATTGATTTAATCTGAAGATTAACAAAATTTACATTTTCAACACACATACCTAAGTGACCTTTCTTACCTTACTAAGGCCTCATGCACATGGAGTTTAAAAAACACCACTTATACAGGCGTTCAGCATTTTCTGTTGGTAAAAGCAGTTGTATGTTAGCCTATGTGGTCATGCACACATACTGTAGGTGTTTAAATAATCAAAAATACCACACTCACAGCAAAAATACAATCAGGAGACAGAGCAGCTCACCTGATATATATTATACATAAGTGTGAGTAGGACTAAGCAGTCATGACAGGCATGAGGAATAAACCCTCCAGCATAACTCCCTCCAGCCACTTGGGAGGGTGAGACCAGAATAAATAATAATTGGCCAACATAATGTATTAACACTCAAATGCTAGATGTGCAATATGTGTTTTTACCATTTTTTTAAGCAGCTTTTCCTGTCATGAGTTCTGGCCTTCAGAGGGGCTTAAACAGACATCCTGGGGTTTATTTACTAAAGCTGGAGAGTCCAAAATCAGACTCCCTTCTGCATAGAAACCAATCAGCTTCTAACCTCAGCTTGTTCAATGAAGCTTTGGCAATGAAACCTTGAAGCTGATTGGTTTCTATGCAGAAGTGAGTCTGATTTTGCACTCTCCAGCTTTAGTAAATAAACCCCGCTGTGTCCAATCACCAACATGCTTGACGCTTGAAAAAGTGTATAATGATTTTAGGTGCAATTACAGGCATCAAGGGATTGGATATTAATTTATTTCATTGGCCAGAATAATAAATTATTCTGGCAATTGAAAGGAATTAATGCTCAAGCGCGGCTAGCGTTGACAAGCATTTAGACACGTTTACAAGCATCAAGTGTTTTTTTGCTGCCAAAGCTCTGCTGCTCCTAGACACACTGTTTGTTTGTTTTTTGCACTTCTAAAAGCCCCTGCTACTAAATGCTGCTAAAAGTCTATGGAGTTTATTTACTAAAGCTGGAGAGTGCAGCATTAGGTGCACTTCTGTATAGAAACCAATCGCTGTCACATTTGAATCATTTTTGGATTTTGGATTTCACGTTTCATTGACACAGTATTGTATGTTATGTTGACTTATACGTATTGTGTGTGATTATCATGATTGCACGATTTTGGTGAGCGCCTACTTTTATTATTTGCACATTTATGTTAAGTGTTGTTTCACTTAAAGGGGCAGCTACCTGTTTAATATTTAATTTAATATCGTATTATACATATTTTCCAAACTTTTTAGTTCACTATCTGTTTGGGTTTGGAGCTGCTTCATTTTTTTTGATTGGACCATATAGCTAAATCATAATTAAATGTAAAACAAAGTGACAGAAGAGACACCCCTATCTCAGTGTGGTATTTTTTTATCATATAGTAAGCAAAAAAACAAATGCACTTACATAAGTAAATAAAACAATGGCATATCATGATTTGTTCAGCATGTGGCAGGGCATCTCTCCAAGAGCACACAGTACTTGGCCTTATCCCTGAGCTACATTGCCAATGAGACAACATGTGGGGTGTTATTATGTGACAAAAGGGCAGCTCCACCCCAAAACACGTTGCCACACCACCCACATCACATGTGACATCATCTGCAGTGTAGCTCAGGGATAAAGCCACGTTGCAGTCTTCAACAGCTTCCTAGGGCTCCATACACAGCAGTTTATCATACAACTACTGTGCACATTTGGAGTGATGCCCTGCCACCTGCTGGAAAAAATATGATATGCCATTGCTTTATTTACTTATGTCAGTTTGTTTGTATGCTTACTATTTAACCGCTTAATGACCACCCTATAGCAGATATACTGCTACAGTGCGGCACCTGTGCACAGAATCACATATATATATATATATATATATATATATATATATACACACACACACACACACATGATTTCGCATCTCCGGGTAGGGGGTTTGTGTGAGTCGCGCGTGTGCCCTACTCTCACAGGTCCCAGCCAGGGCCTGGTGATTACCGAGTATCTCCGACGGGGAGGAAGATTGTTTTGTTTACAAACAATTTTCCTCCCTGTCAGCTCAAGCACACTGCTCTGGATGGCTGTGCACAGTACAGGAATCCTGATCAGTGTGCTTACAGTGAAGAACACCCCCCCCCCCTAGTAAAACACTGCCAGCATACAGTTAACCCTTTGATCGCTCCTCACATTAACCCCTTCCTGCCCAGTGCCATTAGTACAGTGTCAGTGTTTTTTTAGCACTGATCACTGTATTGGTGTCACTGATTGCTGACATTACTAGTAGAAAAAAAAAATCCCATTATCTATACCGCCATTTGTAAATGCTATAACTTTCACAAACCAATTCATTTACACGTATTGGGATTTTTTTTTAGCAAAGACATGTTGCAGAATACATTTTGGCCTATATTTATGACAAATATTGATTTTTTTAAAAAATTTTTACTAGACATGTTTAATAGCAAAAAGTCCAAAATATTTTCTCAAAATTGTTGATCTTTTTTTGCTTATAGCGCAAAAAAAAAAAAAAATGCACAGGGAATCAAATACCACCATAAGAAAGCTCAATTTGTGGGAAAAAAGGACGTAAATTTCATTTGGGTGCAGTGTTGCATGACCACGCAGTTGTCAGTTAAAGTATTTCAGTGCTGTAATGCAAAAAATGGTCTGGTCATGAAGGGGGGTAAATCCTCAGGAGGGCAAGTGGTTAATAAAAATACCAAATTAAGATAGCGGCCCTTCTCTCTTTTGTCACTTTGTTTTACATGATTGCTCGGTAAGGGTACGCAGTTGTTGCTTTGTGGTTGCAGACGCTGTCAGTGCCTTCTAGTACTTCTAGCACTTCCATTTCTTCCAGTTTATAGACTTAAAGAAGAAGTAGGGATATAGCTCTTGTGGCACTACTTCTCCTAGGGATCACTGGAGTGCATCTTTTTCTGTACTTCTGTGACTGGTAATCAGCAGACAGCAAGCTAAAGCCGACACCACTCATCTGGTTCATACTCTGGAGAGATCCTGGCTTTAATATCGGGATCCATAAAGATGTCTGGCCCAACAGCTGGTCCAGTCTCTCAGCATGCCACTGAGAGCTTGAGCCAGCCACTCCCCCCCCCCCCCCCCCACAGCCCTGCACTCCTGTAAGCAATGGAGAGGCAGGACAGAGAGCCGATGAGTAGCCGTGCTTGGTGAAGACTGAGAACCGAGGGATCAGCAGTCTTTGATTGCTTAGTTCATAGAGGTGTAGAGGCAGCGAACTGATGTCTCATCCACCTAAGTGAGCATAATTGTTTTTTTTCCCCAGACTTCTAATTTAAGACACTTTATATGGACTTTCATTACTATTATCTAACTTGATCTGGCTTTTCATAGTAGGGCACTTTGGCTATTTATTGAGTTTAAACCATGACTAAAGCCCTCAGTTATAAGATGGCAAAAATTAGACAGTGGCACAACAGTTTTATAGAGAGAAGTAAAAAAAAAGTGCACAAAAATCCATCACAGACAGAACCACATTACAAACCTTACCCCCAACATAACCAAATCTCTATATCCCCAATTCCTCCAAAAATATTTTAACCATAGGCCTTCAGGTATGGTTAGGAAAAAATTGACCAGTGGTAGGACGGTGTATTATCAAATAGAATGGGCTCAAATTGTGAGAGAATGGGAAGGTGTTTTCCAGCTATAAAAATGATTATGCAACCTCTGTGACAAAGTGAAGGTGGAGGGCAGGGATTGCCTTCTGTGAAAGCAATGAATGCTGGGTACCTGTCACTGTGGGTCAGTGTAGGCCATGAACTAGTGGGAGGAGGCTGATTCCACCAACTAATGTGGGAGCAGTTGGAAGTGCCAAAAGCTTTTCCAGCCTGGCATTCAAGCACTGAGCATAGAGATGGTTCAGGGACAATGTTTCCTTCCATTCCAGCAAATGGGGAAGGGAACCCTGCCAATGGAAAGTTGCTACTGGAGAAAGCAGGGTAGGTGTTGACCAGTGCTGTGGAGGTTTCAGCATTTTTTTTCAGAATATCTGCCTGCTTTTTAACTCTAGTAGAAATAAAATTAAAAAAGTTAAATACAAGAGAAAAAAGTCATTAATAAATCACTTCAAGGCTATAAATGGGGGACCCAGAAGATAAAAAATGACACTTTTTGTTGATACTGTCACAAGACAGTCCTAAAAATGACTGTTGTGTCTTTCAGTAGAATGGTAAACACAGGGAGTACAAAAGGATAGAAGTTTAATAAGGAGTTTAATAATCATATAGTGCACACTTTGCCTTCACATTATTGAATAACACTGATGGAATCATCAAAAGGCAGGGCCCAGGAATAGAAATGGTTGCCCCACAAAAACACTGAACAGGGGATAAAAAAGAACTGCATAATACCTACTGTGATGACTTCCTCTATGATTAAACCCCGATGAGCAGGGCAAAATGCATCAGAGCAGGAGTTCAAGGCCAAGGTCATTCACATTCCTCTCCACCCGTTGAGTTAGTGGTGTGCAATGCTTTTCATCCCCCTCATACTGTAAGGGCTTTTTTACATGTGTGTAAATACCCTGTGTTTAAAGTGGAGTTCCACTCATCCTGTCAAAAAATAAAAGTCAGCAGCTACAAAAACTGTAGCTGCTGACTTCTAAAAAACAGCCACTTACCTGTCCCCCGCAGCCCGTTTCACTAGCCGTCCTGTATTCCAGGAGGCCGGCATCTTCAGTATTGGCACCTGGCTGTAACTGCTTGCGGCTTCACAGCCGGGTACCCACTGCGCATGCACTTTATGAATGGTCCTGTAGTCTTCTGGGACCTGTCACATGTCCCAAAAGACCGCAGGGAGGGAGGAAGGACACCTTCCGCTTGGACCGGTGTGGGTACCTGTCAAATTCGGGTACCCGCTCCCCCCAACCCCCTAAAGGTGCCAATCCTTAATGGGGAGCGGGGGAGCAGTCCTTGAAGCAGAACTTCCCCTTTCGGGTGGAGCTCCGCTTTAAAAAAGGCTTTTAAAAATGTTTTTAGGCTTTGTTTGCACCTGCTTTGCATTCATAGACAAGTGGTGAAAAGGCATTGTATTGCCTTCTCGCTGCCTGTTTTAACACCCTAAATACCAAACAAACAAACTGCACCCTGTGCGTTGTATGCGGTTGAGTGACAGTTGCAGTGTGTCTCCATTCAATTAACTGGGTCATTCTCAGCGGGCATTACCACCTACCAAGCGCAGCAGGTGATATAATTCTTGCTGCAGCCACAAAACAAAATATTTTGGCCATGACATGTGTACACCCCCAGCCGCTGCCTCGGCACTAAAAGAGGGAGCAATTGAAGGACACTAAAAATTTAGCTCAACCACTGAGTTTTACGGTCCTCCAATCGCAAGTATAAACGAGCCATTAAAGACTCATAACTGAACTTCTGTGCCTTCCATGAATGCTGCAATGGGCCCCACACAGTGAAGTAGGCACAGGTGTTGTAGCATTGTGTTAAAAATTAAGCAGCATGTTGCCTTCGGAAGCATTTATAAAGTTTTAGTTGGGCGAGATTGAATCATACGTTTGAACAGAATTGCTGAAATGGAAGAGCTGATTGCTTCTTCTCTGGATAACCCTACAAAATTTTCTCATACGTGGTCCTGTTGGATTCACTTCCGAACGCCCCCTGAATATCGTTCTTTCATGGGCCTTTCTGACTGATTCTGAATCTCTCTGATACCCCGTAGTGTTTCTGGCGATATATCGGCTCTCTGTTTTTTTTAAGGTTGTGATTGAGGTCATTTGTCTCGATGTCCTGTATTGCTTGGAGCAAGTTACGCTTGGCACCCTGCTACGTCTGCAACTGTCCCCAGCTCGCTTCTCTGCCAGGGTTGCGCGTATCTCTCATGTCCTGGGAGTCTTGAGTAAAGGTGACTTACCTACCCACCTACTCCTCCACACCTCCTCCCCGTCCGACCCTTCCCCAACCCCCCCATCTCCCTCCCCCCCACCCTCCCCGCTTTTTTTCCTTTTTCTTCTTCCCCTCTCTTCCCTTCTTTTTCATGATTATTCTTAAATTCTTAATCCCCATTTCCCTGCTTTCTTACTCAGAGTTTAGCTTTCATTCTCCCCTTCTACTTTGGTACACTTCTCTACTCATAGGAGCCCTACTCCCTATCTGCAATCCAGCTGCGTATATGTTTTACTTTTACATATCTCCTTTCCCGAACCCTTTACCCACGTGCTGGCAACCTGTAGTGGGTTACCTCAGTTTCATCAAAAGTACAAGGCCATATCCTACAAGCCCTTGCACCTCCCCTCCACACCTACTGTATACATTTCCAACGCATACCTTTGACTCACTGGCCCTGCTCTTTGCTGCTGCTTGGTAACTGAGGTTAGATATCATTGACCCTGCCAGTGCTGTGATTCCAATATGCTGAATAAGGGCTTGAGACACATATGCCTTTAATATTCCTGCACTCGCATGTTCTCATTTTTCCCCTGTTTTCTTTTCCCTGGGATGACTTACGTCTGATTCTTTGCCTATGTATTGCTATGTATTTTTTTGTTTGCTGTATGTGTATTACCTCCTATTGTATTTCTGACTGATACCTTGTATTACCTGTACCTATTGTATGCTCTGAGTTTATTAATAAACTTTATGGAAAAAAAATAAAGTTTTAGTTGGGTGCTGGGGGAGATGCAGTGGCGGTTCTTACATCACAGAATTCACAGTTAAATAACAGAGAACTAGGACAGAGCAGCTCCATCCACTTCATGTTTGTACACTCTCCTAGATTGTAAGCTCGAAAGAGTAGGGTCCTCTAACCCCTCATGTACTGTTGTTGCTGTTCTGTTTCTTGTATTGTCCCCCCCTATTGTACAGCGCTGAGTAAACCCTTTGGCGCTATATAAACGCGATGTAATAATAATAATACATGAAGCGCCATTGTTTCTGTGCACAGGCAAACACATCAAGTCAGCCAGCAATACGAATAGGGCCAGGCAGGAGCAAAGGCATTGAGCATTATTCCCAGTGGCAAAGCTTTTTGTGTCAGAGGAGAATCAGTGCCAGTAACAGTCAGTACCAGTAAGTGACCTCACCAGCCAGCAAGTGTCAATACATGGAAGTGATGGTGCCAGCAAGTGTCATGAAGGCTGATATTAATGTATCAGAACTCATAGGAGAGGTGAAACCCAGAATTATACAACCTGAATATCCTAAGCTATTATGATGCATTTAAAAAAAAAAAACAGATCTGGCAACAAGTCAACAAGCAGGTATTATCCTTAGATTGAGAAATGGACCTACCCTAGCAAGGTCAAAGTATATGAATCTATTTTACAGAGAATTCACAAAAATGCCTGCTAACTGTGCTGTAAAGCAGGTCATTTCCTCTACATCACTTCCCTCTAAAAAGCTAACATTTTCATAGTTCTTTAACAAGCTTTCTGGATTATTTTTCAGTTTTTAAAAAACACAACAAAAATGCATTATAAATGCTATAGGCACACTAGTAAGCATTGCTTTGTTCTTCAAAAACAACACACATGTGAACAAGCCCTAAGTAATCATTCAAATCTCATTTGTCTTACACTTTAGGTTTGCATGAACCTAATTCCATTTTAAAACAGCAGCTACATGGAAGCAACAAAAGCAAGAACACAAGGCTACACAAGCTAAGACAGAGGCTCAATGAAAAGGTCTTCAAAAGAAAGAGAAGAAGCTGCAGCCATAAGTGAGCTTAGTCTTGGAATAAGCTGAAAAGGAATGCTTTGTGACATTCTGACAGCCTGTGATTTTCTTGCACTGTAGAGTATGTGATGTTTGCAATAATACCATAGTTGCCAACATTTAAAAAAAAAAAAAAACTCCAGGGTCACCTTTTTTGCTGTACGTCTAGCAAGCCTTTGTAGATAAATAAAGTACTTTAATAAGAGACAGGGCTTTCATTTAAAATGAGAGTAATACTACAAGAGGCATATCATTATCCCATTGAACACTTTAATTTGAAAATACTGCATTACCCATTGAACAATTTATTTTGAAAAGATTGTATCTCCCTTTCTGTTTACTGTATATACCACTGATTTCAGCTACAAGATAAAGTCTTGCCATCTTCAGACGTTTTATGATGACTCTGCAGCAGTGGGATGTATCAGGGATGGGAAAGAGACTGGCTATAGGACTTTGGTGGAGAACTTTGTCACATGGTATGAGGATAATCATCTGTATCTAAATGGGACTAAGAAAAAGTTGGTGGTTGTGAATTTGAGAAGGAGGGAGGCACTAGTGACCCCTGTCTCCATTCAAGGAGTGAATATGGATGTAGTAGAGCATTACAAGTATCTGAAGGTGCACATACTGTAGATAATATGTGTCAGAGCTCCAGGGTATGACCAGAGGTATGTGAACTGACGCAGGGAAACGCAGGCTTCAGATAAGTTATAAACAATATAATTTATTAAAGACTAACAATACAAACATAAACGCAGTGCAATACTAAAACATAACACAGTGCAAACGAACCAAACCAAACCACCCACAGATAACAGTACATACAATGCAAGCGTCTTCAGGCAGGCCGGGTCAATAACAATCGGGCAGGTAGGTACAGGGGGTCAGGCAGAGAATGGTCGGGGTCACAAGCCAGGGATAAAACAGGAGAAGTCAGCAAAGGTCCGGATCAGGCAGGGTCAGCAACGAATCAGACAGAGACAGGAATGCAGGAACAAGATACAGGGCCCAGGAAAAACACACACCAAGGCAGAGACTGCAGGTCTAGCCATTCCTTAAATACACCTGCATAATCAACTTCAGGTGTTTGGCTGGCTGCAGGGTTGAGTCTCTGATTGCTGGGAGCACCCGCTGGCCAGCCCTGGTACTGCAGCCCACAAGGCAGGTGAGTCCCACCATTACTGGCAAGTTCATTCCTGACAATATGTTGGACTGGATCAAGAACACTAAAGTGCTCTATAGGCAGGGCCAGAGCTACCTCTATTTTTTGAGAAGGTTAAGGTCTTTTAACATCTGATGATGCTGAAGATGTATTTGAGTCTGTGGTGGCCAGTGCTCTCCTGTATGTGGTGGCATTCTGGGGAAGCAGGCTTAAGGTGGCTGACACCAACAGACTCAACAAACCGATTCACAAGGCCAGTGATATTGTTGGATTAGAGTTGGAGTATTCAAAAACAGTGTTGGACAGGAGAATGTTGTTCAAGGTACATTCAATCTTGGACAACTTCTCCCACCCACTCCACAATACGCTGGTCAGTCTGCAGAAGATCAGTAATAGATTGTTACAACCACATTGCACCACTGGAAATCACTTTTGCCTGTGGCCATCAAATTAAATAATTATTTTCTTTCTACATTGGCCACCAATGTAATATGGAATTTACACTGACCACCAATGTAATACAGAATGTATGCTGACCAGCAATGTAAAGGGGAGATTTACACAGATCTGTGATTTAACAGTAGTATTTACAGTGACTCCCTCCCCTTCTCTGCATCCTTATCCACCCCCTCTCAGCTCACCCTTGCAACCTAAATCTCCCCTGATTACCTCTGCCTCCAAAACACCATCTGCTTATTTCTGCACTCAATAACACCCCCCCCCCCCCTTTTGCTTACATCTTCATGGCCCTCTGCTTCCCATTACACTTCAATATCCCTCTGCATACCTCTGCACACCCCATCTTGCTCATTTTTGTTTACTTTTGACACCTAAATTGTTACCCCATGTATATGTTTGCCCCCCCCCCTTTACTCACATTTGAGCCCCAAATAGTAACACCTCTCTATGTACCTTTGTCCCCCCCCACTCATCTTTGCACACCATATATTAACTCCCTTCTGCTTACTTCCATGGTAGTGCTGCATCACCCTTTCTTATCTGTACCCGTTGACAAGCTTAATGACAGGTAGGATTCCTAAGCCTACTTCTTATTGCTTACATTCCCCAGGTGGGGAAGCATTCAGTAATGATGATTGTGGATGGGACTTTTGGGGGGAAAGGATTTGCATATTAATGAGTCGAGTAGTTTACATATGAATGCAGTGTCATTTTCATATGACTTGGCTCTATGCATTATACACTGCAAAATGGCAGGGCTATTAGAAGGTGGTGGCAAGCTCAGCAAGCTTCAGGCTGTGACACAGGGCAGCACCCAGTCTTCAAGGAATAGGTAAATTAAGAGCAGGACTGTTCTGGCAAATCAGGGACAGTTTCCAAATATGTAGTACAGTTATGGAAAATGCTGATATGAATAGGTCATAGGCCATAGTGCACTTTCCCTCTGAAAACACCTCAACGATCGATTGCAAAAACAGACAGCCATGCACCAGTTTATAAACTATCACAGGCTATTTGAATGCAGAATGCCAAAACAATACAAAACCTCTTGGGGCCAGTCACATGCTTCCTAGCGTCCACATAGCCAGATCTTCAAATACCAAATCTTCAAATTAATTTTCCACTTTTTTTCTCACCAAAACTCAGCAAATATAATATATATACACCCGTGTTAAAATGCCAGGTTCCTGTGTTGCCAAAAAATGAGACAAAGATAAATAATTTTAGAACTTTTTCCACCTTTAATGTGACCTATAAACTGTACAATCTTTTAGGGGGGGGGGGTAAACATAAAAAATGAAAATAATGTGGTTGCATAAGTGTGTACACCCTCTTATAACTGGGGATGTAGCTGTGTTCAGAATTAAGCAATCACATTCAAAATCATGTTAAATAGGAGTCAGTACACACCTGCCATGATTTAAATAAATTTCAGCTGTTCTAGTAGGTCTTTCACATTTTCTTAGTTGCATCCTACAGCAAAAAGCCATGGTCCGCAGAGAGTTTCCAAAGCATCAGAGTGATTTCATTTTTATGTTTAAATGATTTTTATTGAAAGATTATAACATAACAAGGGAATATACAAACAACAGCTTTGAATGGTGCACATTATAGAGCAGTAATACAGGAAACAGATACGAGTGGAGGTTCCCCACCATCTGGCTGGAGAAACCGTAAGTCTTAATTATGCTTACATGAGAAGTATGCTCGGTGTCCTGTGAACCTTTTTAAGAACCAATAAGTTGTAGATGGGGGAGGAATACGAGGTGGGGGGAGGAGGAGAGAGGGAAGATACACTTGCAGCATAGATAAGTACCTTATAGCATTATAGAGTAGTATTCAGTTTATTGAGCAATTAGGATTTTTCAACCATCGAGACCATTGTATTGCAAATTTCTGATATGAGGAATTTTGAAGGGCTGTTCTTCTTTCCATCTCACATTGAAAGTTGAGATCAGCCATGAGGCGGGACAGGAGTGGAATAGTAGGGGATCGCCATAATTTAGTAATATTAGTCTTTGCAGCTGCTAGAATATGTATGATGATGGTGTGTGAGTTTATGGGGAATTTATCTATTCCGATGTGGAGGAGGGCTAAGGCAGGATTTGGGGAAACTGGAATTCTTGTAATTGAGGAAATTATTTGGAAAACTTTGTTCCAGTAGGATTTGAGAGACTTACATGTCCATAGTAAATGAAGGAGTGAGCCAATTTCTCCGCAGTGTCTCCAGCAGGTCTGGGAGCACTGAGGGTAATATATGGATAGCTTACTGGGGGTTAGATACCATTGGTGGAGAATTTTAAGGTACGTTTCCCAATGGGAACTACACTTTGAAGCTTTAAAAGTAATTGTGAATGTTTTTTTCCCAGGTATGCTGGGTTATTGGTTGGATAAAGTTTTTTTTCCCAATTAATTAAGGATGAGGTATATGTGGTGAATAGCGTTCCAGTTATAAGTGTGTAGAAAGTTGAGGTTCCTTTCTTAGGGTGATTTGTCCTATGAAAGAATTGGTGTGCAGTTGCAGGAATTTCTATTTCGAGTGGTGTATTTGTTTTGTAAAGTGCGTGTGTTATACGCATATAAGTGAATAGTTCCTTGTCCGGAAGGTGAAATTTCTCTTGGGTTGTATGGAAGGAGTTTAGTTTATGTATAGTATAAAGATCTCGGATGTAATGTATGCCAAGAGCAGTCCATGATGTCAGATTTAAGTGAGGAGAGATGAGGTGCAGGGATGAAAGTGGGGACAGAATATGTATGTTATCTTTATGTGCTTGATTACAAGCTAGGAAGTCATGCCAGGCCATCAAAGAGGCTTGTATGCAGGGGTGATTATGCAAAGAGTGGGACTGAGATGTTCGAGGTATGAATAGTATATCTGTTAATGAATGAGGTAGGTGCAAGGAGGTTTCCATGGTAGTCCAGGTTTTTTCAATAGTAGGGTGCCACCAGAAGAAGAGCTGGTCCAGTAAGGCGGCTTGGTAATATGATTTTAAATGAGGTAGACCAGCTCCACCTCTGGAGGGCGGACGTATTAGGAGATTTGTATTGTACCTGGGTCTTTTTGCATTCCAAAGAAATTTATTCAGTATTTTTTGAAGTTTAGAGAAGAAAGAGTAAGGAACTGGTATAAGGAGTGTACGAAATATATAAAGTATTTTAGGTAGTATGCACATTTTTATGGTTGCTACTCTGCCTAGTATCGACAGAGTAGTAGTGCGTAAACTCTTAAGGTCCTGAGGGATAGTGTCAAGTAATGGTTTGAAGTTAGAAGTGTAAAGTTGGTTAGTTTTGGCTGTAATTTTAATCCCCAGGTAGGGGATACTATGTTTTTCCCAAGTAAAGGGGAAGTGTTTAGAGCGTAAGTTCTGGGTTACTATGGGCGTATAGAGGTTTAGCATAGTTGATTTAGATTCATTCAGTTTGTAGTATGAGACTAACGCGTAGTTGTGGATATGCGTGCGTATCGATTGGAGCGATTTATAGGGGTTTGTGATCATTAGAATAATATCGTCTGCAAATAGACTAATTTTGTGTTCATTTTTAAGAAATTTAATTCCTGTAAAATTTGGGTCGTCTCTAAGATTGGATGCTAGTGGTTCAATGAGTAAGGCAAAAATAATAGGGGAAAGTGGGCAACCTTGCCTGGTTCCGTTTGATATGCAGAAGGGCTGTGAAAGTGTGCCATTGGTCAGTACTCTAGCAGTAGGGTTAGAGTAAAGGGATAGGATTGCCGATAGCATCCAGTCTGTTATTCCGTATTTCCGGAGTGTAAGTATCATGAATTGCCAGTGAATTCGATCAAATGCCTTTTCCGCATCGAGTGATAGAAAAAGTGAAGGTTGGTTATCAGATTCTAGGTGGTGTAACAGGGATATAATTCGTCTAGTAGCATCAGGGGCCTGTCTACCAGGTATAAATCCCACTTGGTCTGGGTGAATTAGTGTGGGTAGATATGGGAGTAGACGCAAGGTAATTATTTTGGCATATATTTTTATATCCGTATTGAGTAATGAGATCGGTCTGTAATTCTGGACTACTTGGGGGTCTTTGCCCGGTTTTGGAATAGTGGTAATTAATGATTGTAGCATGTCAGAGGGGAATTTCCCATTAGAGGAAATGTGGTTATATAGGACAGAGAGGTGTGATGTAAGGTTAGATGCAAATGTTTTGTAAAATTCGTTAGTGAATCCATCATTCCCTGGCGATTTGTTTAGAGGTAGGGAGTTTATGGTTTTTCCAATCTCTGTGGGTGAAATCGGCACAGAGATAGATTCAAGTTGTGATAAGGTAAGCTGGGGGAGATTCGTGGTCTGTAGAAATTTTTCAATAGAGGGTATTGTTGGTTGGATAGTGTTCGGATCGTCTTTTATATTGTATAGGTTCTGATAGTAAGATGCAAAAGCGTTGGCTATATCTAATGGGTTTGTCACTGGAGAGTGTGTGGCAGGATGATGAATCGTGAATATTTTAGATTTGAGTCGTCTTTGTTTGATGATTTTAATGAGGAGGGAGTTTGGTTTATTACCAAGCGAGTAAAATTTGGTTTTCGTTTTTTGGAGATTAACGTCATATGTGTGTAGTAAAATGGTGCGCAATTTATTTCTGTCTGTGTTTAGGGCTGCGGATGTGGAAGAATTTGGATTCTTTTTGTTAATCTCTTCATTTATGTGGATGGAGGTTAATAGTTGGTCAATTTGTTGGGACCGTTGTCTTTTGATACGAGAGTTTAGTTGTATGAGGATACCTCTCATGTAAGCTTTGTATGTTAGCCAAAGTGTAGTAATAGAGATATCAGGGGTGGCATTAGTTTCAAAGAAGAGATTATGGGCTTCAAGTATATGTTTCTGATTTTCTGGAGATTTCAGGGGTGAAGAATCAAGTCTCCAAATAGGCAGGATCGTTGTGCGTCGATTGTCGTCTAAAGATATGTTGATTGGAGCGTGGTCCGACCATGTTATAGTTCCAATAGTGGAGCATGTCACTTGTTGTAATGTCCATTTGTCGGTAACGAACATATCAATTCTTGAGTATGATAGGTGTGGGGGTGAGTAGTAGGTATAATCCTTTTCGGTTCCGTGTTGACATCTCCAGATGTCGTACAAGTCATGATCATGCAGGAACTGGTTAAAGTTAAGTATGGTAGGTTTTTTGTTAGAAGATGAGTCTATAAGTGGGTTACCCAGAACATTAAAATCACCACCTATGATGAGTCTACCTTGTTTATACTGCGAGATGACTTTGTAGAGTTTGCGGTAGAATTGCATCTGTTTACTATTTGGACCGTATATGTTCACCAGGGTGTGGGTTATGTCATTTATTTGGCAAATCAAGATATGGTAGCGTCCTTGTGGGTCGGCTATGCTGGAAATAGTGCGAAATGAGAGAGAGTCATTAATGGCAGTGATAACTCCATTTTTCTTTTTGGTGTTGGTTGCCATGAACAATTGAGAGAAACGGTGGAGATATAGCTTAGGGGTCTTCTCAGTAGCAAAATGGGACTCTTGTATGAAAAGAATGTCGGCTTGGGATTTTCGGGCTTCTCTGGAGAGCATCGATCTCTTGAATGGAGAGTTTAGGGCTCGTATGTTGAGAGATGTAATGTTAATCATTAATAAATCTTTTTACTAGGTATCTATTTAGTTGGGTTGTTGTTTGAGAGATTATTGACTCAGTAGATGTCTTTCTGAGGAGGAAAGTGATAGTGTAGCTATGGTATGAAATAGGCTTGATTGGAGAGGCAGAGTGTATTTTCCTTGTAAATTTGAGGGTTGTGGAACTTGTGGCATAGATGAATAGCTGATTGTGCCTTAAAGGGAGAAGGGTAAGGAAGTAAGGAACGATAAAAAAACACTTGCGTAAAACGCAAGTAAACCGAGTAGCATGCATTGCTACTACAAAGACGGGGGTATGAACAGGCTTTGACCTCCTGAAGGGTCATGCCAACTGTAAACTAGTGTAGTAATCTTCGTCGGGTCTAGGCCGATTGCCAGATATTGATATATCGAAAGGTGGCCTCTGGAGGGAGATGCAGAAGCGCTTGAGGATAGAAAATGCCATGGTGCCCGTTATGATGCCTCCATGTTTTGGATAGAGCCAGGTGCATTTTCTTGTGGATCTGCGGGTAGGATATTCCAGACTTTGAGTAGATCTAAGCCTGCTTCTAGGGATTTGATAGTATAGATCCTGCCTTGTTGTCGTACCGTTAATTTTGTGGGGAAGCCCCATTGGTATGCTATACCATGGTTTCTCAAAGCTTTAGTAATAGAGACCATTATTTTTCTGTTAAGAAGTGTGGCTTTGGACAGGTCTGCATACAATCTGAGATTTGTGTGAGATGGCGGTAATGGTGGAGGGTTTCTGGCCGTCATCATAATTTTCTCTTTGACGTGGTAGAAATGTATTCGGGCTAGTACATCTCTTGGGATAGATGCCGCCAAGAATGAGGGTTTAGGTAACCGGTGAGCTCGATCAATCGCCAGTTCTACATCAGAGAGTGACGGAATGAGGATTTTAATGAATTGCTGTATGTAAAGTAGTAATGAATCGTTGGTGATTGATTCGGGGATCCCTCTGAATTTGATATTGCTACGGCGTGATCAATCTTCTAAGTCGGCTAACTTGAGGTTGATTTGTTCTATATCAGATGAGTGGTCTGCATGCGCGTCAATCATATCATTATGAGCCGTGATTATGTCACCCATGCTAGATTCAATGTGGCAAATTCTGTGTTCTTGTCGTTGTATTACGTTAGTAATTTGATTTAATGATGCAGAGATGTCGTTGTGCAGTGTTTGACGTAGTGACGCTAGCATATTCTTCATACATATTTCCGTTAGTGGTTGGTCCGCTGCTGGAAATGCGTCTATGTGAGGCAGGCTTATATGAGGTGACTGAGGAGGGAGGTTTGAGGCTGGTATGAGGGGTCAGGGTCCTGGTCAAGTCGTGGCCGAGATTTGACAGGGCTGCTAGTCATGGGGGACAACTCACCAGGGTCCCCTGGGTATACAGTAGTTGGTGTTGCAGCCTCGGATCCGCTTGCTGGGCCCTGTAGTCCTCCTCGTGGCCGCTTCCATCCCCCTGCTTGTGAGGATTGCGGGCGCCATCTTGGATTCCCAGCATGACAGCCGGGAAGAATTGGGTGAGTTTCCCCGGCTGCCCCGGGGTTTTCCTCCTGCGGGGCATGACTCGGGAGGTGCGGGCACGCTTCAGGAAGGCAGCTGAGGTAAGTTCCCCCTCCAGGGCTGGTGTGTGCCGCTACGATGCTGGCGGGTGGACGGAGCTCACGCTACAGCACGTCCATCTCATAGCCAGCCGCGCATGCGCCCCCCGTGATTTCATTTTTAAAAGGTATTAGGAGAAGGGTACAAAAGAATTTCCAAGACATTAGATATATCATTGAACACAGTGAAGACAGTCATTATCAAGTGGAGAAAATATGATGCAACAGTGACATTACCAAGGAACAGGCCGTCCCTCCAAAGTTGATGAAAAGATGAGAAAACTTGTCGGGGAGTCTGCCAAGAGGCCTACAGCAATATTAAATGAGCTGCAGGAATATCTGGCAAGTACTGGCTGTGAGGTACATGTGACAACAATCTCCCATATTCTTCATATGTCTGGGCTATGGGGTAGTGTGGCAAGATGGAAGCCTTTTCTTGCAAATAAAAACATCCAAGCCTGGCTAAATTTTTCAAAAACACATCAGAAGTCTCCCAAAGGCATGTGGGAAAATGTGTTATGGTGATGAAACCAAGGTTGAACTTTTTGGTCATAATTGCAAAAGATATGTTTGGCACAAAACTAACACTGCACATCACCAAAGGAACACCATACCCACATTGCAGCATGTTGGTGGCAGCATCATGCTTTGGGGCTGTTTTTCTTCAGCTGGGACTGGGGTCTTAGTCAAGGTAGAGGGAACAATGAACAGTTCTGAATACCAGTCAATATCGGCACAAAACCTTCAGGCTTCTGCTAGAAAACTGAACATGTAGAGGAACTTCAACTTTCAACATAACAACCCAAAGCATACATCCAAATCAACAAAGGAATATCTTCAACAGAAGAAGATTAAAGTTTTGGAATGGCTCAGCCAGAGCCCAGACCTGAATCAAAAATCTGTGAGGTGATCTGAAAAGGGCTGTGCACAGGAGATGCAATCTGAGTCCAAGTCTTCGCATTCTGACAGATTTGGAGTGTGTTTACCAGGAAGAGTGGGCAAATATCCTAGATTGTAAACTCCAAGGAGCAGGACCCTCCTAACCCTCTTGTATTTAACTGTATTGTTGCTGTATTGTCTCCCGTTATATTGTAAAGCGCTGAGCAAACTGTTGGCGCTATATAAATCCTGTATAATAATAATAATAAATATTGTCAAGTCAAGATGTGCCATTCTGATAGACTCATACTCAAAAAAAAGACTGAGTGCTGTAATAAAATCAAAAGGTGCTTCAACAAAGTATTAGTTTAAGGGTGTGCACATTTGTGCAACCATATTATTTTAGTTTATTTTTACTTTCCTCCACCTAAAAGCTTTCAGTTTGTTGTTCAACTGAGTTGTACAGTTTATAGGTAACATTAAAGGTGGAAAAAGTTCTGAAATTATTTATCTTTGTGTCGTTTTGTTATATCACAGAAACCTGACATTTTTTAACAGAGGTGTGTAGACTTTGTATATCCAATATATATATATATATATATATATATACAGTCATGGCCGAAATTGTTGGCACCCTTGATATTTTTCCTGAAAATCAAGTATTTCACACAAAAAAGGTATTGCATTAACACATGTTTTGCTATACACATGTTTATTCCCTTTGTATGTATTGGAACAAATATAAAACAGAGGCAGAAAAGCAAATATGACATAATGTCACACAAAACCCCAAAAATGGGCTGGACAAAAGTATTGGCACCCTTAACTTAATATTTGGTTGCACACCCTTTGGAAAACATAACTGAAATCAGTCGCTTCCTATAACCATCAATAAGCTTCTGACACCTCTCACCCGGAATTTTGGACCACTCTTCCTTTCCAAACAGCTCCAGGTCTCTCTTATTGGAAGGACACCTTTTCCCAACAGCAATTTTAAGATCTCTCCACAGGTGTTCAATGGGATTTAGATCTGGGCTCATTGCTGGCCACTTCAGAACTCTCCAGCGCTTCTTTGCCATCCATTTCTGAGTGCTTTTTGACGTATGTTTGGGGTCATTGTCCTGCTGGAAGACCCAGGATCTTGGACGCAAACCCAGCTTTCTGACACTGGGCCCTACAGTGCGACCCAAAATCCTTTGGTAATCCTCAGATTTCATGATGCCTTGCACACAGTCAAGGCACCCAGTGCCAGAGGCAGCAAAACAACCCCAAAACATCATTGAACCTCCACCATATTTTACCGTAGGTACTGTGTTTTGTTCTTTGTAGGCCTCATTCCGTTTTCGGTAAACAGTAGAATGATGTGCTTTACCGAAAAGCTCTATCTTGGTCTCATCTGTCCACAAGACGTTTTCCCAGAAGGCTTTTGGCTTACTCAAGTACATTTTGGCAAACTGTAGTCTTGCTTTTTTATGTCTCTGTGTCAGCAGTGGGGTCCTCCTGGGTCTCCTGCCATAGCGTTTCATTTCATTTAAATGTCGACGGATAGTTCGCGCTGACACTGATGCTCCCTGAGCCTGCAGGACAGCTTGAATGTCTTTGGAACATGTTTGGGGCTGCTTATCCACCATCCGGACTATTCTGCGTTGCAATCTTTCATCAATTTTCCTCATCCGTCCACGACCAGGGAGATTAGCTACAGTGCCATGGGTTGCAAACTTCTTGATAATGTTGCGCACTGTGGACAAAGGCAAATCTAGTTCTCTGGAGATGGACTTGTAACCTTGAGATTGTTGATATTTTGCCACAATTTTGGTTCTCAGGTCCTCAGACAGTTCTCGTCTCCTCTTTCTGTTGTCCATGCTTAGTGTGGCACAGACAGACACACAATGCAAAGGTTAAGTGAACGTCTCTCCTTTTTATCTGCTTTCAGGTGTGATTTCTATATTGCCCACACCTGTTACTTGCCCCAGGTGAGTTTACAGGAGCATCACATGCTTGTAACATTCTTATTTATCCGCAGTTGTGAAAGGGTGCCAATACTTTTGTCCAGCCCATTTTTGGAGGTTTGTGTGACATTATGTCGAATTTGCTTTCTTTCCTCCCTTTTTTTGTTTTGTCCCAATACACACAAAGGGAATAAACATGTGTATAGCAAAACATGTGTTAATGCAATACGTTTCGTGAGAAATACATGATTTCCTGGAGAAATATCAAGGGTGCCAACAATTTCGGCCATGACTGTATATATATATATATATATAAAATTTTAAATAATTTCCAGTTAGCCAGGGCCATGGTGAAAAAGACACATGCACATTGAGTTGAGTTCACCCACTAGAACACTAGAAAAATGAATAAATATATTCATTCAAAAATGAATATATATGAATATATATACTGTGCATATGCACAGTATATAGAACGGTAAAAACAACAGTTCATTTCAAAACAAAGCTAGTTAACGAAAAAAACAATATGTCAACTGAGCTAGTCAGAACAAGTAATACTAAAGGAGAATGGTGGTAAATCTGAAAGAACTGATGTGTCAGACCTTGCAAGGTTCATTATCTGCAGAAAGTTATTTTACAATGGGCTAACAAGGTTCAATGACTCTTCAGGGATTTACATGAGCAAAAAGGTCCATATATACAATATTAGCAATTCAGAACCACAACACTACACCCATGTCAATACAATCAAGGCCTAGTTAGTGGAACGTATTAAAAAATATAAAATTGTCTACAGCTATAACTCTAGCAAATCCATAGTCTTTAGTATAACAAGAATGCCTCAGGGAAACAGAAGCAGTATGTTTCTTTTCCTGTATACAGCTTAAAAAGCCATATACGCAAAAGAACCATACAACTTTTTACATCCCAATTTCTCTCCCTGAAGTCTCTTCCCCCCATGCATTCAAATGCACATTATAATTACTTTAACCACTTGCTGACAAGATGGCTGCCCAGACATCTATCGATGCCCTCCCAGAAACCCCACCCCCATGTGCCTTCTGTAGCACTCATTGGGTGCGCTCTGTGAGAGCTGTGTCCTTTGGATAGGGGAAAAGGGCCAATCACAGCAGCCCTTTAACATGTGCTCAGCTGTAGCCAGTCACAGTTGATTGCTTGTAAACAGACTGCCATTTATTGACATTCCTTTCCTCCCTCGCTGTGTCTGTGGGAGGAAAGGAGAGCCATTAATCGGCAATCCTGTCCGGACATCATTTTCACTGATCATCAGTGCCCTGATTGTCAGTGAAGTCCCATCATTGCAGACTATGAGTGCCCATCAGTGCAGCATTTGTGTGCCCATCAGTGCAGCTTATCAGTGCCACCTATCAGTGTCCATCAGTACCACATTATCAGTGCCCATCAGTGCAGCCTCACCAGTACACATCAGTGAACAAAGTGAAACATTACTTATTTGCAAAATTGTATAAAAGCAACTAAGAAAAAAAGCCCAGTGGTGTTTAAATATAACCATAAGAAAGCTCTATCTGTAAAAAAATGATACACATTTCATTTGGGTACAGTGTTGCATGACCACACAGTTGTCATTGAAAGTTTGACAGTGCTGAAAGCTGAAAATTGACCTGGGCAGGAAGGGGGTAAAAGTGCCCAGTAGGCAAGTAGTTAAAATACTGCATATGTGAACCCTTACCTTGAAAAACAACCCATTCAGTTTAACATAGAAATTTAAAGGCAAAACATTTGTGTATATACATAAAAAACATGTCCCCTCTGGATAAGGTGCTTGGAGAGGTGGAGGTGGAGAAACAGCAGCTCTCTTATCTTTGCAGTGGAGAGCTTTATAGGGGAGTGTGTCAGCACAGGGGCGGACTGACCATTTGGAAACTCGGGCACTGCCTGAGGGCCCGGGGTCAGTAGGGGGCCCCATGAGATGCCCCTGGTACCTTTTTCATAGGCTTTTTTGAGTTTGGCAAGGACACAGAGGCCCCATGATCCCCTATTGCCGGGGGGCCCCATGAGTTGTCAGTCCGCCCCTGTGTCAGCATATGTCTGATCATTGGAAGACAGGCAGGCTGTTCTACCAGCACAGCCAGAAAACTAACCATGTGCTTCTATGCCTAAGGTTGTGCTTCTATGCCTAGTGTGGTTAGTTTGAAATAGGAAAGCAGGGGACTGGCTAGATTACCAGGTAGTTCACACAATGGAAAAAAAAAGATACTTTTTAACACAAGTGCATGGTATAATAGACATATATAAGGAAAATGAAATAATGGGGTAACATATACTTTAAGTATCTCAATACTGTGAGCCCAAGCCAGTTTCCATGACAGTATGGGCTCATAGGAATGAGAAATAATGCTGCACATTATTAAACTGGATAAATACTTGCACTTGGTAACAAAGTGGGGTGTTAGTGGTTTACAGTGCTAGAGAGAAAATGAATAATGCAGCAATAGATGCATTTTAATTGTTAAACCCTCTGGGCTATTGATTTTTTAATTTATGGAAATCCTCTCTTAGACAGTTGTTACACACATCTTCAGTAGAAGACTCTGTCTCAATTCTGGTGACAACTCTAAATGTTTGATTTTCCTGCACTTTCAGTCTCAGGGATAATGACCATTAGATACAAGCAGAGAGAGCAAATCTCCCTACACTTTATCCACAGGTAACTTCAAAGTAGCAATTTTTGTAGTCACATCCTATCTATAAGAAGGGCCATACCTGTTGATATTGATATTGTCAACATGGGATAAATTGACTTCCTCTGTCTGACTTTATTATATTATTAGGGGACTACTCTAGTTACCACTTAGGCCATTTACATCACAAGGAAAGAATTCTAAACCTTTAACCCACTTTTTTCTGACCTTAGGGCACCCCTGGAACAAGGATCCAGAATTTATCTTAGGGGGGCTTGCTGTGCTCTTCAAATGTTGTCAATTTAGTCCTAAACTATGACAGTATTGACTATAAAAATAAACTGTCTGGATTCACTGCAAGTTCTTACTCATACAAATAGATTTGCTGTTCTTCAGTGTAACTTCTCTACATAGCTTACAGGTTGTTAAATGTCGCTTTAGATGCCCTTTGATTATCTAGGCAATAAAATCACCCATATATCTATTTCTACAGTTTTATTTATTATTATGTGTTCACTAGCATAAAGTACAGCAAATTTCCAAGTGACCATCTCTGTATAGTTACATCAACAAAATGAGCATTCATGTTGTACACAAAATCATTTTAGGTCCCTATTATTTTGCATAAATTAAAACTATTGTTCAATGCAAAGCAGTTTTTTTTTGTATGAAATAGTGACATTGCTTAGCACATAAAGTATACTACTTAATAATGTATTATTCGTTAGAGGTGAATTGTAAAGAATAGATGGGTAAGTTCAGCCCAAAAATAATCAGTATTGCTGTAGTCGTGTGTTGCACATAATTGTGTGTACATATTGCAATGTATGTTCTTTGAAATATATGTAGCATTGTTATTAGTATGTATTGAATCTGAATTCTTATACCATCGTTTTTCTAAATATCCACCAGAGGGAGGTAGAAGCTTACATTTAGCTGGCAATCATACAAAGAAATAAACATGTTCTTATCTAGTCTATTTTTATGTGCTTAAAAAAAGCTTAAACTAATGACACTACCATTTCATCAAGTAATATGTTGATATGGGTAACATAATTTGAAATCATTACAATTAATATTAAAATACATTTTCAAATTATTGAAGATATAATAATCCGCCTTATTTTTTTTGCTCTGTAAATTCCTCTTTCATAATATCCCGAAGATCATATAAAAGCTATTATTTAATTTCATGGATCTATTAGGAAATCCACATAATTAGTTTTGTATCAAACAAAATTGCAAAGTATACTTTGCTAATCTCATTATTCATTATATATATATATATATATATATATATAATATGATTTCTTTATTTTATTTTTTCTGTTAAATGATCAATTTGTCATTGCATAATACGAAGAGTGCTACCATAAAAATATTGACAAGAATCTGAATTTTTACTCTTAAATTACTATAATAGTACAACCTTGGCTATCAAATACAGGTATCTTGTGTGATGTCATTCACTTGTACTCCTTCACTGTCAGAGCCAAAATATCAGATAATTGTTAGGTTGTAAGGCTCCGTGGATTTTGACCGTTATCCTGCCAATGTCTCAATGTCGATAACTTGCCAGGCTAAAACTGTCATTTAGCAAAGCCATATTTTTTTCATGTACTGTAGTCCTGAGTGTACCCTTGTTATATGACAATTTTGAGTGTTTATTATCAGCGCTGAAGTTCATATAGAAATTATACCAGCAGGACAGTGGCTAAGTGGTAAGCACTTCTGCCTGGCAGCACTATGGTCAGTAAGAATCCCACCTGTGGCTCTACCTGCCTGGAGTTTGCATGTTCTCCCTGTGCCTGTGTGGGTTTCCTCCCACAGTTCAAAGACATGCTGTAAGGCTATTTGACTCCTGTCTAAATTGGCCCCAGTATTTGTGTGTATGAATGGGAGTTAGGGACCTTAGATTGTAAGCTCCCTGGAAACAGGAACTGATGTGAATGTATAATATATATGTAAAGTGGGGCATACATTGATGGTGCTATATAGGTACCTGTAATAAATAAATACTCATCCTTACAGGCAGAGAGAGCACACGTAAAGATGAAATCCTATCTTCAGGTGTTTTATTCACCAACACCTGAGACCCTCACTGGTGCCAGTTCCAGTTGACCAGTACTCCAGTGATGTACATATTCCCAGACAGTCTCTTTTGGTTGACATCACTGCTGACACTCCTCTTCTGGATCCTAATAGGACCTTACCACTGGACATAGAAGAGAAAAAGGCATGGGACAGAAACTTCATGTGACAACAGATTTTAAAAAAAGGGCAGTTTAGTTTTTTTTTTTAATATGCCAGTAGTATGCCAATAGTCATCAGGCTGAAATGGCGCTTTAGGAATGGAAGCAAAACTTTGGCGGTAAGGCTGCACCATTATAACAATTTAAAGTGGAACTTTAGGTAATACATAAAAATGGGCGAACAAACAGGACTTTTAATGCAGAAGAGACATGGTTGTCCCTTTTGAATTAAAATGTACCTATCCTCCCCTGTAAAGTGAGCCCAGCATGCGCAGCTCAGTATAGGAATTTGGCAATGCTGAAATCAAAAGAGCTCCCATATATGCTCAACAATGACATCATTCCCGCCTAGCCAGTGAAAGCGGCTGGCATTTAATACCCGGAAGCAGGGGCAGACTGACCATTTGGAAACTCGGGCACTGCCCGAGGGCCCGGGGTCAGTAGGAGGCCCCATGAGATGCCCCTGGTACCTTTTTTATAGGCTTTTTTGAATTTGGGCAAGGACACAGGGGCCCCATGATCCCCTATTGCCTGGGGGCCCCATGAGTTGTCAGTCCGCCCCTGCCCAGAAGCCAGCTGCTTAGAGATGTCCGCGGCTGGTGGGGAGTTCCAGGACATCACATAGCTGATTCTGAGGAGAATATAGTTCTGCTTTAACCTCAAATTCTGGTCTTCTGTGTATCCCCCCTACTCACCTACACTTGATGCTCCAAAACTCTGGAATTCACTTCCAAAAAACATCAAAGAGACATTTTCTCTAAACTCATTCAAATCAAATCTAAAAACTTTTTTCTTTAGCCAAGGTTTCACTTTATTGTCCTTTATTCCTTTATTTTATTCTGTGTATTTTCTGTGTTTTCTTTGTAGAGGGCTTTGAGCAGCTACCTTTAAAGGAGCTATAAAAAAAAAATAAAGTTTATGATTAATATTATTATTATTATTATGCTGTGCTGTTTCAATTTTATTTAATATATCGGTTTAAACACTCATTTTTTTGTCAGCAATGTTTTAAGCTGTCAATATTGCCTTGTTATGATCAAAGTCGAAAATATATATTTTATATACATATCAATGCAATTTATTATTATTAAAGTGAAAGTGCCAATCTTTAAATACATTTTTGCCATGCAAACAGAAATAAAAATTGTACCAATCAAGTTTGTAATTATAAATGTGTAAAACTCATTCAGTAACTCATATACCGTATTTTCCGGCGTATAAGGCGACTGGGTGTATAAGACGACCCCCTAATTTTCCAGTTAAAACATAGGATTTGGGCTATACTCACTGTATAAGACTACCCCCCTTCTGAGGCAACACCATTTAAAAACATCTGATTTTTTAATTGAAATGGTTATGACTTACCGATACTTAAAATCCTTCAAAATCCTCATGTTCATCCTCTGACATCATAAGTTCATGAATGACATCTTGTGATACATTTGTAAGACAGTCATCATATGGATCAAATTCCAAATCAGATGGTTACCGCTGGATGAGTGGTAATACGGTAGCTTCGGCTACATACAGTATACAGTATATATACAGCCCGCTGGATGTGCAGTAATGTGCATACATTATACCGCGATGAGCCAAGCTGGCTCAAAACAAATGTCCCTATGACAGATTAATCTGTCAGCCTGCTGGATGTGCGATATATAAAGTATACTGCGCTGAGCCAAGCTGTTTCAAATCGTACCGGTACGTCCCTATTGTAATCAGCCCGCTGGATGTGTGTATGTACGGTAGCTGAGGCTACATACAGTATACGCTGGGCCAATCACAGCGAGTGATGTATTCTACTAATGAATACAAAGCCTGCTCGGATTGGCTGAGGTTGTGACATCAGCCCACCTCTGACTCAGCCAATCCGAGCAGGCTTTGTATTCATTAGTAGAATAAATCACTCGCCGTGATTGGCCCAGTGTATACTATATGTAGCCGCAGCTACCGTACACACATACAGTGGACTGATTACAGTAGGGACGTAACGGTACGTTTTGAAACCGCTTGGCTCAGCGCAGTATACTCTATATATCGCACATCCAGCGGGCTGACAGATTAATCTGTCATAGGGACATTTGTTTTGAGCCAGCTTGGCTCAGCTCGGTATACTGTATGTACATTACTGCACATCCAGCCAGCTTGACCCAAACAAACTCAAGGTTCACATTTTATACCCCGTGTATAAGACGACCCCCAATTTTTGGGGTATATTTTTAAGTATAAAAAGTAGTCTTATACGCCAGAAAATACTGTAGTTATTAACAGAAAAGGTGCCCTTTATATATTGGGTGTTTATAGCTTTGAATAAAGGTTACCAATACTGGCAGCAATTACCCACCTTTATCATGTGTATAAAAACTAAAAAATGAAATGGAGAAAATTTTCTCAAAGTATCCAGTCAATTTCACTGGAATGTTACTGAATGCTAACACTGACTGACTGCTGCTTGCTGCCATCTTTTATTCCTTTCCTTCATCCATTTCCATTACTTTTTGGGCCTGATTTATAAAAGCTTATACACATATACCTGTGCAGCGATTACTGTATGCATAGACAACCAAATCATATTTTCTCAGTATTTACTATACCTATCAATGGGGACAGACGCACACATACAGGCTACAAAGATATATAGGATGAATTTTCTAACAAGTGGAATTTACACTTTTCTCTATGAATTTCTGTAATGTTTGTACCTATCTGACTGCTGCTATGTTTCCTACATGCACATCTTAGTTGGGAATAAAAGCACATGATGTGAATTCTGATATAAGGAAACTGTAAGCTAAACTGCACATTGTCCTGGGGCTAACACGATGCTCATGCACAGATATTCTCAATGGTGCAGCCAATCAGCTTCCAGGTTTTACTGTCAAAGCTTAATTGAACAAGCTGAAATTTGAAGCTGATTGTCCACCATGCACAGCTTCACCAGATTTTGAATGCACCAGTTTTAGTAAATCTTCCCCATTGCATACAGTTTAATATGTTATTCTCTCTGAACATATTTGCAGTAATATAAATGCCAATACATAAGCATTGTGCACAGATTTTATGACCTGCTGCTCTACTTGGTGAATGCTTATTTCATTTTTTAAAGCTAGTCACATTTTTTTTTTTTAGGTAAAATGTTGACATGTGCATGAGTGGATGTTCAACACACCTATGGCTACGGTGTTAAACTGAGCATCAGTGTACAATTTTTTATTTAGTTCAGGCATTGTGAACGCAGGTTTCCACACTCTCTTGCTTATTTCCTTTAGCAAACAGGGGCCCACTATGTGCTTGTAGTGCCAGAGGATGGCAAATAATACTTTTGGTTTTGAACACTCACTCACTAGAGTACTGGGCTGTATAGGGAGCAGGGGGGACTGGCCTAGGCTCTCAGTGGATCACTTAGAGGCTGAGCCAAGTGCCAGTCCAGGCTTCTGGGTGGGTCTTGACCATACGGTTGGGATCTTTTCAAAGCCTGGACCAGCTCTGTGACATCAGCAGACAATGGGCTTTAGCATGCTTTCTGCCTAAAATGCACTACACTCCTGTGATCGATAGAAGTATAGCCAAAAAAAGCTTTGGCTATACTTCTCATCAACTCTTCCCTCCTAAACCATCTTGGTATTGCTTAGCACCTCCAAAATATTTCAGGCCATCATAACTATTTGCATGTTTTTAAGAACACATGCTTGATAACAGAAACCACATATTTTATAGATATATACATTATATTACAGTGGTTAATAATTCCTACTTTGAATGGTCTAAGGCAGTGGTCGGCAAGCCGCGGCTCGCGAGCCACATGCGGCTCTTTACACACTGTAATGCGGCTCTTCTGTGTGCCGGGCGCCCTCTCCCCTCCCTCCTCTCGGGCGGCCGCCCCAACAGTCAGGACTCTGCAGCTAGCCCAGCAATGGGCAAACTACGGCCCGGCGGACCTTTTAATCCGGCCCGCAGAGCGTGATCCAAAGAAAAAACAGCCAGGGCAGCGCGCTCAAATGCAATGATTGGCCAGTCTCGCTGCCACTCACATCCTGATAGCCAGTGATTGGCTGTCAGGATGTGTGTAGGCGGGGCAGCGTGACAAACGTGAGAGGAGCTAGGCTCCTCTCACAGTCTGCCCTGAAGACCGGAACGGCGCGGGAACACGGCAAGAAGAACACGCAGAGCAAAGGTAAGTGAATTGACACAGGGGGGACTTGGCTTACTACTTGCTACTTACTTACTACTACTATATGAGGGATGAATTAATATGGGGGATGAATTACTATATGGGGGATGAATTACTATATGGGGGATGAATTACTATAGGGGGGATGAATTACTATAGGGGGGATGAATTACAATAGGGGGGATGAATTACTATGAGGGATGAATTACTATATGGGGGATGAATTACTATAGGGGGGATGAATTACTATAGGGGGGATGAATTACTATGGGGGATGAATTACTATGGGGGATGAATTACTATATGGGGGATGAATTACTATGGGGGATGAATTACTATATGGGGGATGAATTACTATATGGGGGATGAATTACTATGGGGGATGAATTACTATAAAAACTTATTGAAACTAAAAACAGTGTACCATCCTATGTATTTTCAGTTTTAAAAATGTGGCTCTCAAAATAAATTTCAATCGTGGTTTTGGCGAGATTTGGCTCAGTTGAAAAAAAAGGTTGCCCACCACTGGTCTAAGGCTATTAATGGTGTAGTTCACTGTTTGGCCCCCTACTTTTTAATATATTTATAAATGATATTGAGTCTGGGAATAAAAGTACCATTTCAGTCTTTGCAGATGACACCAAGCCATGCAGCAAAATAAAGACCTTAGAGCATGTCTGCAAATTACAAGATGACCTCAATGCATTGTATCATTTGGCCACTATGTGTGGCAAATCAGGGTTTAATGTTGATAACTGTAAAGTTATGCACTTGGGGGCTAAAAATATGCACACTTCATACATACTTGGAGGAGTACAACTGGAAGGAATCAATGGTGAAGAAGGATCTGGGTGTTCTGGTAGATCATAGACTTAATACCAGCATACAATGTCAAGCTGCAGTTTCCAAAGCTGAGGAAAATCTGTTCTTATAAAAAAGAGGTATGGACTGCAGAGAGAGGGAGATGTTCGTTTGCCCCTAAAAAAATTAATAATAAGACCTCATCTAGAAGCATATTGGAGAAAGTGCAGAAAAGGGCAACCAAACTGATAAGAGGCATAGAGGAGCTCAGCTACAAGGAAAGATTTGATAAGCTGAATATACTCTCTCTTGAGAAGGAGATTAAGGGGGGATATGATCAACATATATAAATACATAAGTGGTCCATATAGTGAACTTTGGGTAGTTATTCACTTTAAGGTCATCCAAGAGGACAAGGGGGCACTCTTTACATCTAGAAGAAGAGAGATTTAATCTCCAAATACTGAAAGGCTTCTTCACAGTAAGAGCTGTGAAAATGTAGAATAGACTCCCTCAACAGCTGGTTCTTGCCTGCTTAGTGGATTGTTTTAAGAAAGGCCTGGATTATTTCCTAAATGCACAAAATATAACTGGATATCAATATTTATATGTAAAGTTGATCCAAGGAATATATGGCTGCCTTTTGGAACATCAGAAAGGAATTCAAATCAAAAGGAGCAAATTGGATCATGCTTTACTTGGGGGAGGTTGCCTTCCTCTGGATCACCTGTGGATATAGGATTGTGTATATGGAAGTTTTCTATTTGTGTGTGTGTGTTTTTGTGTTTTTCTTTTCTCTATGGCTAGAAACAGATAGATTTGTGTCTTCTTTCAACCAGGCTAACTATGTAACATTACAGCTAATCCTGAAATTCAGACAGCTTAATATTAAAACCAAATTTCATTTGGAGGGTTGATAGTTTATCAAAACCACAACTAAATTAACTTTTCAACAGTTTGAGCTCTGTATATGTATATATATATATATATATATATATATATATATATATATATATTCAAATGGCTTATCCTTTGCATGAAAATATACTGTATATAAAGTTACTTTTATATGCTCATACGGTCATATTTAAACTAACCATTTTATTTCTTTATTCTTCCATTTATGTAGTTCTCAATGTACTGTGCTCACAAGGATACTTCTGCAAGTATAGTGCTAAGACAATTATACACATACAGAATCTCTTACAGTTGGAATTTTCGTAGAGCCACCATCAGCCTGGTGGTGAAACCTGACCACCAACTTTGCCCATCAACCTCAATAAATTCCTGCACATGTTGATTGAATATGCCCACTGCAACATCTTTAAGACAAATCATATTGCCATGAAATACATTCTCAGATCCCCATGCCACATGATCACATTATCCTTTTAAAAGATAAGTATCAAAACCACTGTTCATTTACATAACATTTTTGTTCAATGCTCAAGGATCTCACACATTTTTCCCTTTTGAATCTTTTAGAGAGCTTGATCCAGATAATCAACATCCAGGGGAACAAGGAAAGCAGCAACAATAAATTAATTCTCATTGCCTTTCTTTATGTCCAAGAAGCCCAGCTAAAGAACTTTGTGCTTAGGTCCCACTTATAAGCCACCAGCAACACAATGTAGCATCAATTAAGGCGTGAAATCTTATACCATGCTTCGTGTTTTAAGCCAAGTCCTCCCTTAGACATCTAAATATATGTGTAAAGTGCTAATATACTAAATAACACTAAACCACACGTGGTAACCCATACAGGTGAGTATAATGTGAGCTGTGCATACCACTATAAACACTCTAATGCAGTGTGCAAACCATGTAAACACGTGTCAACCCTTATAAAACACCCTTACCAGAACATGGATATAACAAGCATGTAAATCCCAATCCAAAGACGGCTTTTCAAACTTAGCAAGTGGAAAATTCCTCCTCCATTACCATATAGATTCCCTCCAAAGCTGAACAGGTTATGCTGATAAAGTTCATGTAAAAACTCATCTGGTCATGTTCTCAATGACTCCAGATAATGCCACCACAAACAGCAATAGGAAGCTCTTCAATGCCACATAAATTTTATTGCATAAGTGTCACATCATATTAAAATTACGAACAGACCCTCCATAGATCCTTAGGAACTCTCCTCCTGCGTCTCTGAATGGAATTTCCAGGATCCAAGATGGTCGACCGGCAACTTCCGGTTGCTCAATAAGTCTTGACGTCACTTCCCTTTGACGCGTTTCGTCACCTGACTTATTCATATTCATACGCCCTTAGACATCTAACAAAATCATCTGGACTCCCAAATTAAATTTTTTTTTACCATTTGGCCAACATGCTTCACTTGGCAGCCTTGTCACTGTAGCAAATCAGAAAAAGTGGATGAAATAATTAGAGAATGATAACTATCTAATTAATTCATATATATTTTTTTTTCACTATATAATAATAATTTATTATTAATTTAGAAGTTAATTTTTCTATATGTACTGAGGTGGTGTTTTGCGCTGTCTTATTGCATTTTTTGATTTTGGTTGGTACACCTGTGTGCAACAGCAATTCATAACCCTGGTATATTATTGTTTTTTCTCTGAAGGGGTGGTCCTGTGCGCTGGGGTTTGTCTTTGTATATACTTTCAATGAGTATTGCGATCTGTCCAATGTCTGTTGCACATATATGATTGCACATGTCGGGCCTCGAAAGGCCATGTAATTAAGATTAATATAATTTCATCTTAAAGCATGACTTGGATCATGGAAATCATATCCATATCAAAATATTCACACCACAGGGCGTTCTCAAGACCCTGTGGGTGGGGCAAAATGCGTCAACGCACTTCCGACTGGCTGTCCTGATGTCCCGCGGCATTTCCAGTGAGTGGAACGCACACTGAGCGATGCGTTCCAAGCGACTATCTTGCTTACTGTGAATCGTGCATTCTGTGCCCTTTCATCCTGCTGTTGGATCAGGCTGTGAGGTCTCGGTTATAAAGGAATGTGGAATCTGTATATCTGTGGAAGCTTCAAAAGGCTATAATAAATGCTGTTTATGATCATGGAAATTGTGAGTGGTCTGGCAAAAGGTTTTTAAATGTATTACAGAGTTGTAGCATTGTTATACTATTGAATTTTTTTCCCTGCATTGCGGTGGAGCTGGTGAGATGAGCGAGTGAAGGATTATCTACCATCTTGGGTGGAAGGAATCTTGAAGGTCTTAAAGGGGGTCTAGGAGCCCATAATAATCCTAGGGGGCGCAGTGCTCACCAATATCTGGTGAGTGCGGTGTATGTTAGTTGTCTCACTGGTGGATGGTGGAAGGATCACTATTGGCACTGGGAAGAAAAGATTTTTATTTTTATTTTTATGTTTCACTTGGACTTTTTAGTCATTTTGGACACTATATTATTATATCACATCATTATTTAACTATCTAATTAATTCATATATATATTTTCACTATATATTAATAACTTATTATTAATTTAGAAGTTAATTTTTGTATATGTACTGAGGTGGTGTTTTGCGTTGTTTTATTGCATTCATTGAAAGTATGTTGCACCAGAGAAAAAAAAAAAAACAGATGGAGATCTTTGCTAATATGGGGACTTAAATGGTCGGAACTACTAGCTATCTCTGTCAATGTCCATGTACTGTTATTAACAAATAGCATTGCTGGACAGACCTGTAAAACATGTTGAGACACTGCAGCCTGCCAAAACTTACCACACTCATCAGTGTGGAGTAGATATACTTAGATCCAGATGATATGGGAGTGCTCCCATCTGATGCAGATTGGAAGTATGCCAACTCATGCTGCCGGGTCTCCAAGTGGAAGTAGCACGATAGCTTAGGTTGGCCTGTAAGTCAGCAGGCTTCTCTTACAGGTCCAGGCTGTAGTGTTTTGTGTGTGCATAACAGCAGATGGACATTGGCAGAGATAGGCAATATTTAAGTCCTTATATTGCTAAAGGTCTCCACCTGTTACATACTCCTGGGCACACATGCTTTAATGAGTATCTACATATGTTCAGTGTTTGTGCCATATACAGTATGTGCATTTGGGAACTCTATATTTTATGAAATGCAGATGGATGTCATTTCATCTTACATCACCACTTGGATCATAGACATCATGGATCACTTTTACTGAAATCTGGATTCCCAGTGGCTTACTATTAAACATCCGGTTGGTTTATTTAGTTTGCACACATGAACCCAGTGGTTCATCATTAAAGATACATATGTCACCATCTTATACAGGATTACTCCATGCCTTATTAAATACTGTAAGTGGCAATCCAACCAATGTTGTCATTATCTATCCAGTCTATCCTGATTGATGAGGAACTGCATTGTTGGATGATGTAATTGACAATGGATTTACATGTATTTTCCCCATGCTGTGTACCCCATGCATATGGCTTGGTATGGTTCCGGAGGAAGTGCACAATCATCTCCCTCGTTCCTGGTCTGCCAGGCTGCATAGCCAGATAAGAATTTGGGGGGCATGCTTTTGTACTTGATTTTTTTCATGGGAACCCAAGGTTCTGGTATGGAATTTGGGGGAGACTTCACACCATTTTTTTTATGTCCCCTTTGACATCCATACCAGACCCTTATCAAGGAAAAGGGTATGGTATATATTATTAGGGGGAACCCCAAGAAGCTAATTTTATTTTGTGCTGGGTCTCCAATTAACATCTATACCATACCCTCAACTAGGATAATGGTCTGGTACAGATGAAGGAAATATCTGGTCACTTTGTTTACAATAAAACAAAGCAGCCAAGAGATGTAATTTACCAACAATTTAAATAGCATTGTATCTTTCTAAATGTCAGTGTTGTAGTAGGTTTTTTATATTATTCAGATTTGACACTTCACAAGCAGGTTAAGGGCATCCCCCAGCCATGTTATTTAAAAGCATTTTACATTTTTATTGTTGCCCTTTTAAGTGTTATTAAATTTGATGTTCCCTGCCAAAGGAAATGTTTTTTCTTCAGTGAAAGATTTACTTCAGTTTTACCTATATATGAACAGTAAATTGCTGTTCACTTTGAAAGCTCAATCGTGTGCAGATACTTTTCACATGAATGGATAATTGAAGTGAATATTCACACAATTCTCTCAGTGAGGATCCAAAAATTCTTTAGTAAATCAATGTTCCAACATTTTTATTTACACATTAGTAGCAGACTAAAACCTTTAAAAATGTATTACATAACAAATCAGCATTTTATATATATATATATATACAGTCAGGTCCATACATATTGGGACATCGATGCAGTTCTAACATTTTTGGCTCTATACAGAACCACAGTGGATTTAAAATGAAACGAACAAGATGTGCTTTAACTGCAGACTGTCAGCTTTAATTTGAGGGTATTTACATCCAAATCAGGTGAACGGTGTAGGAATTACAACAGTTTGTATATGTGCCTCCCACTTGTTAAGGGACCAAAAGTAATGGGACAGAATAATAATCATCAATCAAACTTTCACTTTTTTATACTTGGTTGCAAATCCTTTGCAGTCAATTACAGCCTGAAGTCTGGAATGCATAGACATCACCAGACGCTGGGTTTCATCCCTGATGATGCTCTGCGAGGCCTCTACTGCAACTGTCTTCAGTTCCTGCTTGTTCTTGGGGCATTTTCCCTTCAGTTTTGTCTTCAGCAAGTGAAATGCATGCTCAATCGGGTTCAGCTCAGGTGATTGACTTGGCCATTGCATAACATTCCACTTCTTTCCCTTAAAAAACTCTTTAGTTGCTTTTGCAGTATGCTTTGGGTCATTGTCCATCTGCACTGTGAAGCGTCCAATGAGTTCTGAAGCATTTGGCTGAATATGAGCAGATAATATTGCCCAAAACACCTATTCCCCCCACTGATACTAATGATGGGGCACTATTCCTGCCACTGATACCAATGATGGGGCACCTATTCCCCCCACTGATACTAATGATGGGGCACTATTCCTCCCACTGACACCAATGATGGGGCACTATTCCTCCCCCCACTGACACCAATGATGGGGCACTATTCCTGCCACTAATGCCAATGATGAGGCACTATTCCTGCCACTAATACCAATGATGGGGCACTATTCCTCCCACTGACACCGATGATGGGGCACTATTCCTCCCACTGGTGTGCATTGGAAGAGGGGTAGTCTTATACGCCGAGTATAGCCCAAACACTATATTTTAACAGGAAAAGTAGGGGGTCATCTTATACGCCCAGTCGTCTTATACGCCGGCAAATACGGTAATTCAAAGTTATATAGGTTAGTTGAGAGTGCCTTGGAGGAACTGTTGCTATTTCCAAGGACCTTTGGGAAGACATTAGAGCACCTTACCTGTCAACACCTATGGTAGTGAGCTCTATAGGTCTACAGCTTGGGGTTGCCCAGGGCACGGAGTCTAAGCCCCAGCCTGCTTATTCACCAGGGCCCCTGATGGTGGGGATGGACTTGCAGCAGGCTGGGACCAGGTCGCAACCCCCAGGTACACCCAGCTGAGGTGGAGGAGACCGCTAGCGAAGACACAGGGAATCCAATGGGAAAGCTGAATTCAGGATAGGCGGAAAACAAGCAAGGTCAGGAACGAAGCCAGGGTTGGTACACAGATAGACAACATAGGATTCACAGCAAACACACGGGAGCTCCAACAACACAAAGTTGCTCAGGCAAAGTGGGACAAACTGAGCATGTCTTAAATAGACAAGCCAGCTAGGAGGTGGCCCAGGAAGTGATAGAAGGGAAGGCCATAAAACCCAGAGGATTGCAGACGACGCCCATAGGTGAGCACAGACAAACACACGTGAAGGAATCAAGAGCAGCAAGGAGATAAGAATAAACACACAAGAGGCTGCAGGCTAACTTGTGACATTACCCTAGAACTCCTATATTCTATAGTTTGCCCAAACTATGTAAACAATCTGCTAACATAACAGGCAGACCTATTGTATCTAGCAAAGGCAGTTTAACTGAACATTTGAGCCAAGTTATTGACACCCACCTTCAATCTCATGTCCAGGCCCTGCCATTTTTTGTAAAGGACACAATACTTTTTTGCAACTAGTAGAAAATCTAAGTTTCCATGGATGCTTTCCTGGTAATCATAGTATTACATAGTTCCATACCTCACGATCTGGGATTGTCTATGATTAAAAAGACACTGACACAAAGAGGAACTCAGGATTGGCTTCATAATGAGTTAATTCTTTCAGGTTTAGTATTAATTCTCAATCACAACTTTTTTGTTTGATGGCTTCCACTTCCTCCAGGTGCAGGGCGTAGTAATGGGGACATGTTTTGCCCTATCCTATGCTAATCTGTACCTGGGGGAGTGGGCGCAATCTCTCTTCACCAATGAGGATCTCTCTCTGTACACTTGCCATATTTCTACATGGCAGAAGTATATTGACAAGGATTTCCTCATATGGGAGGGGCCTGAGGAGTTATTGCTTCAGTGGTTTGACATGCTTGACAATAACGATCTCAATCTAAAGTTTATGATGTCTCACAGTCCTAAGACAGTTAATTTCTTGGATATCACTATATCCAAGGAATCTGACGGAAGTTTGATAAGTAGTCTATAGTACGGCTGGCAATATGATTCTCCATGCAGACAGTTTCCATCCTCTCTACCTAGAGACCAATTACTGTTTAAGTCTAAAAATAAATTGAAAACAAAAGGGCCTTTACAGATTATTCTACGCTGTACTAACCAACTATCAAAAATTAAGCAAATTTTAAAGAAACATTGCTCCCTTCTAACGCAGGATCCAATTATCCAACAATCTATTAATAAAACACCAGCTATAACATCTAAAAGGGCCACATCCCTAAGGGACAGATTGGTGGAAAGTGAATTTAAGGGGGACAAGCCTAATGACCCCTGTAGTTACCCTGGGACCTTCACTTGTGGTGGATGTTCCTGTTGTCCATATACCCTGGGACAAAATAATATCAGGTTACCTAATGGAGAACATCTTAAATGACAACATTTTGCAAACTGCCAGACAAAGGGTGTGGTCTAAATGCTCAACTGTGAAAGTGGATCCTTTTACATAGGAAAAATGAGACAAGAATGTTGGCGCCGCATGTATAGACATATACATAGCAGGAACTTGTAATCCAGACCTTCCTGTGGGGAGACAAGGAGCTCTCCTACATGAACACAAACACCCTAAAATCAAATTTACAGCCATTGACCGAGTACACATACCACAGAGAAAGGTTGATTAGAACAATGTTTTTTTTTCCAGTTAGAACAGAAATGGATATTTAAATTGAAAGCTACATGCCCTCCAGGGTTAAAGGACACCATTACTTTTAAACCCTTCTTGGGCGGGTTTGCATCAGGGAAGATGGACTTATTAAATATTTAGAAGAATTCTATTTATTATATCATTAATATTTTTATTTGTTTGTTCAGTCCTTGCTGTTGTTTTAATAGGTATTATGACAGATAATGAATACATGTAATTCAATAGTAGTTCTAAAAAGTTCTCTTTGGAGAATATTGTTTGTTTTTGCTGTAATTGTATGATTGATTCTCTGGTTTTGTGAAGGTGGCCTGGGAGATCTATGTCTGACCCCTGGGGGGGGGGTCTAGTGCCCCCATTTAGGAGCATGTGCGTGACGTCATTACATCGTGCGTGCACGGTGTCATCGGCGAGGACGCCGAGGGAGCCATATTGACATGCACCTAGGATTGACTAGCGGTCTTGTCCACAGCTGCATCAATTTATTGGGTGCATTTGAAGCCTTGTGAACAGTACAATCTTTCTTGTTTTGGAAACCTTTGACACAGCTTGCTGTGTAGCTTCCAGGGTGGTCTATGGTAAGTGAAAATTCTTGTTATAATATCTGTGCGACTCCTATACAGGTAAAGGACTCTAAAAAGTTTTCTGGCATTTTCTTTATTTTTGTCTTTCATATCAACTTCAGTTATGAGATCTCAAATATAACTTACAGGCACACTATCTCCTTTGTACGGTCCCCTTCTTTGGCATGAGACCCCAGGGCCATGTCTGTAGACAAAGGATATATTTACTACAGTCCAATGCTAATTGTAAGTTATTTGAACACTTTCACGATCAGTTCTGTGCATGAACTACAGTTTTTAAAATGTTATGTAGTTTACATTATTAGCATATGTATATTTCTTTGCCTATATTTAGGTATTTCTCCAGTTATCCCTGATGAAGACCTGTATGGTTGAAACGCATTGGGAATGATATATTGGAGATTAATTTATGGCATCACAATATGCATGATACTGTATAATGAATGTATTGGAGTGAACTACAAGCTTTGTAATGTATATGTCATCTTTGATGCTATCAATACTGTGTAATTGTGAATTGTATGCAACAGTATAAACATGAGCTCCATAACATATTGAAGCCATAAAAACAAGACCAGGGGTTTTTGTTTTCAGAAAAAAATTGTAAATGCAAATAGAATAAAAACTAAAATTTAAGTACTTGGTGTAGTGGTAAATATTGTTGTTGCAAAAATATTGCTCGCTGCAGAAAAAGTCCCAGGGGAGACATTGGAGTAGTCTTGTAGTAAAGTGTAGTCAGACTTAGGTAAATGAGCATAAAAACACTCAAGTGTCAATGGGGGTTCAGGATGAGGTTTGGATTCGCCATGATCATGGATTCACAGAGAAACCCCCAGTCCCAAAGAGTTTATGTGCAAATTCACAAGACCAAATTTTTAAACATGGTCAGCAGGCTTAGAATGTGAAATATGGGGCAAAGCAACTCCCTCACTATAAAAAAGGGGCTCAGAGCAGCCATGTGTCAGTGTATTATAAAGTTGCTGTGAGAAAAAGATAGGGACAGTTAAAGCGGAGTTCCACTCACTCTGTAAAAAAATAAAAGTCAGCAGCTACAAAAACTGTAGCTGCTGACTTTTAAAAAACAGCCACTCACCTGTCCCATGATTCCGTGTTGTCCCCACTGCAGCCCATTTCACCAGACATCCTGTATTCCCTGCACCAGTATCTTCAGTGTGGGAACCTGGCTGTGACAGCTTGCGGCTTCACAGACGGGTGCCCACTGCGCATGCGCGATTAGCGCTGTGCTTCCTGAATGGCAATGTCATCTTTTGGGACCTGTCACATGTCCCACAAGACTTTGGGGAGGGAGGGTAGGAGGACAACTTCCGCTGCTGATCTCCTAGGCGATCACAGTGGAAGTGGAAGCAGGTCAAATTCTGTTACCCATTCCCCCACCCCCCGCTCCCAGAAGGTGACAATCCTGCATGGGGAGCGGGGGACCAATCTTTAAAGCTGAACTTTCCCTTCTGGGTGGAACTCCACTTTAAAAAGTGCATTTGGAGAGATTAGGGTCCATTAGAAAACTGTGATTAACTTCTAACAGCTAGCTTTTTGAACAATGACCTAATTTGCTTTTTTTATCTTATTATTGGGGAATTTTGTCTTTAATTTGAATTTCTGGTTGATCTTTCAGCTTTCACTTTTAGCTCTCCTGTCCATAGCAAACCTTTAAAAAAAACAAACTCTAAAAAACAATGAGCACTTCACATTATATAATTCACATTCACCTCACCTTTATCCCCAAAGTAATATAAAAGTTAATCAAAGACTGGTTAGGCCCAGTGGAATCCCTAGGCAGGTGCGGTGGGTGAGCACCGGGTGACACCTATCGCAGGGGGTGACACTGGACCCACTCCACGAAAGGTAAGTTTTAAAGCAAGCTGACGATCCCCGCAGGATGAATCAGATCTGTGGATTGAGCATAATGGTTCAAAGTCCGATCCATTATGCTCCCCAATCCACAGATCCGATCCATCCTGCGGGGATCGCTGGCTTGCAACCTATATGGGGTTAACTGATCGCTCCACGAAAAGGTAAGTTTTAAAGGAAGATGACAATCCCCGCAAGAGGGATCGGATCTGCGGATTGAGCATAATGGATCGGAGTCCAATCCATTATGCTCCCCAATCTGCAGATCTGATCCATTTTGCAGGGAACGTCGGCTTGCTTTCAAACTTAACTTTTTCATGGAGCTTGTGAAGAGATCAGTTAACCCCCTATAGGTAACAAGCCGATGATCCCCGCAAGATGGATTGGATCTGAGGATTGGGGAGCATAATGGATCAGACTCTGATCCATTATGCTCAATCCGCAGATCCTATCCATCCTGCGGGGATTATTGGAGGGGCGACACCAAACGTTACCGCACAGGATGACACCAACCCTAGGGACGCCCCTGGTTAGGCCTGTCCTCTGTGTTTAAAACAATTTTACATTGTTTTATCATCATTAAACAGTTCTTACAATGAGACAAGTGTAAATAGCTTAGGATCAATATGTCCCTCAAAAAGCGGACTTTATTGGCATAGCACAAGACAAATTATAAAATCACAACTTTTATTTCCAAACAATTAACATAAAAAATATATTAAAATCAATACAGCACCATCTCATTCAATACATTAAAAGTGACACAATACCCAACCATGAGAAGGAGAACTGGACTATGCATAGCAGTGTTACATGCCAAAATAGCATTGAAATGTAGAATTGGTGATTATAAATACGATTAACATTAATAAAAATATCACCAGCATCTCCATATTCATATACATCAATGTGTTTTGCTAACTTTATCTGCTTCTTCAGGATAAGATTGGGTAGATGCTGTCAAAAACTGCAGAGCATAACACAAGTGTAAATATACAAATAGACTATATTTTATATTATACTTGTGGTAGAACAAATAAAAGAATATTCATGCATGCTTGCTTGATGAGGGCATCTTGTAAAACACAGATAATCAGATGGTAACAAGTCTTGGGGGAGGATGTAGGATCATAGAAGAAGGACAAACTACCCCATGGAGCCTCTCCCACATGGACTACTGGGCGATTCATATTTCAAGGGGTGCAGATACCATATACCCCACTAAAACAGGTAAATAAATTGAAAATAGAGAATATAAACATGTACTTAGGTAAATTGGCCTTGAAATATATTGCTCATTAATGAGTGTGCCCAACAATTCTCCCAGCCATGTAACTCACCACTTATAAGTAGTATTATCAGATATGGTGTATCTGCTAGATCCCAATGGAACTAGAGAGGAAGGAATCAATGTATTAAATCATTCAACACTTCCCACCAGCTGCCTTTATACTAGCCTCAGGGGATATAATATAGAAATATAGGCTAGTCCATCCCTAGGTTCACTGCAGAAAGAAAAAAAATTCCATTTAGTTACCTGTTTTAGTGGGGCATATGGTATCTTCATCCCTTGAAATGTGAATCGCACAGTAGTCCATGTGGGAGAGGCTCTATGGGATAGTTTGTGCTCCTTGTATTCTCCTACATCCGCCCCCAAGACTTGTTACCATCCTATCATCTGTGTTTTACAAGATGCCCTCATCTAGCAAGCATGCATAATTGTTCTTTTATTTGTTCTACCACAAGTTTAATATAACATTTAGTCTATTTGTATACTCACACTTGTGTTATACTCTACAGTTTTTGACAACATTTACCCAATCTTATCCTGAAGAAGCAGATAAAGTAAATGAAACGCACTGATGTATATGAGTATGGAGATGCTGATGATATCTTTATTAATGTTAAACATATTTATGATTACCAATTCTACATTTTCATGTCCCCACCCTTAAACCATGTGGACCAGACAAATCTATATTCTAAGATGGCAGCTGCGCTGGAAAAGATATCACAGCACGATGACATCATGATGCACATGAATGGTGATGCAGCGACGCACGCGTTTGCACTCCGCCATCACAGCCAAACAACATTACATATCCGTGATGCTCCACCTAGGAGACAATATACAAACAAGGCATCTTAACTTCCAACAATAGCCAAATATAAGGGGTAGGCAATAAACATCTCCATCAAAAGCCCATACACATTGTCCAAAGGGGACACAGCCTGTATAGAAGCAAGCCATCTTGAATATCGCAGCCATGGCTGTCAATCACTGGGTCCCGGCCGGTAATTACCTGCTGGGGCCCAGTGATTACCGAGGATCTCCGACGGGGAGGAGGGCTGCTTTGTTTACTAACAGTCCTCCTCCCTGTCGGCTCGGGCACACTGCTCTGGATGGCTGTGCACAGCCACCCAGAGCAGTGTGCTTACAGTGAAGCACCAACCCACCGCCCCCAGTAAAACACTCCCAGCACACAGTTAACCCTTTGATCGCCCCTCATGTTAACCCCTTCCTGCCTAGTGCCATTAGTACAGTGTCAGTGTTTCATTTAACACTGATCACTATATTGGTGTCACTGGGGATGTCAGTGACACCAAGTCAGTTCCCCCCCAGTGTCAGAATGCCTGCCACAGTCCCACTATATATACCGCCATTTGTAAATGATATAACTTTCACTTGAACCAATTAATTTACCTGTATTGGGATTTTTTTTTTTAGCAAAGACATGTAGCAGAATACATTTTGGCCTAAATTTATGACGAAATTTGATTTTTACATTTCTTTACTAGGCATATTTAATAGCAAAAAGTCAAAAATATTGTTTTTATCTCAAAATTGTCATTTTTTTTAATAGCTCAAAAAAAAAAAAATTGCACAGGCGATTAAATACCACCAAAAGAAAGCTCAATTTGTGGGGAAAAAAAGGACACAAATTTAATTAGGGTGCAGTGTTGCATGACTGCTCAATTGTCAGTTAAAAATGGCCTGGTCAGGAGAGCAAGTGGTTAACGACTTACAAAAATGTGATCATATATATGTAGTTCAGGCCATTGCCCTACCTATTCAACAGGATATAAAACACTACTTGCATATATGCAGACAGCATCGACCTATGCATTGGTGTTTTTTTTGTGTTAGACAGATCTCCTGTTGGCAAAGGTCTCTCATTTGCAAAAGTTCTGTAAATGGCATATTAATGCAGTACTATTCTTGGTTTTCTGAAATAATTTATAATAGAGGAGGGAATGTCAAGCACCACTTTTAAGAGATTCAGTTATAAAACTCTTTGAACTTGATTAAAAACACACCTTTACAGTCCACAGCACCAAGAGCATATTTTAATTATTGTACTTATGATGGTATTCAATTATGGCAATTAATTTTTGTGACCGAAATGAGTCTGACTGAATTAATGATCAAGTAAGTTAATAAAGCTTAACAGTCCTAAAGTATTTCTGTTGCACTGACCTGTAAATTATAATGTGTTCATTAAAACCAAAGTAGATATGAATTGTTAGGTCCATCTATATTGCCCTAAGAAAAGTAGATTTTATTTAAGTGTGTTTGCAATAATTTATTTTCTGACACATGTACAATATATGGCTATACCTGAATAACATTTATTGTGAACTGATTTAGGTTTAATTTCCCATTTACTTATGGCTGTAAAACCGCAGTGAAGGAATTTTGAAAGAGCATGTCTTCCTCACATAGCATTCTGTAATCACAGCACTGACTTGGGTTATTTTAACATATAATAATGGTAGTAAAACAAACATATACTATTGAATATAATATTGTTCTGTAACTTTTGTGCTATTGGAAGCAATGTTTTAACAGAGACATATTACCTCTGCTACATAGATGTTTGCTGATTTGGCTGGTGGCTTACTGTTATCATTAGACCTTTGCTTCTGGTATCATCTGCCTTCAGATAAATGAACCCCTGGCCCTGTACTTTATGACTATCAGCATGGGAGACTTTGATTCTTTATTAAATGTCTCTGATGATCCCCAGCAATTTATATTTTTAAATAGTTCTGTATAATTTTAACATAATGAGGGGCAAACAAAGGAATGTGTTGGGGAATTTTGAACACAGCTTCAGGCAGGCTACTAGCTTGGTCTTCATGGTCTTTTTCCCCTTCAGCTTCTCCAACCTTGTATACAGTTAACATGTCAGAATGTGTGGAGATGTGAAAAGTATAGTTTGTTCTCAGGAAAAAAAACAAAATAGTCTTGGGGGGAGTCTGAGTTCTTTTGATCTAAATGAGCTTGCTATGCCTCAATATTGACTCTTCTGGGAAAACTCACGTTTTTTTCTAGACCAAACTTTTGCTGCTAAAGTGCCAAATATTCTATTTGCTGGACCAGATAGCTGAGCTCTCTGGGACCTGGTAGTATTGTGTAACTGGTGTCTTGGTCTCTCTTGTGAAGGCCTATTCAATTCACTGATATATTATCCTAAGGAGGGATAAGCCCATGAATTGAATACACAAGGGCCCAGATGCCAATATCTTTGAGCTTTAGGGTATCATTTAATCAGGTAAATATTTTAGAGATAATACTGTAACTGAGAATATTGTATACTATCTAGACCACTTATTAGAACTGTTTATAACTGTTTTACTGCCCATATTTGCAGCTATTTAGTGGCCTTATACACCATTTTACCATTCGTTGGTGACCACCTCCTGCTGCTTCTGACATGTTCGACCTTGAAATAATCAATTCTAGTCACCACTGTAAGTGTGCATCTAAGTGCAAATTGGTAAATTGGTGGGGGTTTTTACATAAACAACCATGTCAACATCAATATAATTATGGTATCTTATCTCAAATTAGATTCTATATAATTGGTGCTCTATGGCGCTGCCCACAGCTTCCTAATGTGCCCCCATATATGGACACCAAATCCAGCACATCCTCTTTTCTCCTGGTGACACACAAATAAGATTGTATCAGTATTTTCACATTGTGAGTATATATGATTGTTTTATAGATTTGATATTTATCTGTATGATATGCATGCAAGTTTAAAACTGCGTCCAGTTTGTTTATCTAAATGCACCAGCCTAGCTCCAGAGGTAGCAACATCTTGTCATGAAATGTGTAGAGCCAACCACAACTGTTATTGAACAAACCCCACATGGAAAAATTACATATAGCCATATGAGATAATCCTAGTCATCGGTGGTCTTTTGGTGCCTATTGGCATTTTTGATTGCAGGGGGTAACCAATTTCGATTTTGTTTTGATAGGGTGCAATATTTTCCAAAAAAATGTGATATATGTAAGGAATTATTTTATGAATTGTTCTTTTTATGAAGTTTCTTTATTTGTAGTTTTTTTGTAATAATATTAATCAAGTTCTTTACAATTATGGTTTTTGAAGTGTATGTGCTTACAAAGTCCATGATCTCCAACCCTTTTTCTTGTGAAGTCATAAATGTATTTGTTTGTTACTAACATTGTGCCTGTAAATGTAAGCAGCCTGTCATGGATACTGAGAGAAGGGATGCAGCAATAGGGATGACAAGGTTTGTGTAGCTGCACTTAGGAAACTGAAATCAGACTGTGTATAATAAAGTACGTTTACTAACCACTTCCCGGATAGACGGGAGCAGTGCAGGAGCGGGTTACTGTTTATAAACGGCGCCCGCATTTTCAGCTTGTACGTGCTTCATGGGAGCTTGCTGCACCGTGATCCGGTGCCTGCTGTGTCCTCCGGACACAGTGGAACACTGATCGCTGTACGGGACCTCTGTGTGAGGTCCAGCTTCATGTGATCACTGATTGGCCAATCAGTGATCTCATGAATAGTAGTAAGCAAGATGTCACTTCCTGACATCATTGCTTACTACTTGTGAAATCTGTATATGATCACAGAGGTCACACGGTACAAGGCTCACAGTATTTCTCAATGGCTGCAAGATTGCAGTCAGGAGAAATGATTGCTTTTCCAGTCTTTATGGGTGTAAAAGCAATCAGTGTAAAAAAAAAAATCTTTATCACCCCCACAAGTAGTACAGTGTCACTATGGTGACACTGTACTTCTTGGGTGACAGTATGTTAAAAAAACAAACACACAAAAACACAAAAAATTAAAATCAAAATGTAAAAAAAAATTGAAAAATTATACTTTTTGGTTATAAACTAATTTGTGTTATTTTTTTTTTTACTAAAAAGATAGTTGAATACATTTTGACCAAGATTTATGAAGAAAGATTATTTATTTGCAAAATGTTATAAGAAAAACACTTTTTTTAAAAAAATTTTGGACTTTTTAATTTATATAGCAAAAAAATTAAAATCCCAGTGGTGAATAAATACCACCAAAATAAAGTTTTATCTGTCTCCAAAAAATGCTAAAAAAGTCATATGGGTACAGTGTTGCATGACCGCGCAATTGTCATTCAAAGTGTGATAGCACTGAAAGCTGAAAATTGGCCTGGACAGGAAGGGGGTGAAAGTGTCCGGAATTGAAGTGGTTAATAGTGAAACAAAACAAATCCAAACACCAGTAAACAGAGTACACAGCAAATGTGAAGATATCAGTGAAATATAAACCAGGTTAAAAAAATCCTAACTAGCAAACTAACTAGCAGACAGAAAATCTAACTAGCAAACTAACTACTCTGCTCAAAAAGATTAAAGGAACAGGAAAAAGAATCAGAGTATAGCATCAAGTAAATTAAACTTCGGGGATATTTATCTGCTCAGTTAAGTTTCAGCTGCTTTGGTGTTAATGAAATTAACAACAGGTGCACTAGATGGGCAACAATGAGACAACCCCCACAACAGGAATGGTTTTACAGTTGGAGGCAACTGATATTTTCCTTGCATTTGGCTAGGGTCAGTGTCACTACTGGTAGCACAAGGTTATACATGGAGCCTTCAGAGGTTGTACAGGCAGTCCAACTCCTTCAGGATGGCACATCAGTATGTGCTATTTCCAGTAGGTTTGCTGTGTCTCCCAGCACAGTCTCAAGAGCATGGAGGAGATTCCAAGAGGCAGGCAGTTACTCTAGGAAAGCTGGACAGGGCCATAGAAGGTCCTTAACCAATCAGCAGGACCGGTATCTGCTCCTTTGTTCAAGGAGGAACAAAATGAGCACTGGCAGAGCCCTACAAAATGACCTCTAGCAGTCCACTGGTGAGAATGTCTGTAAACAAACAATCAGAAACAGACATCATGAGGAGGGCATGAGGGCCCAATGTCCTCTAGTGAGCCCTGTGCTCACTGCCCAGCACCATAGAGCTCAGTTGGCATTTGCCATTGAACACCAGAATTGGCAGGTCCACCACTGGTGCCCTGTGCTTTACACAGATGAGAGCAGGTTCACCCTGAGCACATGTGACAAACATGAAAGGGTCTGGAGAAGCCATGGAGAACATTATACTGTCTGTAACATCGTTCAGCATAACCGTTTTGGTGGTGGGTCAGTGATGGTCTGGGTAGGCATGTCCATGTAGGGATGCACACAGGGGCGGACTGACAACGCATGGGGCCCCCGGGCAATAGAGGATCATGGGGCCCCTGTGTCCTTACCCAAACTCAAAAAAGCCTATGAAAAAGGTACCTGGGGCATCTCATGGGGCCCCCTACTGACCCTGGGCCCTCGGGCACTGCCCGAGTTTACAAATGGTCAGTCTGCCCCTGGACGCACAGACCTCTACAGGCTAAACAATGGCACCCTGACTGCCATTTGCTATCAGAATTAAATTCTTGGACCCATGTCAGACCCTATGCTGGTGAAGTTGGTCAGGGTTCCTCTTGGTGCACAACAATGCCGGCCTCATGTGGTGAGAGTATGCAGGCAGGTCCTGGAGGATGAAGGAATTGATACCATTGAATGGCCCCCATGCTCGCCTGACCATTAGAACACCAATAGAACACCTCTGTGATATCATGTTCTGGTCCAGCCACCAGGTTGCACCTCAGACTGTCCAGGAGCTCAGTGATGCCCTGGTCCAGATCTTGGAGGAAATACCCCAGGACACCATCTGTCGTCTCATTAGGAGCATGCCCCGACATTGTCAGGCATGCATACAAGCACGTGGGGGCCATACAAACTACTGAGTACCATTTTGAGTTGCTGCAATTAAATTTCAGCAAAATGGACTAGCCTGCAGTATCATTTTTTCACTTTGATTTTCAGGGTGTCTTTGAATTCAGTCCTCTGTAGGTTGATAATTTTAATTTCCATCAAATCATGGGGCATCTTTACGTTCCTAACACATTACCCAGTCCATATTAATATAGATATCCAGCATAGTTTTCCCCATTGATATCTGATGTGTTTTCAAAGTGTTCCTTTAATTTTTTTGAGCAGTGTATAATACAAAATATACAAACAAAAGGGAAGCACAGATTAGCAATGCAAAACTGGAGGTGCAAGGAACAGTCAGGAAGGAGGAACCAAGACTGGGATCAAGAACAAGGGGAGCAGGTGCAAGACAGTAGGGCAAAGGATATAGGTACAGGGCATGAGCAGGAGCAGGATTGGGAAAAAGGCTCAATATGATTAAGCAATTGGTATCTGGCAATCAGGCAAAACACCAAAGCAAGAGGTAATAGTATTGGAGGGACTAAATACCATCCCAGCAGCCAGCATCAGGTGGAGACACCAGAACTTCAACTTTCCACTCTGGGAACCACAGTGCCAACAGGTGATCCAGTTTCTGACACAGCCTCCTGCTCCTATACCTGATATACATGGAAGAAGCACCAGACCAAAAGATAAGAGTCCAAATGAATGTATTGGTATTGTGCAATAAAACAGTCAGTGTATTTTGGAGGTTGAAGAAACTCACTCTTCATCATGGCAACAACAAAACATAATATGATGTAAGTATAAATGTAACAGATAATATCATGAGTCTAGCAATCATAGAACATCATGGATACCATTTAGAAAACTATTAAACACAGTGCAGCACTTCACTTTTCCTACAGCATTCAAAATATATATACAATCATGCCAAAAAAAACATTCAAACATAAAGAGTAATAAAAAGTAAAATAATATGTAATAATGTCCACTTTTAACCTTCCTTGTGCAATAAAACCACATTTCACTTCAGATATAATTTCTGGGTGCTTCCACCTATAGTGCGTCTTATGTTCACGTTTTTGTGTGTGCCCTCCACCAGATGTACTCTCACCTGGAGTATATGACCAAACCGTTAAGGGAAGTCATATAATGCTTGTGTGCCTCTGGGGCTTATATACTGTATGTACTCCCATACAGATAGGTATAGTTCTTATATTTAGACTGTATATATCTCATCCTTCATTCCTCCTTCACTCAGCGATACTCCTCAGGCATGAAAAGAGAAACTACCAAACATAGTGCTTTATTAGTGCTAGCTATAAAGTTTGCACATTAAAATTAGTCATTTTGCCCCCATTTACATGGTGCTTAACTAATGCAGGCTACAAGAATATGATGCCCGACAATTCCTGTAAATAGAGTAGAGCACCATGCCATCCAATTATTCCCCCTGATGAAGCCACATGACATGGTGTAGGGGGGGGCTTGCTGATGTCACAACACTCAACATGACAGACTGTATGGTAATGAAACATCACTGACGGCTCTGTCTGATATGGTTATTTTTCATTGGATTTCTTATTCTATCAGAGTACTGCACTTGTAAAAACCTATAAAATGTGAGTGCATTACTGTAAGCTAATTGTAAGCTCATAAACAAGTTGTTTTAAGGATAAGACACTATGTTAGTTGGTTTCTCTTTTCATGCCTGAGGAGGATTGCTGAGTGGAAGAGCATTGAAGGAGGATATATATACAATCTAAACAGAACTATATCCATCTGTATGGGAGTACCTAATATATATATATATATATATGTATATCAGTAATATGGGTGGAGTGCATAATGATGATCAATCACAGTGCGTAGCAATCAGGCCCTCCCAAAGTCCATATGTAGAAAAAAGAAAATTGGATTGCTGCAAATAAAAAAGTTTTACTTTTGAAAAATCACCATACAAAAGGGTGATCCAAAAAAATGGACAAAGTCATATATTATGGTGTTCCACAAACAGTTTTGGGCTATTATGTGAACACCCTTAACATAATAGCCCAGTGTCAACATAATAGCCTGAAACTGTTTGTTGAACACCATGATGTATGGCTTTGTCCATTTTTTTGGATCACCCTTTTGTGTGGTGATTTTTCAAGAATAAACGTTTGCAGCAATCCAATTTTCTTTTTTATATATATATATATATATATATATATATATATATATAGACACACTATATTGCCGAAAGTATTGGGACGCCTGCCTTTACACACACATGAACTTTAATGGTATCCCAGTCTTAGTCTGTGGGGTTCAATATTGAGTTGGCCCACCCTTTGCAGCTATAACAGCTTCAACTCTTCTGGGAAGGCAGTCCACAAGGTTTAGGAGTGTGTCTATGGGAATGTTTGACCATTCTTCAAGAAACGCATTAGTGAGGTCAGGCACTGATATCAGACGAGAAGGCCTGGCTTGCAGTCTCCACTCTAATTCTTCCCAAAGGTGTTCTATTGGGTTGAGGTCAGGACTTTGTGCAATCCAGTCAAGTTCCTCCACCCCAAACTTTCTCATCAATGTCTTTATGGACCGTGCGTTGTTCAATGGTGCATAATCATGTTGGAACAGGAAGGGGCCATCCCCAAACTGTTCCCACAAAGTTGGGAGCATGAAATTGTCCAAAATGTCTTGGTATGCTGAAGCCTTAAACATTCCCTTCACTGGAACTAAGGGGCCAAGCCCAACCCCTGAAAAATAACCTCACACCATAATCCCCCTTCTACTAAACATTACACTTTCCACAATGTAGTCAGGCAAGTACTGTTCTTCTGGAAACCGCCAAACCCATACACAGCCATCAAATTCAATATGCTAAATAAAGATAGGCGCTTGCTAAATTCTTAATAATAGATACAAAATACATAAATATAGATTTTTGCAGAGTAGAAAACAAAAAAATTTGAAATTAAATAAAAGTCCGCCAGAGTGTGTAACCCAAGACCACTCAATGATGTAAGTCCTTCAATGGACATTGAACTTTCACTACACAGAAGAAAGGCTCAGCAATCTACTTCTGTATTATGGCAAGAAAACTTGATTATTAGAAGACTAAGAGAACTGTCGTATAGTGCTGAAAGATGGTTCCCTAGGTTGGAAGACAGTCATCATGCTACTAGAGAAGAGCTAATGTTCACCAAGAGTAAGCATGGTAATTATGAAGCTGAAGGATCAAAGCCTATGGGACATCCTGATGTTGATGTTGCTGGACAGAAGAAGGAGATCAAAAGCTGTAAAGTCATTATCACCATAGGAACATGGAACGTACATAGTATGAACCAAGGAATATTAGAAATTGTTAAAGATCAAATGGATAAAGCCAACATTGATTTATTAGGAGTCAGTGGACTCAAATGGACAGGACAAGGACACTTTCAATCAAATGAACATTGGATATGCTACTCTGGTCATTAAACTTATAGGAAAAATGGTGTGGCATTTATCCTCAACAATGAGATCTCAAAGACAGTACTAAAATACAATACTTTCAGTGATAGAGTCATCTCAATCTGTCTACAGGGAAGGTTGATCAATGTCACTCTGATCCAAGTGTATGCTCCAACAACAGACGCAGAGGAGGAGGATGTAGAGTTGTTTTACGAACAAATTCAAACTGCAATAGATCAAGCAGTGAATCAATATATACTAATCATCATGGAGCACTTCAGTGTAAAAGAAGGATGTAAATCCAAAGATGCAGTGGTTGGAAAGTATGACTTAGGGGAAAGAAATGAAGCTAGTGATAACCTAATACAGTTTTGCAAAACTAACCAGCTGTCCATCATGAATACAAAATTCCAGCACCACAAGCGTTGACTATAGACATGGAGCTTTCCATGCAATGTAATCAAAGAGACTACATCTGCATAGTACAGAGGTGGAAATCTGCAGTTTTGATAGCAAAGGCTAAACCAGGAGCTGATTGTGGAAACGACCGCAAGCTTTTGACATGCAAGCTCAAGGTAAAGCTTTGCAAGCAAACGATCATTAGATACCTTCCAAGATATGATATTGAAAATATCCCACAAGGTTACTGGATTAAACTAAACAACAGATTTGCAGTTCTGGATACTGGAGATAGAGGGCCCAAAGAGTTATGGAACAATATGAAAACCATAAAAACCAGGTATTAATAGGATTCCAAATGAGTTAATCAGAGGCTCCAACATTACTATCACAGCCCTTACTCAGCTATGTCAACTGATGGATAGAAAAAACACGGCCAAACGACTGGAAAAAATAATTGAAGCAAGGAGATGCCAAAGATTGTAACAATTACAGAACAATTGCATTATTTCACATGCTAGTAAAGTATTAGGGCCAATTCACACCAGAAACTGCACAGAACTGCACATTTTTCACTGCATGTTTACATGCATTTGAATTGCGTTTGATGTTTGCTTGATGCATGCTTGATGCATGTTTGCTTGCTTTTTGAACTTCATTTATCATGCAGTTGCAGTGCATTTTTCCATGCGTTTTGGGCTTGGCTTTTTTCTATTTCCTTTGAGGTCCCTATTTCTTCATAGTTTGTACAGAGAAGCATGTTCTCCTTTCTTCATAATCTGGGTAAATTCTTGCTGTAATTTTCTCCTAGATCTGCCTTTTTCTTCTGTTGTCCTTATAATGCTTATGTCTGTGGTCATAGAGCACAGGGTACTCTAGGACCATTGTGATGAAGTCCTCTGCATTTTTGAGTGATTATGGTTGTACACTGGCTCTCCACACAAACCACATGCACAGATCCAGGAATGGGGAGGGACAGGTTATAATATTCAGTTAAATAATTGTTTTTTAACGGGGAACAGTGAGGTGAAGTGTAGTGCATTTGAAGCATGTTTGTAGCGCATTTGCTGTGCGTTCACCTGCATTTGCAGTGCGGACAAATGCAGCATGCTCTACTTTATTAACTGCACTGCAATAATGTGAACTATGCCTTTAGGACTACATTGATTATGACTGTCTATGCAGTTGGAGTGCAGTCCAAAATGCAGCCAACTGCATCCTACTGCATTGGGTGTGAAATAACCCTTACTGAAAATAATACAAAGGAAATTACAATCATATGTTGAGTGAGTACCACCTGAAGCTCAGGCTGGGTTCAGATAAGGACGAGAAACAGGAGACATTATTGCCAATGTTAGATGGATATATTAGAGAAGAGCAAAGAATACCAAAAGACCATATTTGTTTGCTTCATTGACTACAGTAAAGCATTTGATTGCATGGATCATGATAAACTATATAGGACTCTGTTGCAAATGGGAATACCTAAACACATAACACTGTTACTGAAGAACCTCTAAAAAAATCAAGAAGCTGTAGTGGGAACTGAATACAGCAACACTGACAGGTTTATGACAGGTTTATGACAAAAAGTGGTGTCAGGTAGGGATATATCTTGTCACCTTACCTGTTTAACCTATATGGTGAGACCATCTTCAGAAAATTAAATTTGGAAGAAGAGTCTGTTGGTATTAAAGTTGGCGGCCGAAACATAAACAACCTGCACTATGCAGATGACACAATGCTCATCACCAACGGCAAAGAAGATATGCTGTATCTACTGAGAAAGGTTGAAAGTTGTAACATGGGATTAGAACTAAGGTGTCCTTTTATCATGCAGCGGTAAATGACCTCTGCTCAGTTCTCTGGCATTCTCAGAGGAGACAGTTCTCCTTTGAATGCCTGTTCATGAAGCGGTGTAGATCATTTCTCGCAATCTACAAGCTCTTTGAACTCTAGAAAACGGCTGCTGTTACTGTAATCTCGCTGTGGATTGCAGATAGAGGTATAAGGGAAAATTCACAAAGCGGTAAGATACTGCAGAGTGTTTTTTAAAAAAAAGTTGGCATTCACTAAAAACGCTACCAAAATATCACATTAGTCATGTCATGCGGTATTCTAGCAGTGAAAACGTGCGGTAATGTAAGGAGTAATATGCTCTCACCAGGTTCCCCTCTAACAGCTTAATGTAAAAAAAGAGTTGCTGGCAATTAAAAATTAAGAAGAAATAAAACTGTGTGAAGTCATCCATACCAAGCCCTTTAGGTTTGGTATAGGTTTTGAGGGGAACTTCCATGAAAAATAAAAATAAATTGTGTGGGGTCCCCCCCAAAATCCATACCATACCCTTATCCGAGCATGCAGACTAGCAGGTCAGGAAAGTGGGGGGGGGGAGAGCGAGCACCCCCCAAACTATACCAGGTCACACGCACTTGACGTGGTTGGGTGCTTTTGGGGCAGGGGTCTCTTCACCCCAAAGCATCTTGTGCCCTCGATGGGGACAAGGGCCTCTTCCCAACAACCCTAGGAGGTTGTTATGGGATCTGTGGGCAGGGTGCTTATCGGAATCTGAATCACACCCAGATCATGTCCCCCATGTACATGTTAGCCCTACTCATTCACCAAAAAGGTGTAGTGTAAAAACACAGAAGGCAGTGGTTTTTTACAAGTCCTTTAGTAAAAAAAATAAATAAATGTCCCCTGGAGTAAATCTATCGTCAATCACAATGCTGCTGCCACCGCCAACCTGAAAAAAGAAAATTTCAGAAGCCTTCTTTGAAGGCGAAGCATGTTTTTTCTTTTTTTGGGTTGGTGGTGGCGCAGGACATTGTGATTGACGATGGATCTACACCGGTGGGACACCAGCTGTCATTGGAACCCCGCTGACATCTGGTGACTCATCGGTTGTTAAGGACAGGATGGCTGCCCACTCCTTAATAACCATGACAGTTACTGGTTGTTAAGGATGCTGGTGGCTGCACACTCTTTAGCAACCAGTATGTGCTGCATGCCTCCACCACTACTTAATTACCACATACATTGACTTATTTATTTCATTTTATTTATTTAATTTATTTCACTTTGTCCATGTTTGCAATTTGCCGTTCTTTCATCTCACCGGTGCACGGGGGCCGCGACTCCTGTTATATCGTGGTTGGTGGACTTTAGGACCGGGATCGAGGGTGGCATAACCTTTCCATCAGGGAGAGGCTTGGCTTGCACTTTCCCCGTCCACTCCCCTTCCTGGTTCTGTCTTCCGTGTATCTTTGTTGGCATGCCATGTGACATCATCACGTTGGCATTGGTGGAGTGGTGCCACGCGCCATGTGACCGGGGAGTGGCCGCCGTGGCCAACCTGGGCAGCTGTAGGTTTACCCATATGCATCTTATCCTCATAGATGCTGACTGGAGCATTTCTAAGTCCAACTGGGGGTATATAAACAGCACCTTGAGAGCTCATACATTGCTTGTGCAGCCATGGTGACACATTGTCTAATCAGACCTGGTAAGTTATATATGTTGTTGTATAATTTAGTTAAACATTTTGCTACACAAATAGTCGTATATGCCTCTGCCTGGACAAAACCATCTGTGTCTGTTATAGGCTTATAATACCAAAAGGTTTTTCGTTTTTGGGATTTGGATGCCAAGTCATCACTTACCCATATTAAGTGTCTCCTGCCATTTATGTACCCCTAGTAAGTACTCCTATCCTTTCTACCTTCACCGATTTTTTGGTATATGTGTAGCATTACAATTTATTTACATTTTATTGTTTATTTACACAGTACTACCTAGACTAATATAGGGGATCAAGTATCCCACTTGGTCGCCCTGTTGGTCGCCCCTGTTTGGAAAGTAAACACTGCAAGGTATTTGAAAAAAGGCATAGTGAGTATTATGCAGATCTCATTTTGAAATATGAAAAAAGAAAACAAAAAGTACATTTTTCATTTTTGTTTTCTTTATTTTACAAAACGTGTGGTAACAAATGAGATCTGAAAAATACTCTCCATGCCTCTTAGCAAATACCTTATGTAAATGTTTTTAAAAAGGGGTAATTTATGGGGGTGGGGCGTATGTATGTGCTATCCTGGCATTTTAGGGTCTCAAAAAGTTTCACATGTGTGTGTGACAGTAGGCAGGTGAAATCAACTGGTTGCGTCCTGGATGGACGATACATTTGTCCAAAGTTCAGACTCTATGGGGATTTGTTCCACTAGGGGGAAGTGCTGAGTCCTTCAGCACTACGGTAATGAGCCCAGCTGAAGGTAGTGGGCTCATTAAGGGCTCGTTCACACTTGGCTCTTTTGCCAACGCTTGCCAAACGCCCCTATAGCGTTTGGCAAGCGTTGGTCCAGCGTTTGCCGAGCATTTTTTAACGCTCGGCAAACGCCGCATGCGCGGTTTAGCGGCGGTTGCTAGTTGTTTGCCGAGCGTTAATAACACCCCACAAATGCCTATAATGCAGTTTGAGTGGTGTTACTGCTCCGCAAACGCCCCGCAACCGCGTCGCAACCGCACCGCAAACGCCAGCCGGAGCGGCACCATAGACGAGAATAGGAGGCTTCAACGCCTCCTGACTCGTCCAGAGGCGTCCGTTTTGCCGTGACGTGACGCAAACGCTCCCGTTAGAACAGCACCATGTGCTGTAATGTGCAGAATTGGCAGAGGCGTTTGGGAAGCGGTAAAAACGCTTCCCAAACGCCTCTCTGCCGCCTGCACACAGTGCTAGTGTGAACGTAGCCTAAGACTGTTATAAAACTTCCCAGCTTGCTTAGGGAATTGCTCCAACCTGGAACCAGATCTGTGTCTGAACTGACTAGGGAGCAACATCCTATCTGTGTGCAGGGAGACAAAAGCCTGTGTGGCTAGCATCCAACTACCAGCGACTAGGTATAGTATCAGGCTGTACCTAGTGGATAGTTAGGGAAGCTATTTGTACAGTAAGTAGCCAAGTTGGCCAGGATTTGATTTGATGTTTCTTTTTGATTTGACGTTTTTCTGTAAATATTGTAAATAAACTGCACCTTTTTGTTTTTCACCTCCACTGTTGTGCTGTGCCTGTGTTTTTGTGTTGTGCACCCATCCAGGGGGTCACACACACCCGCTGCCGAGTGATCCCCGTTACATGTGGTATCCCTATACTCAGGAGAAGTACAGTACATACACTTATTGAGATTTTTTTTTACCAAAGACATGTAGCAGAATACATTTTGGCCTAAATTTATGAAGACATTTAAGTTTATTGGATATGTTTTATAACAGAAAGTAGAAAATATAGGTTTATTTTCAAAATGTTTGTTTTTATCCTTTATACAATAAAAAAAACAAGTGGTGATCAAATATCCCCAAAAGAAAGCTCTATTTGTGTGAATAAATTATATAAAATTCATTTGAGTACTGCGTTGCATGACCGAGCAATTGCCATTTATAGTAGCACAATGCTGAATAGAAGAAAATGGCCTGGTCATGAAGGGGGTAAAACTTTCCAGAGGTCAAGTGGTTAATTTAGTATCAAGGATTCAAGACCTATTAGATCAATCTAAAGGGACCTGGAGGGGGCGCATGTGCGGCAGGCTCCTGGATGGACGCGCTTTGAGCTCCTCTCCATCCACCCGCCAGACACATCATGGCTCATCCCGACCCCGAGTGCTCTAACCTGCACCGATCAGCAGATAAAGGGTGTACAACCCTCGGTAGCCATGCCTCACCGCCGCAAAACCCCTGGACAGCCAGGGAAATTAACACAATTCTTCCCTGCTGTCTCAGCAGGGATCCAAGATGGCGCCGGCTGCACGGACACAGGACACAGCAGCCATGAGGGGGGCAGCAGATCCCAGCAGCTGGACATCAGACTCCATTCTCCACTATACCCTGGGGACCCGAGTGAGTTATCTCCCCCTCTATCACCCACCACAAGCAGCCCAGAAAAATCTAGACCCCGTCTAGATTTAGACTCACTTTCTGCCTGTCAGCCTCTCATTCCTCCATCACCTCAGCACATCACAGAACCATCTCTAATAGAATCTTTCCCTGCCTCAGAACAGCCTATCACAGAAATCTGTATGAAGAACATGCTATTATCCCTACGACAGACACTACATAACGATATGACAGTGTCACTTTCCCAGATCTCAAATGTGGTTCAGCAACAAGAACACAGATTACGCCATATTGAAACGAGAATGGGAGATATAATTACAGCGCACAACGATTTAATTGCCGCACATGATGACCACACTTCTGAAATTGAGCAAATAAACCTGAAACTAGCGGATTTGGAAGATCGCTCAAGACACAACAATATAAAATTCAGAGGTATCCCTGAAAATATCGCCAATGATATACTACTATCATATATCCAACAATACATAAAACACCTCATTCCATCTCTCTCGAATATGGAGCTCGCCATAGATCGAGCACATAGAATACCCAAACCCGCATTCCTATCAGCGTCAATCCCCAGAGATGTTCTGGCTTGCATTCACTTCTACCATATCAAAGAAAAATAATGACAGCAGCCAGAAACCCCCCCACCCCCCACTTCCGCCATCACATACAAACATCAGATTATATGCAGATTTGTCAAAGGCCATTCTCCTTAACCGCAAAAAAATGGTCAACATTACCAAAGCCTTACGAAATCACGGAATAGGCTATCAATGGGGATTCCCCACAAAACTGACCGTCAGGCACCAAGGCAGAATACATACAATCAAAACCCTAGAGTCAGGTGTCGACCTATTGAAGACATGGAACATAATACCCGTGGAGCCCCACCAATCCACCTCTACCAATCTGCAACAAATGAAAGCAGAATGAACCTGACTTACTACACTCTCTATACACTTCAATCATAACACCTCAGCCATTTTACCTAAACTTATTATTCTCTGGCAAAGGCTCCTTACAAAATACTCTCATGTTACAAAACTCTGTTTGGCATGACCCTTTTTACGGTCTATGCTTGTTCACATCCCCGTTTTGCAGTAGCACCCCCTGCTACTCATGTTACTTGCATTTTCCGCAAGTCTTTTTTATCCCCTTTTACTTCCACCCCCCCCCCCCCCCTCACCATCATTCGAACCAACTGTACACTTGAAACCAACCAAACAACATGGAAAACATCACACGCATCATCGAGCGAACCGATACTACTCTACCAAACGCATATAAATTTCTCTTGTCCTACCAAGTTTCTCCACTTTATGTTTCTACGCCCAGAAACGACTCCTCTACTCTACCAACCCAACCAGCGAATTATAAAATGATTGACATAACATCACTTAATGTTCGGGGTCTAAACTCCCCCTTTAAGAGATCGATGCTCCAAAAGGAAGCCCGTACACTTCATGCTGATATACTCTTCATACAAGAATCACACTTCGCAACCACCAAGACCCCTAAACTACAACTGCACCGATTCTCTCATACTTATATGGCCACTAACCCTAAGAAGAAAAATGGGGTTATTACAGTCATAAAAGACTCTATACAATTCCATCACATCTCAGAAATAGCAGAGCCTCAAGGGCGCTACCATATCTTAATCTGCAAAATTAATGATATACCATATACCCTAGTAAACGTTTATGCACCCAACAACAACCAGTTGCAATTCTACCACAAACTCCATTCCACCATCTCTTCTCACAAACAAGGCAGACTTCTCATTGGCGGAGACTTCAACGTAATCGGCAACCCACTCCTGGACTCCTCCACCAACAAACGCTCCCCAAAACATAACGTTAATCATTTCTTACATGACCATGATCTATAGGACATCTGGAGATGCCACCACAGCACCGAAAGAGACTACACCTACTACTCCCCATCTCACCTATCCTACTTCAGAATCAACTTCTTTGTTACAGACAAATGGACTCTACAGCATGTATTGTCATCCAAAATTGGCACCATAACCTGGTCAGATCTCGCTCCAATCAACATTACTCTGGACGACAAGCAACATTCCTCAATCCCCGGTATCTGGAGACTGAATTCCTCGATATTGAACAACCCAGATAACCAAAAACACTTACTAGAAGCTCATAACGTATTTTTTTTAATTTAACGCCACACCTGACAACTCTATAACCACATTATGGTCTACTTACAAAGCATACATGAGAGGTATCCTCATACAACTTAATTCTCACATCAATAAGCAAAGAACCCAACAAACTGACCAACTTCTAACATCCATAAAACTAAAAGAAGAAATCAATAAAAAAAACCCGAACCCCTCCACACCCGAGTCACTAACCTCAGACAGAAACAAACTCCGAACCCTTCTACTGTACAAATATGACCTTAACCTACAAAAAAAGAAAGCACAATTTTATTCCCTAGGCAACAAGGCAAATTCACTGTTAACAAAATTAATTAAACAACGACGCCTCAAATCCAAAGTATCTTCAATTCAACACCCAACAACTTATACATCTCTCACAAACCCGCAAGACATAGCCAACGCTTTCGCAACATACTACCAAACACTATATAATATCAAAGACGACCCAGATACAACCCAACCAACAACAATATCCATACAAAAATTTCTAAATACCACAAATCTCCCCCAACTTACCCCATCTCGACCCCAATTTCTCCCGCAGAAATAGCCAAAAACATAAAAACTTTCCCTCTGAATAAATCTCCAGGAAACGAAGGCTTTACTAACGAATTTTACAAAATATTTGACCCTGCTCTTACACCACATCTCACCGTTCTTTTCAACCATGCCGCTTCTACAGGTGAATTTCCCACCGAAATGCTACAATCCATAATTACAACCATTCCAAAACCAGGCAAAGACCCCCAACTTGTCCAGAACTATAGACCAATTTCCCTACTATACATGGACATAAACTATGTCAAAATCATAGCACAAAGACTACTTCCCTACCTTCCCACATTAATCCACCCAGACCAAGTAGGATTTATCCCTGATCGCCAAGCACCAGACGCAACCAGAAGACTCATCTCCCTCATCCACAACTTAGAAACCACCAAACAACCCTCTCTATTCCTATCCCTAGATGCCGAAAAAGCATTCGACCGAATACATTGGCAATTTATGCAGCTAACACTCCAAAAATTCAGAATTACAGATTGGATGCTCTCTGCAATTTGTTCCCTATACTCCAACCCATCCGCTAGGGTATTAACAAATGGCACACTCTCGCATACCTTTGGCATTTCTAACGGTACTAGACAAGGCTGCCCCCTATCCCATATAATCTTTACATTACTCATCGAACCCTTAGCTTCAAAACTCAGAGATGACCCCACCTTTACAGGAATTACACACCTTAAAACTGAACACAAAATTTGTCTATTTGCAGACGATATCATACTAATGATAACTAACCCTCACAAATCGCTTCAATCGATTCGTGAACATCTCTGAAGTTATTCGGAAATATCATACTACAAACTTAATGAACCCAAATCTTCTATTCTAAATCTCCACACATCTACTAAGACTCAAAAAGTACTAACCAAACAATTCCCCTTTTCTTGGGAACATCATAGCATCCCATACCTAGGAATCAAACTTACTACCACAACAGATCAAAGCATCCCGTTGTAGCTCCCACTGGGAATCATACATGAAAATTTTGCACCAATGGTACCTAACCCCAACCAAGCTCTCTTTATACTACCCTCAATGCCCATCCACTTGCTGGAGACAATTTGAGAAACAGGATCAATTCTCCATATACTTTGGGCATGTAAGTCCCTCAGGTCCTATTGGAACAGCGTTTTTCAACTGCTCTCAACAATAACTGACACCCCAATAACACCAAACTCTGCCCTGGCACTTTTCCACATAGGAATCGACAAATTCCCCAGGGACTCTCGCACTATTATTATTCATACATTAGTAGCTGCCAAGACCAACCTTACTAAATTATGGAACTCTACCAAAATTCCCTCCCTTTCCTCACTTGTGTCAGACCTTAACTTCCAATGCGATATGGAAAGAAGAACAGCCCTCAATAATTCTTCCTACCACAAGTTCCAATACCAATGGTCTCAATGGCTACAAAACCCAAACTGCATCGTTAAAGACTGATAAACTAACTCTCTAACAATTAGACTCTTTGCCCATGACTGGTGCGTGCCCCCTTCCCTCCCCCCCCTTCACCCTGCCCTCACCTCTTATCCATGTTCCTTATCCTTTCTATATAAGATCATCACCCTTATACGGTTCACACCTAACCGAGCACACCTCTCAGGTCAATGCAGCTCAGATATATAAAATCCCCAGCCAATTGGTGGGGAATTTCCTTCACACAACTGTAGCATTGTATCTGACTGTGAACTGTATTTCGTACTATTTTTGATTACCGTACCCTGTCTTTATACTGGAATCTTTCAATAAAAATATTGAAATATAAAGGGACCTGGAATCTGTATCATTTGTTTTATAGTGTTGATTACATGCAAGCACCTTTGGCAAGACAAACATGGGTGTTTGCATGGGATACCTCAGATTTTTTTACAAAAGATTGACACTTTAACTATCTTATAGGATGTGCTACTTATTATATTAGATGTCTCAAGCCTTTATACATCCATTCAAAGGGGAATTGACTCTGTTTAATTGAAAACAGCACTTGTATAGTGACAATAAAATCTAATAATTGAGGAATATATATGATTTTTTTTTGCTGAAAAATAACTTTCTGTTCAGAGACAAATACTATTTACAAAGGAGGAGAATGCAATGGGCTAGAAATGTTGACTTTTCATACATATAGAATTAATTAATTTATTGGATTAATTTTAAGATCTACACTTTTTAATGGTGTTGTTAACAGTATGGCGGCTCAATATTTGATCCCTATTGTTATTCCATGACAGGATTAGTACTGTGTATGATAAAATTCAGTTAAACATCACATATGATTTGGAACCAGAATTATTTCTGGATATGCAAAAAAGTGCATAAATATACACTACTCAAAAAAATTAAAGGAACACTTTGAAACACATCAGATCTCAATGGGGAAAAATATCATGCTAGATATCTATACTGATATGGATTGGGAAATGTGTTAGGAACATAAGGATGCCCCATCTTTTGATGGAAATGAAAATTACCATTGCAGAGGACCGAATACAAAGACACCCGGAAATTAAAGTGAAAAAATGATGCAGCAGGCTAATCCATTTTGCTAAAATTTAATTGCAGCAACTCAAATTGATACTCTGTAGTTTGTTTAGCCTCCACGTCTTCTATGCATGACTGACAATGTCGGGGCATGCTCCTAATGAGACGACAGATGGTGTCCTGGGGTATTTCCTTTAAGATCTGGACCAGGGCATCACTGAGGTCCTGGACAGTCTGAGGTACAACCTGGCATCGTTGGATGGACTGGAACATGATATCCCTGAGGTGTTCTATTGAATTTAGATCAGGCGAGCATGGAGGCCATTCAATCGTATCAATTCCTTCATCCTCCAGGAACTGCTTGCATACTCTCACCACATGAGGCCAGGCATTGTTGTGCACCAGGAGGAACCCAGGACCTACTGCACCAGCGTGGGTCTGACAATGGGTCCAAGGATTTCATCCCAATACTGAATGGCAGTCTTGGTGCCATTGTCTAGCCTGTGGAGGTCTGTGCATCGCTCCATGGATATGCCTCCCCAGACCATCACTGACCCACTACCAGAACAGTCATACTGAACAATGTTACAGGAAGCATAAACTTCTACACAGCTTCTCTAGACCCTTTCACGTCTGCCGCATGTGCTCAGGGGAAACCTGCTCTCATCTATGAAAAGCACAGGGCGCCAGTGGCGGACCTGCCAATTTTGGTGTTCAATGGTAAATGCCAGTTGAGCTCTATGGTGTTGGGCAGTGAGCACAGGGCCCACTAGAGGACATTGGGCCCTCAGGCCAATCTCATGAAATCTGTTTCTGATTGTTTGGTCAGAGACATTGACACCAGTGGCCTACTGGAGGTCTGGCAGTGCTCATCCTGTTCCTCCTTTCACAAGGAAGCAAATACTGGCCCTGATGATGGGTTAAGGACCTTCTACGGCCCTGTCCAGCTCTCCTAGAGTATCTGCCTGTCTCCAGGAATCTCCTCCATGATCTTGAGACTCTGCTGGGGGACACAGCAAACCTTCTGACAACAGCACGTATTGATATGCCATCCTGGAGGAGTTGGACTGCCTGTGCAACCTCTGTAGGGTTCAGGTATTGGCTCATGCTACCAGTAGTGACACTGACCCTAGCCAAATACAAAGCTAGTGAAAAACAGTCAGAAATGGTGAGTAGGGAAAAAAAATGTCAGTGGCCTCCACCTGTAAGATCATTCCTGTTTTGGGGGTCATCTCATTGTTACCCATCTAGTGCACCTGTTGTTAATTTCATTAACACCAAATAAGCTGAAACTGATTAACAACCCCCTCTGCTACTTAACTGACCAGATCAATATCCCAGGAGTTTAATTGACTTGATGCTATACTCTGATTAAAAAGCGTTCCTTGAATTTTTTTGAGCAGTGTAGTATTGAATTATCATCAATCAAGTCATCTTCAAATATCTGTGCCCTTAAACCAACTTATATGGTGAAAATGGTAAATACACATAAAAGTGAAATCATTCAAAGGTGTCCATCTTATTCACAAATCAAAGGGGAAAAAGTTCAATAAATAATGACAGTGCAAGATTGCAGCATATAATGACAATCCAAACATAAAGCAATGGAGTCTTCAGCCAGTAGTCTTCCACCAGTAGAGAAAGAAAGGAAAGCACCTCCGCAAGTGTGTACAGTGTGTCCTCACCTCAGTGTGTACAGATGTACCTTACCAAATGTATATGACCCCCAATTATGGAATGGTCATAGAGTGCTCATGGTGCAAGCAACATCTTGGTATTCTATGAACCTCATATGCTCACATTCATAAACGTCTCCTAAAATGGGAACACATGTAAAAAGAGAAACATTTCATAGTGTAGTAAACCAATCTTCCAATTGATTAAAATGGTTAAAATGCACTCACATAAAGAAATAGCCAAACAGGCAACATCATCTGTAGAATGGTACAATCATCCGATCCTCCACTAATTCTCGGTAAAGCCAACTTCTGGGTTTCAGCTTTCATGATGGTGTCACTTCCACTGGCCCCGCCCATTACTTTTCATCATAGCAGAGTAGCCACTAGAGCTCCCAGAAACTTTGGGCAGCCAGGGGATCATGTGATATATATGACTCTGGATTTGGCTTTCTCTGGATTCTGCAGCTCTGGGTCAAAACATTCAATCCTGTGTCCAGGTTTTGTCAGACGAGAGTACACAGGTGTGCTGTGCCATGATATACTCAGGTCTGAGAATAGCTCAGAGCACCCAGTTTGGAGACTGGGAAAGGAAGGGAGACCAGGAAAGGGAAATGGAAGGTCTCATTGAGGGGTCAGAGGGCCTGGCAAGAAGCAAAGGGAGTCAAGTCATCTATCTGGGTGTCAGGAGAACCCTAGTCCTAGGCCAGATGTGGACCATGCAGCAGGGTGCTATGACTACAGGCTGGAGAGCCAAGTATCCAGGAGAGCTGGACAACACAGGATGAGAGACTTGTAAGAGGTGCAGTGTGGTGTTGCTATTGAAGATGAGTGAGCTTATGAGCCAGTGGGCTTGACATTTTCCAGTGTGTGTATTTCCTGCTTGGGAAGTCATTTGCTTCAGAACTTTTGCTTTCTTTTAAATAAATGTGGGCTACCAAGCTATTAAAAACAGCTCCTGTCTGCTGTAGACACACTAAAATAACACCACGAGCACTATCTACCCCATGTCACTATATATATATATATATATATATATATATATATACACATATATATATATATACACACACATAGCAAGACCTTTTGAGCACATAAAATATGACAATCACATTTAACTATCTCTGGAGATGTCATGTACCATCTACAGTATGGGCATGAATATATATGGCCATGTCCATATTTGGTCAATGACATTGCCTGGGAGTCCCACCCCTTTGTACATATGAGCTTTCAACCACCAGACTTGCCATTTTGTGGGAGTAAAGTGACAGAAAAGATGTGTGTCGGCAAACAGCATTTTTATCAGGCATCATGATTGACATGGATCTACATATATCACTAAACAAAATAATTGATGGTGTATGTACAGTACACATCAGCCCTTTTTTGGTGAAATCTGGGAGTCCCTTATTGTTAAAAGAGACTTTCAATTTCTGATAGGCTTCCTGTCTGCAGGCCCCTACAACCACTAGGCAAGGAGTGTGGGGAATAAGCCCTTGTCCTCATGAACCTGTTTCCCTGGCAATGTACACTCTAATGTTGAGATCCTGTTGCCTGGTATGTTTCAGGTGGTCTTGGAGGTGGAGGTAAATGCTTGTCCTCCCTTTCCTGTTCTATCAGGCTGCATCTTTAAGGACTAGCATCTTTAAAATCCATTGACAGTGGAAGGCTGTCATGTATAATAGCAAAAGTAATACTGCAAATATACATGACATTTGCCTCCCTCCAAATGAGTGAATGTTCAGGCATTCATCTGAATACTGAATGTCCATGTGCTGGATAAATGTAGAAAATATGGATTTTTATTTTGCCAAGACATACAATTCCAAAATTTGAGTGAAAATTTCTGAAAGTTATTTTCAGTTTAGGAATACAAATTAATCTGAGCAATTAAAGTAGTAAACCAACAGTCCTTATGAAAATCTCTTGTAGCTGATGAAACATTTTTAGGATGTTCATTCCCTTCCTCACTAGTCCATAACACATGCATTGCACCCTGTACTTGCATGCTAAAGGTTTTACCACCTTTGCTGATTGACTGCTGCACGTGGTGGGAACACTGATTCCTGGGTCACAGAGGATATTAGGGATGCTGGTAATAGCAAACATGATTAGATAGAAAAATAGGTACATTCTGAGAGGTTTCTGCAAAGATAGACTGACTTGAATTCAGATATTCCACAGTGGTTTCAAAACCAAAAATAGGAAGTTGGTGCATGTTCAGCTCAACAGATGCATAAACCTAGCAGGTATGCTACCAAACTGTCTATTTTCTAACCAGAATGGACTACATTGGGAAATCTTTGGTGGTTTTTTTAACTACCCTATTTTATTTGACAACTTAAAGTACTATTTAGAGAACAAAAGAACTGTCTAACTATTAGTCTCGTAGTCAGTACTTGCCAGAAACAAAATAGCTGAGGATTTTTTTTTGGCCAAATGCACTTCTCTAGTTCAATTAAATAAAAAAAATGCTTTTATTTCATATACATTTTTGAGAGCAGAATTTTACTAATGTGCAAAAATCTATTTGGCAACATTGGCTTTAAAAAAGGGAAAGGGATTGTGTTGACTGGCATAGGAATGATGCCTCCTTTTTAGGAATATAAAAAGTACTGAAGCAAGTTAAATTCAAATTGCATTTGGTTGTGTCCTTTTATTGCCTCTGGGCTCTAGGCAGACTTCCTATATAAATAGCTAACACATTATACAGTATACTGCTATTTATGCATTTACAATCCATACACTGTAGCTATCTGTGAGCATTATGAAAATAAATATGTGTGGTAAATATGGCCAAACATCAATAAACCCTTTCCTTTTGAGCTGATTTTTCCCTAATAATTACAGCAAAATGCACAATAATAGTGAATACAGAAGCAAATTGAAGGTTAGTGAAAGTTATTTCAAGGAAAGCTATTTCATGAAATTGGATACTGAGTTTAAAGCTGAGCTGTGGAAAAAAGTTATTTTAGATAGTGTACTAGCGAAGTAAGATAATCCTGAAAATACGTTAATTGTGTTTGGATGGCTGTTTCATAGAATAAAAATCATACCTTACTGCTAGAGATGAGCGAATTATTCAAAAATTCGATTCGGCTGATTCGCCGAATTTGCGGGAGAAATTTGATTCGATGCAAATTTATTCGCCGCGAATTTAACTTATTAAAAGGGTTTCTAGGCTTCAGAGAGCCTTTATATTAGTGCAGAACACTGTACCTTTAATTTAAATGCCCTTGGAGTCTGCTGGGGAAGAGAAATAATACTGTCAGTCAGTATGACATGCAGATGAGTGCCGTCGATCTTAGAATCACCACACAGTTCACTCATTTGGGCAGTCACGGGGCACGACGAAGAAGAAGAAGAAGAAGAATGAAAAGAAGAAGAAGAAGAATGAAAAGAAGAAGAAGAAGAATGAAAAGAAGAAGAAGAAGAATGAAAAGAAGAATGAAAAGAAGAAGAAGAAGAATGAAAAGAAGAAGAATGAAAAGAAGAAGAAGAAGAAGAATGAAAAGAAGAAGAAGAATGAAAAGAAGAAGAAGAAGAATGAAAAGAAGAAGAGGAAGAATGAAAAGAAGAAGAATGAAAAGAAGAAGAAGAAGAATGAAAAGAAGAAGAAGAAGAAGAATGAAAAGAAGAATGAAAAGAAGAAGAAGAAGAAGAATGAAAAGAAGAAGAAGAATGAAAAGAAGAAGAATTAAAGTACAGCAAAAAGTGTATCTGCAGAGAGCTCCGCTATTTCTGACAGTTCTCTGACAGTTCCTTCACATTTACAGCGGTTGAAACATTGTATCTATTTATTTCCGAATAAAAACATCTGTATCCTAAATGGAAACAAATAGATACAATGTTTCAACCGCTGTAAATGAACTGTCAGAACTGTCAGAAATAGCGGAGCTCTCTGCAGTGACACTTTTGCCGGCTGATCGGGAAAAATTCAATTCGTGCACCCGAAGTTTGCTTAAATTCGGATTCGATGCGAATCGAATTTTTCCTGATATTTTAAACGAATTCCACTTCGCCAGGTTCGATTCGCTCATCTCTACTTACTGCAATCTGGCTCCTACACACAGTTCTAGAATTCCAGGTGCTTCAGGTTTAAGAGGTGTAGCTGCAGCCATGACAGCCATGAAGGGCTCTAGTCACAGCCTGCCCCTGCTCTCTCCTCGTTCAGTCACAAAAAGCTTTGTATTTTTTCACAGAATAGAAGGCATTCTCTTTTCTTTACAGTTTTTTCTCTTTAACTTAGATCTATCCACTATTAATTATAGTGGAGGGAGTCCTCTTATATTAGACAGACTTTGTATTATTACTGAAAGGTCCACTTTAATTCTGATAATGCTGTATGGTTGGAGGAGTAGTGCTGCCAATTACAACTGTTTGACTTTTTCCTCCTGTCCCTGGCTTTTTAAATTGTGGAATGATGTGCCACCTGAATGTAGTTTCTTCTTCTACATTCACTGTCAACCTTTTCCAAAATGTCACATACATTTTTATACTTGTACAAGATAGTAACTAACACAATACAATTACTGTATTTATATTTATACATGTGGAATAGAATAAGCATGTAGTACAGTGTAGCACAAAAGAGATGCACATATACACAACATTGGAGATATTTCTTTCAAACAATATAACAATACATCATTATTATTATTTTTTGCATTTAATTGCAATACTGTTTCTCTGTGAAAATATAACATTTGCAATGAGATTTAATGAAATAGTTTAAAAAGCAGAAAATATGTCATCAAAAAATATGATAATAATATACAACGTTGGAATGTGCCGTATTACAACAGTATAATATGGTAATGTTTATAAAACTGGTGTTTCAGAAGGATAATTTGCTTTTAATTAAAAAAAAACCATATTGCATAAAAACTACCCGCAGCAGTCTAAAATGGTCATTAATTACCAGGGTTTTATCTTGGCATGCAATAATTTAACCCCCCAAAAAAGACCCATAGAAACACAAACTTTTTCCTTCCGCTAAAATTCCAACATAATGCAGTGCAAACATCTTAACTGCTATTTCAAAGGTTTGGTTTATTTACATAGCTGAAAAAATACTACGTGTATTTTTTCTGTCCTTCTAATAGTAGATGATAAATATAAAATCTAATTTGAAAAAAAAGACTGCCAAAAGCAAGATTTTTTATTTTTTGGCCAAAAAGTGTAAAATAGAAATAGAATTTTGTTTACTTTCTTCACAAATATACATTTTTGCAGCCTAAAAAGAGGATGTTAAACATGAGCCTTTGGTTAGGTGTTTCATACCACCACATACCAATACAGTAATGCTTGAAAGCAATTATTTTCCCTGATGAAAAAGAGCAAGATACAAGTATTGTTTACTTCTTTTCACTTGTTTAATTGGTATTTCACAAACGTGGGTTGCTTTTAAATTTTTGCAAAACATCTACTTAAATCATTGAAAAGAACCCCCCGTTCGGTTTTACTCCCTACTATGTAGCCATAGGTCATTGCTAATAGATAGTAATACAACATGTTAGACTTCAAAATTTCAACTCACCTGCTTCCATTTGGTGAGTGGAAATAATGTGGGGGCGAGGGCTGGATCGATCAGACAGCAGATGGATATGGAGCGGGGTGTCGGCGCTTAGGGGCGGCCTAAACATCAGGGCACTCAGGCACTAATACACTGCCAGAGGGTCCAGGGTCTGTAAGGGACCCTATGGCAGGCTCCTAGAAGAATGGGGCAGGCCACAGGGTGGATTGTGCAAGCTGGCTCCGGGTCCAATCCGGTGAAAGGGGAGAAAAACTGACAGAGTCCAAGGGGGAGGACACTTCTCGGACTGGTGAGAACTCAGGGTGTAACAGTGGGAGGAAGTGGGGAGAACCATCTGTGGCCAGAGTTCTGAGAAGTGGAGTGTGACAGGCTGAGAGAGCCTGAGGGGAGACGTGTGTGTGTGTGAGTTGGGGCTCTGTAATCACTTCATGTAGTAGGGAGGTCCTGTGTGTGTCCTGGGGGGCGCATTGTACCATAATAAAGACCATGTGTTCTAAGAGGGGGGTTGTGTGCTCAATATAACCTCAAATTATGGGGGGACAGTGCCATAATTACAAGTAACAGATATAGTGATCTGCCCCCTCATCTCCTCTCTTTTACTCTCACCCCCTCTCTCTCACCTCCCTCTCTTTTACTTTCACCCCCATGGCTTGGGGGGTGAAAAGGGGGTTAGAAGATGTGGGGGTGAGGTGGGTGTGAAGGATTGTGTATATGTAGTTTTGTAACTTTATTCTGCATAAAACATTTAACAGTGTAATTTAATGAGATAATTTATGCCGGCATGTTTAGGGGCAGAATTTGGGGCAGGGTAGGGCGAGTAACTTAAGGCGCGGCTGGTAGCTCAGGACTTGAAAATTTGAGCCTTGCAGTATATCATTATTGCAAACGATCTGTTGTTGGATATGCACAGGTGCAATGCTTTGGCCAATCACAGTGCATGATGATGTCATTACAGTGACGTCATCACAATATTTAAGAACTGTCAGGACTGCGAAGTTGTCAGACAGCAGGAGCCAGACTCGAGAGTGGAGTGTTTTTCCTTTTTTGTTTTTTTCTGGTTGGCAGTGGTGGTTGGGCATCGTGATTGACGTTGGATCCACTTTGGGGGGACATTTTTTTAATTTTTGTTTTTAATAAAATACTTGTCAAAGGCTGTCAACTGTCATTTTTTTACTCTACACTTTTTTTTGTGAATGAGTAGCTGTGCCATGTACCCCATACTCATTTATATAAGGGAGGTGGGATCTGGGGACCACCTTGTTAAAAGGGGCTTCCAGATTCCCATAAGACTTAAACTCTCAGACCCCCACAACCACTGGCCATGGTTGTGGGGAAGAGGCCCTTGTCCCCATCAACAAGGGGACAAGGTGCTTTGGGGGGAGCCCCCCTGCCACAAAGCACCCCCCACCTGTTGAGGGCACGTAGCTTGGTATGGAGAAGGCTTTTCCTGACCTGCCTGGCTGCATGCCCGGGTAAGGGTCTGATATAATTTTTTTTTTTACAAAAAATAGCAATTCTTTTTACATTCAGCTGTCAGCGAGGTATCCTGCTGACAGCTGAAACATTAAAGAATGTTTTCAATACTAAAATACTGCATGACTTAATAATATAACTCATGCAGTATTTTAGTAGCTATGCTGTATCTTACTGCATATGAAGATGCGGTAAGCTACTGCTTAGTGAATTGTCCCTGATTGAAGTTCACGATCAAACTTTCCTTAGGTTCAAATGTTCGACCGCAAACTTAACAGGGGGTTGTTTGGCCAACCACCGCTCCCTAATGTTGATAAATGTAAAGTTATGCACTTGGGGGTTAAAAATATGCACGCATTGTACAAAGTAGGGGCAGTACAACTGGGGGAATCAATAGTGGAGAAGGATCTTGGTGCTCTGGTATAGATCATAGGCTTAATAATGGAATGTGATGCCAAGCTGCAGTTTCCAAAATGAGCAAAATACTTTCTTGTATTAAAAGAGGTATGGACTGAAGAAAGAGAGACACATTATTTTTCCCCTGTACAAATCATTAGTAAGGCCTCATCTAGAATATGCAGTGTAGTTCTGGGCACCAGTTCACAAAAAGGATATTTGGGAACTGTAAAAACTGCAGAGAAGGGCTACCAAATTGCTAAGAGGAACAAAGGAGCTCAGCTATGAGGAATGATTAGCTGAACTGAATGTATTCTCTCTTTAGAAGAGGAGATTAAGAGGGGATATGATCAACATGTATAAGTGGTCTATATAGTGAACTCAGTGTTGAAGTAACATCACAGAGGACAAGGGGCACTTTTTACATCTGGAGGAAAAGAGATTAAATCTCCAAATATGGAAAGGCTTTTTCACAGTAAGAGCTGTGAAATGTTGCCTATACTTCCTCAAGAGCTGGCTCTGGCCAACTCAAAATATTGCTTTAAAAAAGGCCTGGATTATTTTCTAAATTCACATAATATAATATATTCATAAGTAAAGTTGATCCAGAAAATATCCGATTGCTTCTTGGCGAATCAAGAATAATTTTACCACTGTTTTGAAGTTGAGTGAATTATCTTTATTTTAAAGTATTAACCTTCTATTTATTATTAGATCTGTTCTGTCTACTACTTAAAAGAGAAGTATGGCTTTTGAAAAAAAAAATGGTGAGGGGGCATGGCCGGCAGCTAGGAAGATGGCCACATGAGACAGGAGCTCCCTGAGAGGTCAGAAATCTCTCCTACACCAAAGCAATGGAGGACAGCAAGCACCATCTCCAGTACCTTGTCCTAACTGTGGGGAACCCCAGGATCCTAATGGGGAAGTGGAAGATCAAAGAGGGGCCCTGTACGCTCACAGATTTCTTTAATCCGGTGGGTGCCTCCTCCTTCCAAGATGGCACCGGGTCAGCATGCTCATTTCCCACACATGCCGGTGACCCACATGGAGGGCAGCAGTCTGCACCGCAGAAGCAGAGAGGCTCTCACTTCAAGAACAACAGCTCATCCCCCAGGGACTCTCTCTTCTGTAGTCCACAGAAGTCCAGGAAGCTCTACTCTGAAGATAGCCAGCATTCAGGTGGGCATGACTCTCATGAGTCTACTTGAGAATTAATAGAACACCTAGAGGACTTTCAAGCAGATGATCTTCCCCTTACTACAGCAATTACAAAAGACATGCTAGTATCTTTAAAGGGCTCTATACATAAGGATATGATTTCATTTATATCACAAGTAAAAGCAGATGTAGAAGCCATTGGAGAAAGAAATGAGCATGTTGAAACTAAAATGGGGGAATTTGCAAGCGCTTATAATGAGCAGGTAGATGCCCATAATGACGCTGATGAAGAATTACAAATATTAAAATTAGCTGACCTTGAAGATCGATCTTGTAGAAATAACATTGCATTCTGTGGGGTAGCAGAAATAGTCCCAGCCTCTGATCTCTGCAGATATGTGCACCAAATGATTGTCACCCTTTTACCAGATACACCTGAGAGCAGGGGCGGACTGACAACTCATGGGACCCCCGGGCAATAGGGGATCATGGGGCCCCTGTGTCCTTGCCCAAACTCAAAAAAGCCTATGAAAAAGGTACCAGGGGCATCTCATGGAGCCCCCTACTGATCCTGGGCCCTTGGGCAGTGCCCGAGTTTCTAAATGGTCAGTCCACCCCTGCCTAAGAGAGACATAATGGTGGATAGAACCCACAGGCTTCCAAAGCGACACACATCTTCCTGATAATTTCCCATGGGATGTAATAGCCAAAATTAATTTTTACCACGTTAAGGAGGAATTGATGCAGTTTGCAAGGCAACAACAATTCGCCCTTACCTGGGCCCTACAGTGACATGTCTCTTTTCACTAACCTTTCTCAGCCTACCGTATTGGTTAGGAAAAACCTGACAAAGCTTCTCCGCAACCATAACATTTCTTACAAGTGGGGTTTCCCAGCAAAGCTCATGATCACTAAAGGCAACCATACAGTTACAATTAAATCTGAAGAAGGTGTACTTTATCATCATTTACAAAAATGTTCAATTTATATGATCCCTGGAGATGTCTCCATGCATCAGAAAGAGACTTTACCTACTTTGCAGCTCCTCATAACTCTTACTCAAGGATAGACGTATTTCTCACAGATCTGTCTCTCTTTCAACAAGCCACTAGGGCAGACATTTCCTACATTATGTGGTCAGATCATGCTCCGATATCTTTATCTATAGAAGAGAAATCATGATTCTCTCCAGTGTTTCTTTGGTATAATGATACATCATTATTTACTAACCTCAAACATAGACAACAACTTCAAAATCAGCTGACACATTTACTGTATGGTGCTCTCATAAGGCATTTTTGATTCAGTTAGTAGCAAGGGAGAAGAAGCAAAGGTCTCAAGCTTTAACTGCTCTCATCCATGAAATTTCAGCTCTTGAAGCTCAACATAAACAAACCCTTTCATCTATAATACTGAATGAATTACAAAAATTTAGATATGAATAATACAACATTTACTATAAGAGCATGAAAAATCTGTGAAAAGGTTTAACGCTACATAGTATGCTAAGAGGAAAAAAAGCTGGTCGTCTACTAGCTAATTGCCTCAACACTAGGCAAGCTAAAACAAAACTAGCCTCTATTCAAAACCCTATATCCAGATCTAAGGTTTACAAACCCAGTGGCATATCTAATGCGTTTAAGGAGTACTACTCACAATTATATAATCTAGAAAATGATCCAGAGACACCCCAACCTACTGAACAATCTATCAAACAGTTTTTAGATGGCCTCAATCTTCCTACATTTTCCTTGCTACTTGAATTACAATATTTAACAGATGGATATATGATGCCCATTATATTTTTCAACCTAATCCCATTATTATTATACAGTATTTATAAAGCGCCAATAGTTCACTCAGCACTGTACATTACAAAGGGGGACAGAACATGTGACAGAACAATACCAATACAATGCAAAACATGTGGGGATCGAGGGCCCTGCTCTTTCGAGCTTACAATCTAGGAGGGAGGGGATGGTGGCACAGGAGGAGATAGCTGTGGGGAATGGAGTGTTAGGAAGAGTGGAGGAGGTCGGCAAGTTAGCAGGGGGTGGGGTAGGCTTCCCTGAAGAGATGGGTTTTGAGGGTGCGCCTAAAGGAGAGGAGAGTAGGTGATAATCTGATGGGTTGGGGCAGCGAGTTCCAGAGGATGGGTGACACCCTGAAGAAGTCCTGGAGGCGGGCATGGGAGGAGGAGACCAGGGAACTAGAGAGAAGGAGGTCTTGTGAGGAGCGGAGTGTGCGTGCTGGGCAGTACTTGGATATTAGGTCAGTGATGTAGTTTGGGGCAGTATGGTGGACAGCTTTGTACGTCAGTGCTAGGATTTTGAATTTGATCCGTTGCGCAATCGGAAGCCAGTGGAGGGATTGGCAGAGGGAGGTGGCGGAAATGGAGTAGTTGGAAAGGTGAATGAGTCTGGCAGCCGTATTCAGGATCGACTGAAGCGGGGATAGCCAGTGGCGAGGCAGGCCAGTGAGGAGGGAGTTGCAGTAGTCGAGTCGTGATATGATGAGGAGTGGATGAGCTGTTTAGTGGTTTCTGGGGTTAGGAACGTGCGTATTTTGGCGATGTTACGGAGGTGGAGTCTGCACGAGTTTGTTAAAGATTGGACTTGGGGCTGGAAGGAAAGGTTGGAGTCCAGAATGACACCAAGTACTCTGGCCTGCGGGGCGAGTTTGATGGTGGCGTTGTTGGATGTGATGGAGAAGTCAATGGGGGGTGGTGTGCGGGCTGGGGGGAAGACAAGAAACTCGGTTTTGGAGAGGTTCAGTTTAAGGAAGTGGAGCGACATCCAGTCTGATATGTCGCTCTGTAGGTGTGTGATTTGGGTGGAGACCGAGGGGGTGAGGTGGGGGGTTGAGAGATAGATTTGTGTGTCGTTGGCATAGAGGTGGTAGTTGAAGCCGTGAGAGTGTATGAGTTGGCCAAGGGAGGAGGTGTAGATGGAGAAGAGAAGGGGCCCGAGAACAGAACCTTGAGGGACCCCAACAGAGAGGGGGAGGTGGTAGCATTATAGGTAATGCTGAAAGAGCGTTGTGACAGGTAGGATGAGAGCCAGGAGAGAGCAGAATCTCTGAGGCCGAGGGAGTGTAGTTTTTTGAGGAGGAGGGGGTGGTCGACTGTGTCGAAGGCCGCAGAGAGGTCAAGGAGTAGGAGCACTGAATAGTGGTAATTGGCTTTGGCGGTTAGCAGGTCTTTGGAGAGTTTGAGTAAGGCAGTTTCGGTGGAGTGTAGGGGACAGAAGCCGGACTGTAGGGGATCGAGGAGGTTGTTGTTGCTGAGGTGAGAGCTTAGGCGTGTGTAGACTAGGCGCTTGAGGAGTTTAGATGTAAATGGGAGCAGGGAGATGGATCTTAGGTTGTTCGGGTCATTGGGGTCTAGGGAGGGCTTTTTAAGTATGGGGGTGATGTGTGCATGTTTCAGAGGGGAGGGGAAAGTGCCAGAGGAGAGGGAGAGATTGAAGATGTGGGTGAGGGAGCGTAGGATGGAGGGGGAGGGAGGTCGTAGGAGTTGTGAGGGGATAGAGTCGAGGGGGCAGGTGGTGAGGCGGGCATCAGAGAGGATCTTGGAGACTTCCTCGATGGTAGTAAGGTCAAAGGTGCGGAGTGTTGGGGGAGCTTCAGTATGAGGAATGTAGGGTGGGGTGGAAGTGGAGGTCAGAGCAGTGGTGGGGCCGTGGGAGAGGGGTGATGAGGGGGTAGCTGAATGAGGGGGAATGGGTTTAGAGGGCATGTGAGTTGTTTTTGAAGTGATTGGCAATTTCAAGTGCAGTGAGTGAGGTGCTGGGTGGAGGTGGGGGTGGTGAGAGTAGAGAGTTGAAGGTGGAGAAGAGTCGGCGAGGATTGGAGGAGAGGGCCTTGATGAGGGTCAGGAAGTAGGCTTGTTTGGCTGCGTGGTGGGAGGAGGTGTAGGTGTGGAAGGCAGATTTGTAGCGGGTGAAGGCTTGTTGGAATTTGGTTTTGATCCATAGTCGCTCCAAGGCACAACTGTGTAGTTTGAGGGTTTTGGTGTGATCAGTCTGCCAGGGCTGGAGCGTTCGGGGTCTGATGTTGCGTGTGGTTAAAGGCGCTAGTGAGTCAAGGGCTGTTGACAGCACGTTGTTGTAGGCAGTCATAGCCAAGTTGGGGCAGGACAGGGGGAGGATGCTGTCGTGGAGTTGATCAGCTGCAGAGTGGAGGGGGGCAGGGTTAAGGTTGCGGAGGTTAGGGCTGGTAGTAGTGACATTTGGAAGGGTAGGCATTGGAGGACGAGGAGATAGAGAAGGTAATCAGGGTATGGTCAGAGAGAGGGAAGGGGGTGTTAGTGAGGTTGTGGGGAGCGCAGCGGTTGGAGAAGACAAGATCAAGGATATTACCGTTGGAGTGGGTGGTGGATTGTATGCACTGTGCAAGTGCAAAGGATGCTTAGATGGATATTTGATTCCCATTATATTCTTCAACCTTATTTAGACATTGGCCAATTAGACCTCTAGACAGAACATATTTTCATATTTCTCTGCAATTTCCATAGATGTTTGATGTCCATTGTTTCCCTTCTTATGGTTGTGAACGTATATGTCAAATAGATCTTTGTTAGGTTATACCGATATATCCTAAAGCATTTAACAGATGGTATCTGATGCCCATTATATCCTCTACAACTGTTTTGGACGTGTAGGCCAATTTAAGATTTTTTAGGTCATTTTCTTCTAGCTCTGTGAGCTTTCACATTTAGGACTGCCTTGGCGGTAGAAAGTTCCTCACAAAATCTCCCCTGAAGAAGCCCGTGAGGGCAAAACATGTAGGGAGTATACTAAATTTACCTAACCAATTTTGAATCTCAGTTGGTATTCTTAGAATTGAAATTGTTTTTATGTTTTTGTATTTTTTCCTTTCTTGTGTTTTACCAAACTACGAAATAAAAATTATATAACTTTTAATGTGTGGTATTCATGTCTATGCACCCTGAAAGTCCCATCTTCTCTATTGATTATTTGCAATTTTTAAGGGATGTGGTGCAATAATCATATCTGGTCACTCGCTCGCCACTGCACTGTTTTGTTAAAAATAATGTTCTTTAGCAAGGAATGTACATTCTATATTAAGAATTATATTAACAGTTATGTTGTAAATTGCTTCCAGCATTGTTCCTGTTTCTTCTTGCCAGAGGTGGCTATTTTGCTGAAGCGTAGAGCCCCTGAGCAGAATAAATATTTAGGTTGTCAGCAGATTGGCTTCTAAATTTTCAGCACAGTGCCAAAAAATAAGAGAAACTGAACATTTGAAGAACAGGGTAAGACAGTGCATTACTTGATTTTAAGCAGTATAGGCACTTATTTTTAATATTTTACATTATACCAGAAAAAAGAGCATGGCGTGATCTAGTAGGACTTCATTTTCTGACTAAAGTTCCACTTTAAGAGTATCAAAGCAGATCCTTTGTCATTAGTCTGAGTCAATTTGTTTAACATTTATGATTTTGACTTAATAAATTATAGATTCTAATTGCATATGCTATTACAATATATGCTATTGGAAATACAAAAAAAATAAAATAAACAAAAGAACAAATAAAAATCTTAGAAGTCCTCAAAGATATGTACAGTATAAAATTATTTAGATATGCAAATTAATCATAAAGTTATTGTTTATAAGTTAACTGACACTAAATTGGCCTGGACATCTAGGTGTTAATGACCCTTGGTCTTTCTGGAATCTTGTAAAACAAAAAGTGTGCTGTCTCTTTAAATCATAAATAAACAAATCATTAAATAATACACTATCAGTGCAAAATATATTATACATGAAATAACACTAACACAATTCATATATAATAGATAACACCAATAAAAAAGAAAAAGTTCATATCATAAATAGTCCAGAAAAGTGACTAAAGTTCTCCATGCTAGTACTTCTTCACACAAAGTGCTCCTGTGCTCAAAACATTCTCCTTAAAGAATAAAGGGGCTTTTTGCCAAATGTAGGTGATCTTGAATTACAGAGATCAAAAGCAATTAAATCGGAATGCCAGGCTGGCATTTTCAGTGTCAAGCCGACAGCCAATTGAATGACATCATTGATGGAGTGAATGGATAAACCCAATAGCAGTCTTATTCTCAAATGTCTCTCACCACAATCACATATGTAAAGCATAAACAGGGAGAAGCCTAACATATACCTAACAAAAATACAGTACCAACATATCCTGTAATTATTGTTGATGAGTTAACATCCCACTCCACATTGAGACACCATGGGTGGGGTCTTGAGGTCAGAAATCCACTGCTTTTCACTGTCTGAAATTTTCCACTTCAAATTATTCCTCTCCAATGTGGGGTGTATTTTTCAATTCCTGACCTGCAGAGAAGAAGGATCTCTACCATGCTGTAGAGTAAAATGTTTGAAAAGGCTATGGGCAGGAAAACCTTTCCTAATATTGGCCAAATGTTCACCAATGCGAACATTTAATGACCTTGGTGACAGATCGCGGTCTTGCGGGTATGCGCAATGCGCGCTCCAAAAGGGCTATAGGTCGGGTGGCAACTGGTTAATGATTTCTTTATTTATGATTTAAAGGACAATGGTCTTTTTGTTTTACATTTATTAATTGTGTCCAGTATTTAGCAACAGTCCTTATTAATTTTTTGGCTAAGCACATGAAACTATCTTTACATACTTTCTGGACTCTTATCTGAATAATTAGACCAATGTCTGCCATCCATCAATCTTGACCTGATTGGTACTTAAGAGTTTAATGTGTCAATTATAAAAACCATAGCCCCTTAAAAGAAGCCAATCCATACTTACTTTTCCAGTGGCCTATGCCTAAAACAGGCTTTACTGAATTGCAGTGATGCTTTGATTTGATTTTATTACTGTGGTCGTGGTTGATCTGGTACAAGTATAGAGATACTGTAATTCTGACACTTTTCTGAGACTCATTTACAGCATGTTTGCTCTCTGTGATTCAAAAATATTTAAGTAAGACACAGCCAGGCAACTAGTATTTTCAGAAGGAGGGCAGCACTGGCAGACCTTCTCCTTCCCTTACAACAGTCACTTTAAAGACATTTATACTGCAATTGTATTCAATAGATCATAACAACTTACTGTTTTCAAACTGATCTTGAAGTGAAATATTTTGCCAAACTCAAGTCATCTTATGTGACTTCTGTGTGTTTATTAAAAGGATGTTAAAAAGGTAAAACAAATCATGTTGTATAATACAACAATATTTATTCTTTTGCCACTGTGCGCAAGAGCAAGTTCTTAAAACTTGGCTAAACGATACAAAACGAAACAGTGCCAGTAATGCAATGTGCTAGCTTACAAATCGAGTGCATATGGGCACAAAAGTACTAATATCTTAAACTCCAAGGGGTATATTGAAATAAAATTTACATAATGAGAAAGATGTAAATTTTCTCCAGTGGTAGAGAAGCACCCTGCTGCTGAATATATACACATTCTCTAATGCTATATTAGCTCGCACAATGGCTCCTGAATAAATTTGTCATTTGTATTTTAGAAATTCTTGCTGCACACTCAGTTTTATGCCTCTGTTTGATCAAATAAACCTGTTTGTTTGGAACTTTTCAGCCAGAACTCTAGGTGTGACATTTTATATTAGTTCCTGGAATGGTATAACTTTTCATGACCTGATATTTGGCCTTAAGAATAATCATTGTGGGAAATTACATTTGTGCATTTCAGCTAATTATGTTCTGTTCAATGAATTGTTGCAGAATCCCATTTCCATTTTAAGTTTATCTCTTTGTACTTGTATACACTACCTTCTGTTTTGCTGGAAGTAAAGAAATTAAAATATGGTGATGTATTCATGGTCTGCTATACTATCAATAACATTCACAGTTGTCACTGACAATACATGCCTATTTACCTTACCTTATTTTTGTTAATCTTAAGTCATAATACAGAAAATAATATTCAACATCATTTTGGTTGTCAGTAGGTATTTTTTAAAATGCTTCATCGTGCCTGCTCATAAAGCTTGCTTCCAAAGGCTGTTCTGAACTGTTAATTAACATAAATGCTTAGGCTGTATTTTTATGTCTATATTACAGTGAACATTTTTAGACTGAAAAGGGTTAGCACAGTGAGCAGTTTTGAAAAGATTTATTATATGATTAGTAGGGGCTAATTTATAAAGAATTTGCACAGCCATTTGCCCAGTGAAAGTGTACGTACATTCTATCTGTGTAAAAAAACTCAAAAATAAATAGGCTATATCCTGAGCTGACAAGTGAAACAAAAAGTGCAGCGCTGAAATATAACAAAATAAAGAAAGAAATAGTCTGTGGTAATAAATTATTTCATATGACCGAATCCCAGGGATAGCTGGTTGAAACAGGAGCCAATGGAAAAAATGCGCACTCACCGGACGCGCGTGGATAATGCGCATATGATTATATCCACTAGAATCTTTATGGTAGATGAAAAAAGTGAACTTCCATCTATAGATCACTCAGCCTGGGAGAATGTGTATAGTAGGTCCGGAGGCCCCTTTAACCACTTGCCTACCAGGCACTTATACCCCCTTCCTTACCAGGCCAATTTTCAGTTTTCAGCGCTGCCGCACTTTGATTGACAATTGCGCCGTCATGCAACATTGTACCCATATGAAATTTTGATCATTTTTTTCTCACAAATAGAGCTTTCTTTTGGTGGTATTTAATCGCCACTGGGCGCTTTACTTTTTGCGCTATAAATTAAAAAAAGTGCAAAAAATTTGAAAAAAAAAAAAAGTTTATTTGTTTCTTTTATAAAATTTTTCAAACAGGTATTTTTTCTTCTTCACTGATTTGCGTTGATGAGGCGGCACTGATGGGCACTGATAGGCGGCACTGATGGACACTGATAGGCAGCACTAAAGGGCACTGATAGGCAGTACTAATGAGGTGGCACGGATAGGCGGCACTGATATGCAGCACTGATAGGCGGCACTGATAGGTGACACCGATTATGGGTACTGATAGACGGCACTGACTGGCATCCCTTCTGGGCACTGACTGGCGGCACTGACTGGCACAACCCCTGGGCACTGACTGGTGGCACTGACTGGCAGCACTGCTGGGCTGCACTGGTGGGCGGCACTGGTGGGCACCACTGGTGGGTGGGCACAGGTGGGTGGCACTGGTGGGCACAGGTGGGTGGCACTGGTGGGCACAGGTGGGTGGGCACAGGTGGGTGGCACTGCTGGCACATGTAGGTGGCACTTCTGGGCACAGGTAGGTGGCACTGCAGAGTGGCACAAGTGGGGGCACTGCTGGGCACAGGTGGGGGCACTGCTGGGCATGGGTGGGCGGGGCTAGTGGGCGCACTGCTGGGAGGAACTTGCGGGGGTCACTGCTGGGCACCGATCATCAGGGCACTGATCATCAGTGCCCTGATGATCGGTGCCGATCCCCGCTCTGACAACTGCCGGTTCTCGGCAGTACTTTCCTCACGATCTGACAGCGTGAGGAAAGTGCAGCCGAGAACCGGCACTTGCATTTTCCTGTGATCAGCGTGTCATTGGACACCGCTGATCACGTGGTAAAAGGCCGGTGGGATCGGCCTTTCACCACATCTCGTGATCAGCTGTGTCCGTAGGACACAGCGATCACGGAGATCGCCGGGTGCGCGCCCCCTGGGGCGCGCAGGAGAGCACATTCTGGGAGGACGTCATATGACGTCCACCCAGAACTAGCCGGCCGCGGTGCAGCCGTCATTCGGCTATGCGCGGTCGGCAAGTGGTTAAGGATGATATGGTGCTCAGCCAGGATCCAATGCTTCATCCCTCTGGTGGTAATGGATCAAACCAGGTTCCTGCATTTTTGAGTTTGGACACCTGTAGTTTCTTTATTTGTTTTAAGCTGACAGATGGACTAACCTAGTTAAAACAAATCTGCTGGAAAGGCAACAGTTAATGCAGAATTTATGAATTAATAAACTGCAGGCATCCATAAATATTTAATAATTCAAAGGTTTAAGACTAAAACCTATTTCAGTTTTTTTTCCCTTTGAAGAGATTTACCTTCACTGCTTTTTACACCACACCACAGGAAGTGGAAGTAAATCTCTTCAAAGTGAGGAAACCCCCTCTTGGGCAGTTGTCATCAGAACCACAAGTGTGCCCATTGGAAGATTTTCCTTCTATTCCAGTTATGATGACAACCCACAATTTTGTATTTTTTACAATTTTACCCCAAGTGACAATCAGATCCAACAGAGAGAAGTAAATCTTTCAGGTGGGGACACCGACAACAGTAAAACCCCAACAGGCGGTTAAAGCCTTTCCTACTTTTAATAGGAATATTTTGGCTTTAAAGTGTTACTAATCCCAGGACCCTGCATTCACCATATCTGGTCTCCCACAGTACACAGAACATGGAAGTGCAATTATTTTAGTAAATATAAACTGCTAAATATTTTTTCTCATCAGCAGTTAGAGCAGTCTTGTGACTTCTATCAGTTTCCAGCAAAGCACTGGTTAACGCTTGTAGGAGGAGGTTAAATTCTGCTCTGGGAGGACGCAGAACCCCTGGCCTCTGTCTGGACAGTGCCGTTTGGCCCTGTGCTGATCACATGTACTCTCCCAAGAAAGAAAAAACCTTTTTAGCAATAAACACCAAACTGAGCATGTGCAGAGTGCCTTCACACAATGTGTCTTACCAGGAGATAAGAGGGGGACACTGGAAGAAGGGGAGGATCAGAGAAGTGAGGACCAAACACCCTTTTTACACAGTGCAGAGGATTAACTCCCTTATGTTTCACAGTGAGTATAACAAGCATGCTTTATTGCATATACTGACTGACTTACTGTTGTGGGTTTAGTAACACATTAAATAAACTAATGAAAATTCTTGTCAGTTTTTTTTCCATTAAATGAAAGGTGAAACCTCATTGACAAATGGCACTTTCATGTTTCTTTTCTTTTCTATAGTTTACATGTGTCGTTGCCAATGTGCTATTTTTTAACTGCCACAAACTTTTTATTAATTTATTTATTTTTATTAATTATACACTCTGCTTAAAGGATAAGTTCACCTGCGGGAACATGTTACACTTTCCACCCATTTTTAGGATGGAACAATCCCCTTCCCCCCCTCCATGACAGCAGTACAGGGGGTAGTTCCTCATAATAGCTGTCAGTTTTTAAAAAGAGTATGGCTGTGTGGTGCTCTGCCCACATGGCCACATTATTCATTTACAAAGTTGTGTGAATGAATGAACTACAAGAACTACAAGTCCAGACAGCCTTAGCAGCTCTCGGATTGCAGTTTTCAATGAACTACCACCATGGTATGGAGAGCCATGGTAGTTCATTGAGTCTTCCTGCCAGTATATGTGCTTGCCCGCACATCCCACATAGGCATGCAGATATACTGACAGGTCTGCAGGAGGCCTGTATGGCATCAGTGAACTGCTGATCACTGGTGCAATGCTTTACAGGCTCCTGCAGACAAAAAATAAATGCACATTTTTTTACCTGCAAAAAAATGTGAATTTATTATTTTTTGTCAAAAGGTGAACTTATCCTTTAAAGCTCCTATTGATTTATGTCTATATAATAAAAAATACACTTAAAATCTGACTAAAAATAATTGGAAGCTGAAGCTTTATTATAATATACTTAGCATGAAAATAAAATTGAAATTAAATAACTTTTACTGTGAATATCAATATTGCTTAGAGATGTCCTTTCTTACAAGTAAAAAGGTGTCAGCTATATTTTAAACATGCTTTTTCCATCAATGTGTGTGACAACGTTGTGAGATGGATTATCTTTTATTCCATTAACTTTCTAAAGAGAGACATTTTTAATATTCACTGTCTGAAGATACACCAGTACACTACATTTGTATAGATCTATAAATTGAGTTATGTAATTCTCTCTGAGATACAAACTACTAAAGTTCACTCAATACCATAAAATTAAGGTTGAACAGGGGGGAAAATTACTGAGGAAACCCAGTAAATAATAAAGAATCACTGAAATGGAAAAGTTCCTATTCCTTAAAAATTCGAATTATTTCATATCACTTAAGCTCTAGGGTCCAGGTGAAGCACAATTATGCTGCATGGAAACAATTTTAAAATAATTATATTTGTATAATGTACAGCTGACCTTTTCGGTAGCATACATTATCTAACACTTACTGCATTATTTATTCAATGTACTGTACAGCATTTTGTAATTAATTCTAGAACTGTCATGGGCCCCATATGCTTCAAGTAAAATTACATTTAAACAGCAGATTCTGTTCTCCAAACCAAAACAAAATTTTAATTTGCAATATCCCTAATAAAATGTTTATTAGGCTTCACTATTTTTCAACAAGCTATTAGAGTTTCAACAAACATTTAAAACTATTCACTGACATTGTTCACAAGTGAACTTCTTGGTGTTATTTGTGTGGGATTGTTTGCTTATATTTGCATATATTCTTTTTTGCTTGTCCATATGACAGTTGGGGTTAGCTACTATCATTTGTACAGGGTGCAGCAACATAACTTCCTTTTTTCAAAACGCAATAAAACCCATTTTATGAATCAGAATTGTTTTTATTGTCTTTAATAATGTAGGTACATATCTAAAGTTCTGTTTTACACAGTTTTTAAAATCATATCAGGTAGGTGACGCCCCCCATTGTCCATACACTGAATAAGCCGATTTCTGGCGTTTTTCATGACCTTTACCAGCATAGCAGCGGGTATGTTGGCAATTTCTGCACGGATGTTGGCCTTCAGGTCTTGTAGGGTCCTTGGACGGTTTACATAAATGTGGGATTTCAAAAAACCCCACAAAAAAAAGTCGCAAGGGGCCAAATCGGGGGAGCGGGCTGGCCACTCCAAATCGCCCCTTATTGAGATGAGGCGCTCCGGGAAGTGTTCCCTTACAACAGCCATTGATGCTCTTGAAGTGTGAGCCGTTGCTCCGTCCTGTTGGAACCAAATGTCCCCTAAGTCCAATTCATCAAGTCGTGGAAAAACAAATTCCTCCAACATGTTCACATACCGGTCTGAATTCACTTATTCAGTGTATGGACAATGGGGGGCGTCACCTACCTGATATGATTTTCAAAACTGTGTAAAACAGAACTTTAGATATGTACCTACATTATTAAAGACAATAAAAACAATTCTGATTCATAAAATGGGTTTTATTGCGTTTTGAAAAAAGGGAGTTATGTTGCTGCACCCTGTATATAACAGTTGAAGGATTCTCCTGAAAAAAAACCCATTCCTTTCCTCCCTATATGTTTGCATCTCCTTGGTTTGTCTGTGGTTTCCTCTTTATAAGACTCTGCATTGACGCTTTTTCATGTGGTCACTTTGAAAAGATCTAATATCCATAGCTGATGAGTCTTTCAGAAGTTCAAACATGGAATATCAGAAAAGATACAGAGGTATTAACATACACTAGACTTTCAGCTCCTTATTAAATCCTCTCTAGTAGGCCTAATACAGAATTCCAATAGACTAAAAACATCCTGCTAGTAAATTCTGGCTGTTTTTAGGGATAAATGGAAAACTAAAAATAATAAAATATAAGTCATTGGAAGCTGGGCAATACCATGGGGGAAGTATACCAAATAAAGATGAAAACATTAAAATACTATACAAGTCTTTCTAAGCCTTTTCAACACAGAGGAACCCTTGAAATAACTTTTCAGTCTCAAGGAATCCCATGCTAAAAATGACTTTATCTATAACTCATGATACATTAGTAAGATGGTCATTGGGAAGAATGCTCCTTATAATTGCGGTCATTGGGAAGAAATACCCCCCTACAGATAGCTAAAAAGATCAGAGATGTCAGTGGGAATGTATCTGAGAGGTAAAAATTGCTCATTGTTCAAGGAACCCCTGGCAGCCTCTGAAGGAACACTATGGTTCCATGGAACCCTGGTTGAGAAACCCTGCAATATGCAATGGGGAAATAGTTTTTACATGTACCTTAGAGGACAACAATGAAAATGCACAAATCTTTTGGGGATGTCTTAAAGCTGTACATTGTGTTATAAAACCTTTCAGCATACACTAGCAGTGCATATTTTGCTGTGGAACTGATATTTTGTTCTCTAACTAGCTTTATTAACATATAGCAGCACAGTTTCCCAATCTTACTCATTTTAATTTGAGAAAAATACACAGGATTTTTCATTAATCAGTAATAGAAATGCTTTAACCGGAAGTAGTTTGCTGAGTTTCCATGTTCTAGCTAATATAAAATTGTCATGCCTCTACCAAATTTCTATCACACTCTTAATAAGATGAAGAGACTTAAAATGATACAGCATTGCAAAGATGGCCAGCAGCAGTACAGTTATAATAAGGCAGGTATTTCAGTAAAGAAATTAGGAGACCACAATCGACTCAGTAGTGCAAAATTGTCCAACAACAAGACAATTTTAAAGAGCAAGGCTGGGTCCAAATTTACTATAAGAACAAAAGTAACCAGCGCTCAAATCTTCATGCAGACTAAAAGGTATTTGGAATGCCAAACGGTGAGGTGCAGCCCTTTAAAGATCAGGAAATCTGGGTACTGGTGAACAAAAACAAACAAGGGCGCACTCTCATCGTGGTACACCACGTATTTGTTGAAAAAACATCTAGATATTTACTCACAAACCAATGAGAATAAAAACAGAACAGGTGGTCCGCAATAACAGTCCAATGCAATACTGTGCCCTACGTAGGGATAAGCTGACGTGTTCCAGGAGACAAACGCACTTCTTCAGAGCTGAAGTGTATACCTGCTGATCCAACATATATATACCAAAGTATGCTAAAGAGGTCAGGATAACCACCCCCCCCCCCCCCCCGCACACATGACGGCCCATTCAAAAAGGGCCAATCGAATCCACCTCAGGCAACAAAAAAAAAACAGAAAAAATAAATTTAAATTATGCATATATAATTTAAGGGTAATCAATAATAAATGAAAATAGGCAATAGCACATAAATAAATGAACTGTACTCAAATATAGTACCAGGATGTGTATGTATCAATGACCTCATGCAATGGGACACGTTCCAAAAATAACCATCAGCTGTATAAAGAACAAAAAGTTGTGTATGATAATTGATTAATATTATTATTAAATGATTAGAAACATAACTAAATGTGTACCCCATGGATGTAAGAACCAGCGTGGCCTCTGTGCTGCTCGCCACGCTGGTTTCATGTGGACGTGACCAGGGAAACATTGGGCATGTCGGTGTGCATGCGCACTGCACAGTGTCCCGTCCGTGCATGTGCACTATGCCGCAGATGATCTGCGCATGCCTCGTGGAGCCGTGCCCCCCGGAACATGCTGAGCCTTTTGTTTTTGTTGCCTGAGGTGGATTTGATTGGCCCTTTTTGAATGGGCTGTCGTGTGCGGGGGGGTGGTTATCCCGACCTCTTTAGCATACTTTGGTGTATATATGTTGGATCAGCAGGTATACACGTCAGCTCTGAAGAAGGGGGTTCGTCTCACGAAACGCATCAGTTTATCCCTACGTAGGGCACAGTATTGCATTGGACTGTTATTGCGGACCACCTGTTCTGTATTTATTCTCTTTGGTTTGTGAGTATATATATAGATGTTTTTTCAATAAATGCGTGGTGTACCACGGTAATGCTCGATGAGAGTGCGCCCTTGTTTGTTTTTGTTCACCAAATTTACTATAGTCAAAGAGCACAGGCTGGTGCATTACTACAAGAATTAGGATCCTGCAAAGGATGCAGCAGTGTAAAATTGGAAACTAGCAAGACAGGTTTATTAGGTAAGAAAAGGAATAACTAGGGTAGGCCTAACTTTTATTATATGTATGGGTATATGGGGTGTCAGAACTTTAGCTCTGAGAAAATAGTTAGTATATAATTTTGAAAACAGGTGAGGATCTGGAATTAGGGCCAGTTTATACTATAGAAACGCAGTCCAGATGTGTTCCAGATGAGTTTTTGCATACACTCTTTTGATGCGTTTTTAATACATGCCAGTGCGTTTTTTATGCATTCCAGTTCATTTTCCTCCCTCTCTTTTTCTTCAATTTAAATAGGGACATGTGTGTTTCAGTGACTTTTTGGTACATTTTGGTGCTCTCTGATGCATTTTTGATGCATTTTACCGCGCTCCAGTACAGTTTACAGTTCTGTGTAGAAACAATGCAGCCTGTTCTACTTTTTTTTCTGCAACTAGAACACACTGGAACTGCAAGCACTGATGTGAACTATGACATTGCCAACCATATCATCTACTTTCTGTGTGTTTTGGATGCAGAAGAAAAGCAACTGAATTGCTTGTAGTGTGAACTGGTCCTTAAGGAGATTCCTTACTCATTTTCATAAATCAACTGATAATCTAAGTTCTTTATTTGTGCTAATTTGAAGATAAAATAAAAAAGCAATATTGTACAAAAAATATACTTATTAACTACTTCATGTCCGGACACTTTCACCTCCTTCCTGTCCAGGCCAATTTTCAGCTTTCAGTGCTATCACACTTTGAATGACAATTGTGCAGCCATGCAACACTGTACCCATATGAATTTTTTAGCATTTTTTTGAGACAGATAAAGCTTTATTTTGGTGGTATTTATTCACCACCGGGAATTTTATTTTTTTTGCTATGTAAATGAAAAGTCCACAAATTTTGAAAAAAAGTGTTTTTCTTATAAAAATTTGCAAATAAAAAATATTTCATCATAAATCTTTGCCAAAATTTATTCCGTTATCTTTTTAGTAAAAAAAAAAAATAACCCAAATTAGTTTATAACCAAAAATTATAATTATTAAACCTTTTTTTTACATTTTTAGTTTATTTTTTAATATAATTTATGTTTTTTTTTACATACTGTTACCATGGTGACACTGTACTACTTGTGGGGGGTGATGAAGATTTTTTTTTTTCTTATACACTGATTGCTTTTATACCCATAAAGGCTGTAAAAGCAATCATTTCTCCTTCTCTCTGGCTGCATTCTTGCAGCCATTGCGAACTACTGTGTGAGCTGTGATTGGTCACAGCTTGTCACATGGTACAAGTCTGTTGTGAATAGCCTTGTACCATGTGACCTCTGTGATCATTCATATATTTTACACATAGTAAGCAATGATGTCAGAAGTGACATCTTGCTTACTACTCTGCATGTGATCACTGACTGGCCAACCAGTGATCACATGATTGGGACCTTGCAGAGGGGTCCCGTTCGACGATCGGTGTTCCACTGCGTCCGGAGGACACCCGAACCTGCACTGCCACCCTCCGATCATTTATATACAACGGCCGGAAGGTGGTTAAAAAGAAAAATCAGTGCAAAATGGTAATGAAATATAATAGGTGATGATAATATAAATAATAAACAAATCAAAATAGCAGTACAATGATCTAATCAAAAATAATGCTTAGAAATTTGAACCAACAAATATTTAAAAATATTAATGAATTAGGACTAACTGTCTAAAAATGCAGTGTTGGAAGCTCTCAGTAACTCAGCAACATACAGTATGACAACGGCTAAGGAATGTTGACCACATGATCTCTATACAACCAGATATTCAAAGTTCAAAGCGTTTCTTGGCAAGAATTGATTTAGAAAACCATACACAGAACACAGAACAATAAACTTAGAAACTATCTGAGGTCAGGAACAAATGCTACACTAAGTTGTCTACTTTGGCATATATGCCCAGCTAACCCATAGAAGCTGAAATTAGCTTTGGGATATTTCAAAGAGAATCCTCCCCCTAGAGCACTGAAATGATAATTTATACTGCAGTCAAAATTATTTCATATCAACTCTAGTGCTAACCAAAACCAATATCAGACTAAATGGTTTAGCTGGAGATATAAGGCGAGCACACATTGCTTGAAGAAAAATGAAAGTTATACACTACCAATATAGATTCTATGGTATCATTTATGTCAGCTTTCAGTCAGCTCACTTCTGTGTCCATGTCCATCTGTTGTTTTCTTGTCTCCTGTCTTGTCTCCTGTCTCTGTCCATCCTTTTAACTTTTATCATGCAAAAAACGTAGGCAGGCAAAGCTTATCTCTCCTAATAATGATGTCACTCAATGATCCTGATTACCTGTAGGGGGGCATTACAGGATTAGGAATAATTTTGGATTTTCCTCAAACTCCTGTAGCATGTCAAAAGTTGACCTCTATGCCTTAGCTAGTTAAAAAAAAACTATAAAGTCAAAGCTCTTTTGATGTTCTTTTGAAAGAACTGGTTAGACAAACTGAGACCAGTGTCACAGCAATGTATTACCTAAGTGATTCTGGAGAAAGAAAAAAATATTCTACCTATACATTTTACAGACATTCATTGAGGTCATTTTTACTGAGATTTCTTAATTATCTAACTTCTTCTGTAGTATACAAACATTGTAATATAATGGACTAGAATATCAAACCCAAATTACTAAATGAGGCACTTATTCACTTAATGCAACACTAATAATAATACAATTGACATTTTTGGTTAATAACATCCTGTCACATAATAACATCATAGACAATGTAAAATTTAATATGAACTCCTGTTTATGGAAAACAAAATCATTGTGAACAGACGTTTAGTCCTTTGGCACAAAATCCTCAAATAATCTTACAATTTGCAACATTGCATGTTCAGTCCTTATCTCGTAGCTGTGTGGTACTACTACCAAACCCCACTCCCAAAATGTATAACCTGGGAAAGTATGCAGTAAGAAACTGAGAATGTCTGCTAGAATCTTTGTTCAGAAACCATGAAACATGTTATGATTATGATAAGTTCAGGCCATACAGTTTAATTCTGTGAACATAAAATAATTCAGACAGGGGTGTAATAAATACAAGTGATGTAATGTAATTTAGATGCTCACTGTTCTTGCATTTTTTTTTAAGCATTGCAGCTGGGTGCTGCAAACAAAAGGTATTTAGCTCCAAGAACAGATGGTAAAACAGTAACAGTATAAACAAAACAGTAAAAAAAAGTAATGCTGAGCTTTGAGCAACCCTGATTTAAAAAAGCCCTATCATCATACAATAAAGATAAAAAAAAGAGCAATTGAATAACTGAGAAGCCTAAAACAACACTCCTATTTTTGTAGGGAAACCCTACAGCAAAAAAAGTGCTACGAATGGTACAGCAGCTAAAAGTAACCATTGACCTCAAATCAACCACAACATAAAATTAAAGATGAAAAAGCTCCCAATAATAAAAGGAAAAAGGCAACAAAGGGTTTGACTGCTCAATCAAAATGCATGCTCAAGTTTCCTAACTGACAATAATCTCTATTGATACAGTTTTTCACATTTTCTATTATTTCCCTACAGCAGCTTTCAATACACTGAAACTAGGACTCCTTTTAGCCTCCCTTTTTATAAAGAGGAATCTGGATGACATTTGCATTTACTTTGCAGTTGTGTGAATATAACATTGTTTTAATTTTTAGTGTTTGCAAACTTGTGAAAAAATCAGCAATGTGCAATGTTTCACCTCAGCAACCCCCCCCCCCATCAACTTAAATTAATCTTATGTAAATGTTACCATAACTAAAAGTCACACTAAAATTTTATTTAACAGTCTTTGAGTATTGAAGTTTGGGGTAAATATATGTGAACACATTATGTAAAGGTTACATTCTAATAAATTACAGGAAAATGCATTTTTTCATTTTTTTACTGTTTATTTCCTATTAAAAAAAGTAATAATAAAATTATATGTATATAAATCAACTACCGAATCAAAGCATTATGTGTCACAAAAAATATTGTGCAAATTATGTCTCAAAATGTAGACTACCTCGGTTAAAAGTATACTGTGCAGAACTGAAAAAAGCACCATCAAAATGAATTAATAAATAAATAAACAAATAAATAAATAAAATAAAAAGATAATCTGTGACTCAAGGAGATATAGAAAGGAAAATGCTTGGAGATTCATTTGGTTGAACCATTTCACTAGTGAGAGGGCAACCACCTACTTGCTTACCATGGGAGCTGGTAGATCGTAGGCAAGTACCCCTTGCAGGTAACTCTTCCTGAAAGAACTGGGAACCAATGCTTTAGGAGGGACCCCCATTTTTGGAGAACCTTTCTTAAAGTATCCCTCCCTCATGCTAAAGGTATTCAAGCTGGCTGGGACATGGTATTTTTAAAATTCTTTATATAAAAAAAGTAAAAGCTAACCTTGCCAGTGCTAAAACTATATTTTCTATTTCGCAAATTAAAAAAATGGATGCACTATTTGCAATCTAATTTTTAAGTATCTCAGTTTTATGAAGACATATTATTTGTAATCATAATTATTATGCATGTTGTGAAATACTTTTTATAAGCAGTTACAGATGCCATTACCTTGTGACTTTCCTGTTTTACTTTGAACATTTAGCCTCTCTTCTATCCAAACCCTTACTTAAGCCTTTCTTTAATCCTGTTATAAATTCATTGCCTTTCATTTAAATCCTTCAATTTAATTCTACCCTGTACAGACCTGTCAAACAATTCACTCTAGCTGGCCACACAAGGACTTAATTTGTTATGTTTTTAATGTTTTCAACAATGGCAGACATATGGATCGGTGGCTGTGCCTTAGATAAGCTTTTGAGGTGCAAAAGTGCATACAGCTGCAAGAGTCAAAGCTCAGTTCAGCTGAAGAAGCTTTAGTTGACAATCAGATTAAAAGGTTTAGCAACTGTAATAGTCTTCTGTTGCCATCAGAGACTTCCATACTCCAAAGTGCTATGAAAGAGAAATGAAGGACTAGAAAAGATTAACTGACCAAGTTAAGAATATATGAGTTTTTTTTACAATGTGTAAAATAAAAGTAATTATCTTATCATAATCATTTTTACCATTTAAATGTATAATTAACAATTATGTTTACATTATGTTTAATAACACACTAAACATTTTTATAGCCAAATTTTCTGTAATTGCCATATTTGATACAAGAAAAATAAATGAAAACATAACATGGTTTAAGTTTTTGAGACAATTAGTATAAGACAAACATGTAGACAGAGTCATTTTTCCCTATGTCAAGTGAACTTGCAATTACATGCAAGAAAAGTACAAAGGACAAAACTAACCATCTGGAAAAAAACTAACTTCATTACGAGCTATAACACCCACCATAGTATAAAAAAAAACAATAAAATCCTTCAAGCTAATTTTCCTAAAGGACCCACATTTAAAGTGGTTGTAAATCCTTACATACATTCTGTGAAGTGACTAGCATCAGGTGGTACACAGAGCATAAACAATTCCTCCTACATGAGTTGTATCTGTTTATCTGCCATCTTCTCTTCTGTTCAAAGTCCAATGTATAAAACTTATCTGGGATTTCAGAAAATGGAGCAGAGAGCTGAAACTACACTCTACAGAGCTCAGTGAGAAGAGCTCTGAGAACTGATTGGAGGGAAGGGACACACCCCTCTTCACATAGCATACAGGAACAGAGCTGAGGCTGTCAATCACAGGCTGTGTGCTAGAGATCCCTCCCTTGTCACCTTTTTCTCTTGGTGTCAGGATAACTTGTCATAAGTGACTTATGCTGATAGCAGAGGAATGAAACAGCAGACAGAGATGACACTTGGTGCTCTAAAATGAGACAAGTACACTAAAGAGGGATATGCTTTGTTCATATTTCATGTCTGAGGTTTACAACCAGTTTAAACCAACATTACCAAATAATTCAAGATGCGCTTTTATATGTGCCCAAACCATAAAAAACATTCTTGCAGAAAGCAGACTTAAGTCAACGTTAGAACACAAAGCCCTGTTTTCAGAAAGAATGTCTACAATATCATCTTGATTGGTAGTTACCAATTTAACCAATGTCTCACGACTCAATAAAAGATTGAGGACACACAATAACATTTACCAATACAAGAGAATCATATCCATTTAAATCACTCATAACTTGCACCACTGACTATGTAATGTACTTGCAGGAGTGACCATGAGGCCTGCAGTACGTGGGCAAAACCACTCAAAAACTAGGAAGTAGAGGGGGCCAACATAGCTAGAATATCAAAAAAGGCTTTAGGAAGGCAGGCAAGGCTGACAAGTGGGGAAGATGGCCGCATAGGCAAAAAGCTCTGCACAGCAGCGATCTACCAGAGCACACAGTCATTTCACTGGGCACAGCAGTGCGGCAGTTTTGGCAGCAGAAGGGTCGAGCTCACCCTCAGAACATGTTCCAAAAGAGAAAGGCGCAAGGAAGGCCAGGAAAAATGACAAATTTCTTCCTTTCGCCATGCTGCAACAGAAGCCAAGGTGGCGTTGGCGGCTCTCCGGGATCTTGCTCCAGACGCTAATCACAGGAAGGAGATCTATGGGGGAGTAACAAGCACACGCAAAAAAGCAGGCATCATGACAGTAAACCCCCTTCTCAAAAACAATCTGTCTCTGCCAGCCCAGATAAAGCTAAACAGAAGCTCATAATGCTGAGTCTTCCAGCTGAGGAAGTGAGTGGCTCCTGTAGTTCAGAAGATGACACCAGGGAACTCCAGGACTCAATAACAGCTTTCCTTACTTGCTATCAGCCAGTCTTAGACACAACATTAACAACTAGGGGACCGCCCAAAGTACATATACTGTGACAAGGCAGCCCTCTGTGCAGGATCACGTATATAAACATGATCCTGCATTTCCGGATAGGGGGCGCACATGAGGCATGCAACCGCCCTACCCGTGCCGTTGATCATGGCCCCAGAAGTCAATCACCAAGTCCCTGCGGGTAATTACCCGCCGGAGTCCGGTGATTGCTGGCAAACACCGACAGGGAGGATGACTGCATTATTTACAATGTACCTCTCCTCCCTGTCAGTTTGGGCACACTGCTCGGGATGGCTGAACACAGCCATTCCAATCAGTGTGCTTACAGTGAAACACACATTCCCTGCCCCCTAGTAACACACTCCCATCACACAGTTAACCTTTTGATTGCCTCTCTTTGTTAACCCCTTCCTCCTCAGTGCCATTAGTACAGTGTCAGTGCTTTTATTTAGCACTGATCACTGTATTGGTGTCACTGGGGGATGTCAGTGACACCAAGTCAGTTCCCCCCCAGTGTCAGAATGTCCACCGCAGTCCTGCTATAAGTCGCTGATCACCGCCATAAGTCGCTGATTGAAAAAATCCAGTATCTTTACCCCCATTTGTAAATGCTATAACTTTCACGCAAACCAATTAATTTACATGCATTGGGATTTTTTTTTAGCGGAGACATGTCGCAGAATACATTTTGGCCTAAATTTATGACGAAATTAGATTTTTACATTTTTTTACTGGACATGTTTTATAGTAAAAAGTCCAAAATATAATTTTTTTTTCTCAAAATTGTTGCTCTTTTTTTCATAGAGCAAAAAATAAAAACCGCACATGCAATCAAATACCACCAAAAGAAAGCTCAATTTGTGGGAAAAAAAGGACTAAATTTATTTTGGTGCAGTGTTTCATGACCATGCAATTGTCAGTTAAAGTAACTTAGCACCGTAACTCAAACCACTTCTGTAACTGCTTCCTGACCACCTTATAGTAGAAATACTGCTACAGGGCAACACGGGTGTGCAAAATCACGTACTGTATATATATGTGATTCATGCTCCCGTGGTTTTCACACCCCTCCCAGTTAGCATTAGATTGCCCATCAGTACACCAGTAATCACATTTAACCCCTTGATTGCCAAGAACACGCTCATACACAGTAAACCTCCATTGCTAGTATAGTGTCTGAACGGATAAATATCTTTGATCAGATCAGCACTATACCAGTGTTCACATTAGCATAGTGTCCCCAAAAATGCAGCATTAGTGGGATCAGCCTCATCACCTGCCAGCACCTGCATTTAGCCCCTTTGCTTACCCCCCCCCCCTTATTCCCCAGCAAGTGCAGTGTCAGTAGGTCACTGTCACTTGATACATTGCACACAAAACCACAGTGTTCGCAGAATCAGGCCTGATCTCTGTTAGCACTTGCCGGTAAATTTTGATGACTCTCATATGGAGCAGAGTGCCAGTACTAGTGTCGTGCTACCTTTTGGTAAACTGGCGAACACCAGCAGCCCAGTACATCCTGGACTTTCACATACCAGCACTGCAGTATCACTTGGTGACATGGCGAGTCCATAAATGCAGTACAAGCTGGTGCGGTGGCGAGCACAAGTAGTGTCCCACAACCATCAAGAATTCGCACACAGGCCTGCGGAGCCCCTAGTATTCTAGCCCCAAATTCCAATTGGCAGCCCACAAATTCTGCAGCACCCATACTTCCCCCATTCACTGCCCAACCCGGAATTCAGGTGCAAACAGCAAATTTCACTACTCCCCTTGATTTTTTTGGAGCTGTTTTTCACAGAAGATCTGTATGTATTGATTGTTGATCAAAGCAATTTATATGCACAACAATTTATTGACACCAACCCAAATTCAAACCTTGTAAGTCCATTCACATGGAAACCCAATACGGTTTCTGAATTTCAATTTTTATTGGGGCCAACCCTCAACATAGGCATTATTAAAAAAAATGAATTGTGGTTGTATTGGTTCATAGACCCAAGTCATTATATGCCCATGTTCTCTGCTGCCATGGCCAGGCATAGAAATGAAAGTATAATGTGTTTTATGCATTTCAACGACAACACACTCTGTTGTTCTCGGGGTGACATTGAATTTGACCGGCTCCACAAAATTTGGTCCCTTGTAAATCACCTTAACCAAACATTTGCAGATGTCTATATTCCCCAGCAAAACATCTGTGTTGATGAGTCCCTCATTAATTTTTCTTGCATTCAATTTCTCCCCAGCAAGAGTGCCAGATATGGGGTCAAGATGTATAAGACCTGTGAGAGGGCAACAGGCTATACATATACGTTTCGGATTTAAGAGGGAAAAGATAGTCACGTGCAGCCCCCCGGATGCCCAAACTACATGGGGAGCAGTGGCAAGATAGTTTGGGACTTGGTGTCATCCTTTTTCCATATGGGGTACCACTTATACGCTGACAATTTTTATTCAAGTGTGCCACTATTTAGACATTTGTACATTGTGGCACCGTGCAACGTAATGTGTGCCCACCATTAGAAGTGGGTGGATGCAGGGCAGTATTTTCTAATGGTGGGCATACCACACACTTTTTCTGGCAGAGATTTCTTCTCTTTTTTTCATTCAGTCCACAGGCTGTATACAAAAAAAAAAGAACATAGCATATATACCCAACAAGGACCAGCAACGTACTGGTACATCCCTGGACTTTGAATGGTTATACCAGGATGATGCCTACAGCTGCAGGCATCATCCTGATATTGTTGTTTTCAGCTGGCAATTGTCTTTCATGTAAAAGCAATCCTAGTGGCTAATTGGCTGCAGGATTGCTTTTACAAGCAGTAGAATATGATGCCCCCCTCCTCCGCTGCATTCCACGGCCTTCTCGGGCAGTCTCTTGCCATCGGGGGACCTGAGAATGCAGCCGGTGTTTCTGCCAGCTGACCATAGAGCTGATTGGAGACCATAATGGTGCCAAATAGCTCTATAGTCTAAGAAATCAGAAGCTATGAGCATTTCAGTTTCGCAGGATATAAACAGCGCCATTTGTAAATTGGGAAAGCATCTGATTGCACCGATCTTGGTTTGATTAGATAATGTAAGGGCAGAGGAGATATCTAGAGTCGGAAAGACCCCAGATTTCTCAAAAAAGAATATATGACAATGCCCATTGAAGTTATAGGGGGTATTTGCATTCCCTGTAAAAGTATTAAAAGTAATTAAATAAAAATGAAAGGGACAGTGTAAAAATAATTACAAAAATTAAAATAACTTAAAAAAAAGCACCCTCGCCCTTCCGCACGCGCACACCTGTGCCGGTATGTAAACAGCGGTTGCACCATGCATGTGAGGTATCGCCATGAACATCAGATAAAGGGCAGTAATTCTAACACTAGACCTTCTCTGTAAATCTAAAATGGTAGCTTGTAAAGGCTTTTATAGCATTGCCTATGGATAATAAAACGTATGCAGTTTGTCGCCATTGCACGAGACATACGCAGTTTTAAAGCATGTCATGTTTGGTATCTATTTACTCGGCATACCATCATCTTTTATATTTTACCTAATAATTGGGCAATATACTGTGTTTTTGTGCATTAAAAGTAAAAAAAGTGTATTTTTTAAAAAAGATTTGCGTTTGAAAAATCGCTGCGTGAGTACTATGTGACATAAAAAATTGCAGCACCCACAATTTTATACACTAGGGTGTTTACTTTAAAAAATATATAATGTTTGAGGTTTATATTAATTTCCTAGCAAAAAATACAGATTATTTTCATGTGAACAAAAAGTGTCAGAAAGGCTTGATCTTCAGGTGGTTAGAAGAGTGAGTGCTGTGTGGCATAAAATTCTAATGCTGGGCATAAAATGCCCCCATACCCCTTTTTGGAAAGTAGACACCCCAAACTATTTACTGAGAGGCATGTTGAATCAATAGAAGAATTTATTTTTTACCAAATAAAAATGACAAAAAAATGTATTTTACACATAATTGTCAATTAAATGATTTATTGCTCACAAATTCCATGGGTATATGTAGAATGACTCCCCAAAATATATTCTGCTACTTCTCCCGAGTATGGTGGTACCATATGTGAGAGACTTTTTGGCAGTCTAGCCAAATACAGGACCCCAAAATCCAATTATCACCTTCAGGCTTTTAAAGGGCTTTATTTCCTCATTACACTTCCTGACTACCTATCACAGTTTTGGAGGCCCTGAAATGCCAGGATAGCACCAAACCCCCCAAAATGACCCCTTTTTGGAAAGTAGACAGGAATTTGCTAAGAAGCATGGTGAGTATTTTGCAGATCTCGTTTGTTGCCACAAGGTTTTGGAAAATGAAGAAAAAAACAAAAAGATATTTTTTCTTTTCATTTTTATATTTCAAAACCTTGTGAGAAAAAAATGACATTTGCAAAATACTCACCATGCCTCTTTTTAAATTATTTGGGGTGTCTACTTTCCAAAAAGGGGTCATTTTGGGGGGTTTGGTGCTATCCTGGCTTTTCAGGGCCTCCGAAATTGTGATAGGTAGTGAGGAAGTAGTGAAATGAGGAAGTTACGCACCTTCGGGCTTTCAAAGTGGTCATTGGATTTCAGGCTCCTGTAGGTGGCTAGGCTGCCAAAAGGTCTCACACATGTGATATCCCCATACTCGGTTGAAGTAGCAGAATGTATTTTGGGGTGTAATTACACATATACCCATGGCTTGTGTGAGTAATATATCATTTAAATGACAACTTTGTGTAAAAAAAAAATGTTTTTGTCATTTTCCAGAAACTTGTGGAAAAAAAAAATCTTCCATGGACTCAATATGCCTCTCAGCAGATAGCTTAGGGTGTCTACTTTCTGAAAAGAGGTCGTTTGGGTTTTTTGTACTATCCTGGTATTTTAGCACCTCAAGAAATGTGATGGGCAGTCAGAAAGTAAAAGCTGTGTAAATTTCATTATCTATATCATAGTTTGTAGATGCTATAACATTCACACAAAGCAATCATTATACACTTATTGGGATTTTTTAACCAAATACATGGAGTAGAATACATTTTGGCCTAAATTTATGATGAACTTTGAGTTTTTGGGATATTTTTTATGACCGAAATGAGAATATGTTGTTTTTTAAAAAAAAATTTTTTTGTTTCCAAACCTTTTTTTGTTTATAGAGCCAAAAATAAAAAGCACACAGATGATCAAATACCACCAAGAGAAATATCTATTTGTGTAAAAAAAAAAGATGTAAATTTAGTTTGGATACAGCATTGCATGACCGCACAATTATCAGTTGAATTAGTGCAGCGCCAAGTAGCAATAAAAGGCTTGGTCATTATGGGGGGTAGATCTTCTGGAGGGCAAGTGGTTAAATGATGTGCTGGATTCTCTTAGGAGAAATATCCATGCTGATATTATGAATATGATGCAGCAATTCAAATAAGAGGTACGGTATCTGAAGTGGGCGAGAGAGTTTCACACATAGAACACAAGATGGGGGAATTCACAACTACTTTCAATTATTTGGTAGAGGAATGTAATGAGCAGGAAGGTGACATAGGATGGCTAAAAGCTAAAGTGGCTGGTTTGTGCTTAAAGAGACCCTACCTGATATGCCACTGGAGCAGTTACTTATTGATACAATTCTCAGGTTGCCAAAATCCAAACACCTTCCTGACAATGTGCCAAGAGATACCATTGCCTGCCTTCACTACTACCATGTAAAAGAGAAACCCCTTAGGATCACCAGAAATCCTGAAAATATGTTGGAAGCCTTGCACAACCTTTCTCTATATCCAAATCTGTCAGCATACACTATGCAGAAGAGGAGAAATCTGGCCACAGTAACTAAGCCACTCCACAATCACTGTATACCTTATGGATGAGGGTACCAAGCAAACCTGACAATTACTAAGGATGGCAAAAACTTTACAGTCATGAATGTCACAGCTGGTATTCAACTTTTGAAGGATTGGCATTTAGTAGAAGGTGAACCTAGGCAGAGAGACTCAGATCTGTGACACTCTCCAGCTACTTCAGAGTGGCATAATGAAACACCAGAGAGCCAGCAGAACACTTCAACTCATGTAAGATAGAGCAATTGCTCTGGCAGTAGCAATATGTGCACCGTGGAATTTGATCTATTAACCCTACAAAAGTTAGCGGTAAAATATAGCCGCACAGATTTCCTTTGGGAATTACCTTTTTTAAGATTACTCATTTGTTTCTACTAAATACTACTAAAAGTTGCAGTTCAAGCTTAGGAGAGTTTTTCTTCTGGCCATTTATTTGTTATTGATGAATATGAATTAAGCTCTTGTACATTTAGGGTCCTGAAGATCCCAAGTCCTTACCTTGCTGGCGGGAAGGTCTACCTCTTTGGAGCAGTAACATTCTTTTGCCACCAAGGTTGCTGAAAACAGCTGGCACTTTTGAGAAATCCAGTTTAAGGTTACATTCATCAAGAGTCAATCTGTTGGAGTTTTTCTTTGCTGTTTTCTCTTTTTCATTGAACCAAAAGAAACCACATCATTCCAAATATCTTCCTTTAAAGTAAAATGGCTTAATAGCCCAGCAGAGAGGCATATGCTGTGGAAAGAGACACAGAAACTTTATTGTGACATATTGTGCCTGCGAGGTACTCACTTTAACTCTTGCAATCCTCCCTTTTTCTCACAGCAGCAGTTTCCACATCTAGTTTTTGGCAAGGCTCCTACGAAGATAAGATATTGCTATTAAGAATACCTTAACATTTAAGGCTTTTTCTTCCATTTCAGATGATATGGGAAGATAAGTCATTCTTACCTGTGAGATAATCATTCTTTATACACATTGGTCACTTTGTATACTGTGACAGTAGGCAGGTAAAATCACCTGGTTGTGTCCAGGACTGCATATATATCTGTCCGAGATTTAGGCTCTATGTGGATTTGTTCCACTAGGGGGAACTGCTGAGCCTTCAAAAGTGAGGTAATGAGCCCAGCTGAAGGTAGTGGGCTCATTAGGGCCTCTATAAAACTTCCCAGCCTGCTTAGGGAGTTGATCCATCCTGGAACCAGATCTGTGGCTGAGTAGACTGGGGAGTACCATACTTGTCTGTGCGGTGAGACAAAGGCCTGTGTGGCTAGCCTCCAACTGATAGGGACTGGGTGTAGCATAAGGCTGTACCTAGTGGATAGCTAGGGAAGTTATTGTATAGTAAGTGGCCAAGTTGGCAAGGATTTAATTTCATGTTTCTTTTTGGTTTGATGTTTTTCTTGTAAATAGTGTAAATAAACCGCACCTTTTTTGTTTTTCACTGTTGACTTGCTGTGCCTGTTTTTTTGTGTTGTGAACTCACCCAGGGGGTCACACACACCCACTGTCGAGCAAACCCCTTTACATATGGTGGAGGACCACGGGCAGTTCGTGGTAAATAAAGGCCAGCATGGAGAAGATAATAAGACAGTTAGCTCTGGCGAATGCCAATCAAAAACATGCAAATGTCGATCAACAAAAGACTAATGCAGCCCAGCAGAAAGCCCTGCAACAAGCGGAGGGCCGCCATAGGGAATTGCTGGCACAACAGGAGCAGAGACACCAGCAACAAATTGAGGCCATGATGAAGCAGCTCCAGCCGAGGCAGCAGACTGAGGCTGGGAGTGATTCTGGTAATACACCATCATTTTGTGTGGGCCGTTTATTGCCAAAAATGAATGGAGATGATGATCCTGAGGTTTTTTTAACCACATTTTAACAGACTGCTGAAAGGGAAAAGTGGCCTAAAGAGCAGTGGGCTGGACTGATGGCCCCATTATTAGCTGGTGAGTCGCAGAAAGCTTATTATGACCTGGAGCCTGACCAAGCAAAAGACTATGATGTGCTGAAATGAAATAAAATGATGTGTTACCCTCGCTGTCCGTGCTCAGCGTGTGCTCAGCGTGTGCATAAATGGACTTTTCGGCTTGGGAAACCTCCCAGATCACACATGTATGATCTAATTCACCTGAGCAGGAAATGGCTACAGCCAGAGACTTTGACCGCCCCGAAAATTGTGGAACGTGTCATTATGGATCGGTTCCTGAGATCTCTTCCTAATGCCATTCAATGGTGGGTCAGCCATGGAGACGCGGAGACAGCAGACAAGCTTGTGGATCTAGTTGAGAGGTACTTGGCTACAGAGAACCTGACCTCCTCTTCCAGAGACTCACGAACTTTCCACCCTAAGACCAGACCATCCCCAGCGACAGGTAAGATGATACCAAGGGGTGAGGGTGGAGAGAGTGAGAGGGTGGGAGTTTTACCCAATGTCTGGCAAGAGCGGCCAGGAAGGTCAAGGCCACAAGAGGTGGTGAAAAAGATTATTTGCTACCGCTGCCGGCAAGAGGGACATATTGCAGCCAATTGCCCAGTGGTGGATGAGCCAATGTAATGTGACTTTCTAAGGGACAGACGTCAGTCGCTGTTTACGACAGTCGCATGCACTGCCAGTCGGGGCACCGAGAAACATTTATGTAAAATGTCTATTAATGGAAGTAATGTTGTTATGTTGCTGGATTCAGGTAGCCTGGTAACTTTGATAAAAGAGGAATTATTAACTACAGAGGTCTCTGGGCATAAGAAGGTGGCTGTTATTTGTGTGCATGGGGACACCAGAGAGTATCCAGTGGAAACCATGTCTTTTGAGACCCCCAAAGTTAACCTGTCTTATCAGGTAGGGTTGTTGCCTCACTTACCACATAATGCCATTGTGGGAAGGGATTTTCCAAAATTCTGGGAACTCTGGGATTGTCCTGACCCCCCCACTGTCCCCCCGTCAGACCAGGAAGGTGAATGCCAGAAATCCTCTGAGTGTGGTGAGGACTCTCCCAAGTTCCCCTTGTTGGTACTAGCAGGGGGGACTCAAGGAACTAGAGAGAAGCCCACCTCTTCAGACTAAAACCTGCCGGCTGTTGAGTTTTGGGACTTAGAGGTTCATAGGGAAAATTTTGCCACCGAACAGTTGAAAGACCCCACACTGATAAAAGCGTGGGAAAATGTGGGAAAAATAGATGGCAAACTAGTGAACCCAGCTAAGACTTGTGCTTATCTGTACTTCCTTGTAGAAAGGGACCTACTATATCGAGTCACTCAAGGGGTGGAAGAAACCATTGCTCAACTGGTGGTGCCCAGACCTTACAGGAAGTTGGTGTTGGAGTTAGCTCATAGACACATCGTTGGGGGTCATTTGGGTGCAGAGAAAACACGGGAGAGAGTATTGCAGAGGTTCTATTTGCCTGGGGTCATTAAGGAGATAGAAAATTATTGTTCCTCTTGCCTGGTGTGTCAGAATTCAGCCCCTATGCCCCATTTCCGTAGTCCACTCGTACCTCATCCCATCATTGAGGTAGCTTTTGAGAGGATTGCATTGGATTTGGTAGGTCCGCTGGTGAAGTCCGCTAGGGGGCATCAGTACATGTTGGTCATACTCGACTATGCCAATCGCTATCCAGAGGCAATTCCGCTCTGAAATACCTCTGCCAAGATGATAGCTAAGGAGTTATTTCTCATTTTCAGCCGAGTGGGTATTTCAAAGGAATTGCTTAAGTACCAGGGTATCTCCTTTGTGTCCCGGATGATGAAAGAACTGTGCAAATTGTTCAAAGTAACACAATTGCGTACCTCTGTGTATCATCCCCAAACAGACGGTTTGGTTGAAAGGTTCAACAAAACTCTGCAACAAATGTTAAGGAAGGTGGTGGATAAAGATGGAAAGGGGTGGGATTAGCAAATACCCTATTTGATGTTTGCCATCCGGGAGGTACCCCAGTCCTCTGCGGGTTTTTCACCTTTTGAATTGCTCTATGGGAGACACCCAAGAGGGCTGTTGGACATTGCCAAAGAAACTTGGGAAAGTGGGAGTTCTCCCCACTGGAGTGTGATTGAGCACGTCGCCCAAATGCGAGATAGAATTGCCCAGGTAATGCCGATCGTAAAAGAACATTTGGCCCAAGCGCAGTTAGTGCAGCAGAGGGTGTACAATCGGGGAGCCCAGAACAGGTCATTTGCCCAGGAAGATAGAGTACTAGTATTAATCCCTACATTAGAAAGCAAATTCCTGTCCAAATGGCATGGCCCAAACGAGGTAATGGAGAAAGTGAGCAAGGTGAACTATAGGGTCAGACAACCAGGAAGGCGAAAACCTGAACAGATCTATCACATTAATCTGTTGAAGGCCTGGAGGGACAGGGAATCCCTAGTTGCAGGGGCTTTGTCACCAGCTCAATCTGACTGCCTGGTTCCTGAGGTTGGAATAGCAGTCATGCTATCTAAACTCAACAACAGGAAGTTAAAGAGTTTGTGCTCCACAACACAGAGGTTTTTTCTGCGCTGCCGGGACAAACCTCTGGGGTGGAGCATTACATTATCACCCCACCGGGTGAAAGGGTAAAACTAAAACCCTATAGAATCCCAGAGGCCCATCGGGAGGCAATACGTGGGGAAGTGCAGAGAATGTTGGATTTAGGGGTGATAGAGGAGTCCCAGAGTGACTGGTCCAGCCCCATAGTGTTGGTGCCCAAACCGGATGGGAGCTGGCAATTTTGTAATGACTTTTGACAGTTAAATAAAGTTACAAAATTTGACACCTACCCCATGCCAGGGATAGATGAATTAATCAAGTGCAGGCTGTACTGGATTAGATACGGAAAGCTGGGTTTACGGCCAACCAAAAGAAGTGTACTATTGGACAGGAAGAGGCCAGGTACCTTGGGTACACTATTGGGAGAGGAGTAATAAAACACCAAATCAACAAAGTTGAAGCGATCCAGAGTTGGCCATGCCCAAACAACAAGAAGCAGGTATGGGCCTTTCTAGGAATTGCTGGCTACTATCGGCTATTCATTCCCCATTTTGCTTCTCTGGCATTGCCCCTAACCAACTTGACAAAAGGGAAGGAGTCAGTCATGGTTAAGTGGTCCCCGGAGGCTGAAGCAGCACTTCAGTCTTTAAAAAGAGCCTTACAGTATGTAGCCAGCCAGTTCTATACTCACCAGACTTCTCAAAAGACTTTTTGGTTCAGATGGATGCATCCGATGTTGGCTTAGAAGCAGTGTTGTCCCAGGTTTGGAAGGGGGAGGAGCACCCAGTAATCTACCTGAGCAGAAAGCTAAAGTCTCACGAGGAAAATTACACCACGATTGAGAAGGAGTGTTTAGCAGTAAAGTGGGCTCTAGATTCCCTGTGGTACTATCTGCTAGGCAGACATTTTGACCTGGTCACGGATCACACTCCCTTAAAGTGGATGGCTCAAAATAAAGAGACCAATAGAAGTGTAAATAGGTGGTTCCTGGCCCTACAAGAATTCCACTTCACGGTAAAGCATCACCCTGGAGTTCAGATGGGGAATGTGGATGCTTTATCCCGGGTTCATGCCTGCCTGAAACAAGAGTGGGGGGGGGGGTATGTGACAGTAGGCAGGTAAAATCACCTGGTTGCATCCAGGATGGTATATATACTGTATCTGTCGGAGATTTAGGCTCTATGTGGATTTGTTCCTTTAGGGGGAACTGCTGAGCCTTCAGCAGTGAGGTAATGAGCCCAGCTGAAGATAGTGGGCTCATTAGGGCCTCTATAAAACTTTCCAACCTGCCAAGTTGGCAAGGATTTCATTTCATTTCATGTTTCTTTTTGGTTTGATGTTTTTCTTGTAAATAGTGTAAATAAACCGCACCTTTTTTGTTTTTCACCTACACTGCTGTCTTGCTGTGCCTGTTTTTTGTGTTGTGAACTTACCCAGGGGGTCACACACACCCGCTGCCGAGCAAACCCCGTTACAATACCAAACGTGAAATAAATTTCATTTCTAAACAAACTATGGCAGAAAATCAAGTTTTTAGGCCAAGACCATACTATTATCTGTGACGACTTCAGCACTGTCCCTGATATCCAGCTGGACATTTCCAAAGAAGTCTGCAAGAATCTACATACATACATTGTCACACTTCATCAAGACTTCCAGTTTATATGATGTGTGGCGATGTCAACATGCCACAGAAAGAGACTATTCTTTCTTTTTCACCTGTCATCTTATCTACTCTAGATTGGATTTATTTCTTGTGGAGACATTTTTACTGTAGAAAGTGAGTGATTCAGCGATATACAAAATAACTTGGTGATGTGTTACTTATATCTACACCAGAATTCACGACTGAAATATCAAAGTTCATTCATTAATTTTTTTAAATTAATACTAAATCTAAGTTATACTACTTTGGTTTGTGAAATTCCCATAAGGCAACTATTAGGGGCATCTCTGAATCGGAAGTGCAGAACACAGCAGCTCAATGACCTCTTAACAGAGTAACAATCTTTAGAAAAATTAAACAAGAAATCACCCTCCCTGGCTTCCAGTTCTAAATTGTCTCAGATTAGACATCAAATCCATTCTTTATTTATCTCACAACATGCCCACCATCTATGATCCACTAAATCTAACCTTTATCAGCATGACAATAAGGCTGGCAAGCTTTTAGACACCCAAATTCAAGAAAAAGTAGCCAAAAAAAAATTCCCTCTCAATACACCCAAAACTGGGCTCCAAGCTAGTACCATTCATTTGCCTTCATTATTGTTATCATTGGATGCATAAAAAGCTTTTGATCACATACATTAGGAATACTTAGAACAAGTTTTAGAGAAATTTGGCTTTAGTGGGAAAATCAATTCTGTAATCTCCAAAACATTCTTCAAATTGTTCTTCAAAAAACTTTTAATTACTAATGGCACATGGCAAGGCTGTCCATTATCACCATTAGTCTGCGACCTACAACCACTTGCCGAAAATATAATAAATCACCCTGACATTTCTGTGATCAGTTTTAAAAGAGAACATATAATCTCTTTGTTTGCAGATAAAGTTATTTTCTCTGTTTACTTCGGTTCTTTCCCTACCTGTTGTCCATGATACACTACAAATATTAAACAAAACAATTGCAAGATTAATTAATCTAAATCATGCATTCTGGGTATGGCAATTCCACAGGAACAGCAGAATATGCTCCAATCCAACCTCCCATACCCTTGGACTAAAGACACTCTACAATATATGGGTATTGAACTTACGACACCTTTTGCAGATTTATGTAAAGTCAATTATATATGCCACTACTTAGCTCCAGAGAGAATTAGAACGCTTACAGAAATTTTTCATTTCATGGGCAGACTAGCAGCCTATAAAATGATAATTCTTGGGGTGTGGCCTGGTTGCTGGAGAAGATGGTTACTTGATCTCTCAGCTCTACCCCTCCACAACACAATCTAGGACCATCCAGCCTATCAGCAGCCACAAGGGATCGTTCCGGCTACTTGAGATTTACATGTGGCCCACTCAGCCTCCAGACCATCATAGCGCCAGGAGCAGAGAGACCCAGAACCGCTGTATGAGCAGCGGGCACCAGCCAAAATCACCTCCTTGGACATGGCTGACCCAGTGGGCCATTCAATTGCTGCAGTCCCTATTCCAGCTGAGAGAGGTAAGAGGTTGGCTAATTTCCCTGCAAACTCATTAAACAATTGAATGAACATTTTCAGAGAGTGGTGATTCCATACTTTTTGCCAGGGGTTGTAATCCTGTCCTGAACCTGATGTAAACCTGATATGAACCGTTGAACAAATTCTGTATGAATTAGCTGTAAAACCTGAGCTTCAATTCTCACCACATACAGTATATGTGAAGCAGCTCTTAATGGGTTGGATCTGTGAGCATCCCTTCAGTTCAGAGTATAATGTGTTGGTGGGCTCTACATACTTCCTGTTTATATTGTCTACCTGTGTTCCAGGATCTGTTTCATTTCCTGGGCATAGCCTCCAGCTAGTGAGCATGTGCAGGCAAGTAAATTGCTGCAGTGTGGAGAGCAGGATCCTGGAATGGAAGCGCCTCTTGAAACTGCTAGGGAAAGGGGGTAGTGGGGGGGGGGTTTGCTGGTACTCTCGTGTTTCCCTGGAGACTAGGCATTCCCCGCTACCGATTGATACATCCAATGAAAGAAGCTGAATAGTATTTATTGGAAGTAGAAATTGTCATTGCATTGCTGAGGAAGGACTGGTTAATGAAAGATTATGCAGGTAGTGAAAAAGGCTGAACAGTGTCACCTAATAGAGGAGTTTTAGCCCCTAAGAGGGAAACAAGACCTGCAGTCCATAGCATCTGACATTAAAAACATCTTAACAGAAGCAGTAACAGACTTGAAGGAGGAGATACGGGGGTATCCGATTGCCTAGGGGAAGTTGAAAGAGCAGCAGGCTGCCATGATGCAGATATCCAGGAACTACAGCAAAATGGAGCCCAATATTATTACCACCTTATCACAATGCAGTGCAAATTAGAAGACCTGGATAACGGGCCACCGCAGAAATTTATGCATGCGTGGGATACCCCATTCAGTGGAACACAACCAGATTCCATTAGCCATGCAATGCCCGGTCTACAATCTGCTGGAAAGGCCCCAGGACTCTCTCTGGTGGAGCTGGAAATAGCTCATAGGGCCCTCCATCCTCGTGGCAAAGAGGGTGACCCCCTGATGGATATCATCTGTTGCTTTACAGATTACAGACTCAAGGAAGAAGTCGCCATTAGGGCCAGAGAGCAGGAAGAAGTTACCTTCAATGGATCAGACGTAAAAGTCTTCCAGGACCTCTCCCAAATCAACTTAAATCATAAAAGAGCCCAGCGTCTTATTCTAACCGTCCTTAGAGAAAGGAACATCCCTTATAAATGGCTCTTTCCGTTTGGTCTTTGTGTGTTGGTCCAGGGCCGCTCCCTCACCTTGCAAACCCCTGCAGATTTACCACAGTTCTTCGAACACTTAAGCCTACAACCTATGCCAGTACCAGAACGGTACTAAGAATTCAGTGTACCGGAGTTCTGGAAGGAAGTATTGCCTCCCATAGGCGACCTATGCACGCCTTGCCACAGACTGAACGCGACACCCTACAGAAGATCCAGTGGATCCGTCTGCTGCACCAGAGAATATGTAAATATACTTTTGCTCAGCAGGACACCTTTTTTATGCCCTTTCATTATTACTCCCTCCTTCATGCTGTTTTTCCCATTTGTATGCAACCTCACACCCATTTAACTGCCACTACGCAGTGAAGATGGTCTCTACTTGTATATTTGGTAAGGTGTGTTTGTCCTCGGCCCATTTGAGATGCCCAGGTTCTATGCCATAGAGAAGCAGGATTAAAGCCTCACTACATTTCTAAGAGAATGCCACCAGCTGCAGTTTTACGAGGAGAATACCTGCTTAGCAGTGGATCGTATTTGGGCTGCAGAATCCTGTAAGCTGAACTCACTTAGCTTTAACCCATAACGCATGCGGTAGTGCCTAGACCGCAACTTTTGGTAAGCAAGGTCTGAGTTCAGGGTGCTCTGCACTGTTGCATTGACACTCTGACATTGACAGGATGAGATTTTGATGATAAGCCCACCCGCTGTTCGGGTATTCCCACATGTCATAAACAGTGGACATATGGAGTCACTGTTAGTCCTTATGACAATAGAAACACGGAGGCCTAACAATTTTTGGGATATTATCTCCCCATAGGAGAACATTGCTTACCTATCCACATGTGCAATTTTACAGTTAATATTGTTTTTGAGGTTTACTATACTTTACTAAGAGTGACTGTGATCCTCTGGTGGTGGTCAACTGCACCCCTAACATGGGATTGACAGTGTTTGGGGGTCCCCGACGAGTCAGTGGTTATGCTTTTCTGTGCTATGAGAGCTTCCGCCTTCCAGGAGGAAGGTAGTAACCTCCCCCTCCTCCATGAGCACATTGCTGAGGGTATGCTGTCTCTCAGATAACTCAGAGATAGGGGCAGTCTTTCGTGGCTGGAGATGTGGCACCCTCCCTGGGAAGTGACACCTAAACTGAAGGAAGGCTCTGTTTAAATAACTCTGCCAGGGATAGTCCCTAGGCAGTACTGAAGCTGATGATTTATTTATGATGGGGCCTGAATCTCCGGAGCCGAATGTCTGCCCAGTATGTGCTCTCGATTATATTGTAAGATCTAATAATGATGGATTTGCCCTGAACCGCCAAGCATCAGGGTGGTCCTCCAGCTGAAGAGTTTGTCCTCTTGTCAATTTACCAAAGCCGATAAAACTCTCACATCAGTCTGGTCATAGGCCAGGCTGTACCTTAGTGTTTCAGTTAGAAATTGTAGACTAGAACCATCTCATGTCCAGGCCTACCCGGAATACTCTTTTTCTCTCTTTTCTTTTTCTCTGTTTTTTCCTATATGTCTTCTATATTTGTAATCCCTCTTTTTTCTCCCTGATATCTTACTACTTCCTTTCTTTAGACCTCTCCCTCCACCATCCTTAACCCTATCCCTCGTACTTTTCCCCTCTCCCTTCCCCTCCCCCTGAATCTTTTTGCCCCCCCTTTTTTTTTCTTCCTTTCCCTTTCACCTCCTACCTGATCGAGTCTCTTTCCCGAAGTAATAGATTATTCTTCCCATAATCACCTAAAACACTCACTGGGACAATTATACTTTTGGCCTCTTCTCTCACTTTCCTCTATTTCTGGTGAAATGCCTTCCTCCAACACATTGAAATTGGTCTCATTGAATGTCAGGGGACTAAACACTCCTGAAAAGAGGTCTATGGTACTGAGAGAATTAGCCAAACACAGGGCCCAAGTTGCGTATCTACAAGTAACGCATTTTAGAGGCCCGAAAATTCCTAAACTTTATAACGCTAGCTTTCCAGTGTTGTTTCATGCCTCCTCATCTACATCTAAAACAAAAGATGTAGGTATCTTGATATCAAAGAACCTCCCCGTTCAAATATCTGAACACCTAGTGGATAAAGAGGGTTGCTTTCTTTTTTTAAAAGGGAAGATTTACGGCCGCCCTATTACACTCGCGAACATATATTGTCCCAATGAAGGTCAAGTGTCCTTTATCCAAAAAGTGACTGACCTTCTAGTTCCATTTCACGAGGGTATAGTGATATTAGGAGGGGATATGAATGTACCTCTTAATCCACTTCTAGACTCATCTACGGGTACCTCTGCTGTTCTGTATAGGGCTCTTAAGCAAATTAAATTACAATTGAATTTACTATCCTTACATGACTCATGGAGGATACTGCACCCAGACACAAAAGATTATACTTATTACTCATCACCTCATCGCAAATATTCACGCATCAATTACTTCTTTTTTTCACAAAGTGATCTCCCACATCTCCACTCTGCTAGCATCGAACCCATGTACATCTCAGATCACCTTCCGGTGACTATCTCCTTAAGCTTCCCTAAATTGCAGGCTAAACCCAAAAAGTGGACAGTAAACTCTTAGTCAGTGACCCAATTGACCTCGCCAAACTCCAATCATCCTTGCTAGACTACTTTGCTAATACTTTGCTAGACGACTGAGACCTCTGTCCTGAATCTCTGGTTGGCTCATAAATGTGTACTCCGACGGGAATGTATTTCTTTGACAGCACAAAATAAAAAACTTCACTAGGCCCATATCTCAGATCTTCTAGCACAAATGTGTTCTTTGGAAATGACTCATAAACAAAGTAGGGCAGATGATGTTTACAACTCCTTGGTAGAAACCAGGAAAATCCTGCTAGAAGCTCTGGGCAAAAAGATTCGATGCAATTTTGTCCTGGCGTCCAAGCTCTACTATGAGCAGGCTGACACAAATGGCAAACTCTTGGCCAGACTACTTCAGGGCAGAAGGGCTCAAATGAATATCCATTCTAGCCATGATAAGGCAAATAAATGCTTCAACAAAAATGAGGACATTGCGCAACAATTTGTAGATTACTACATTAAACTATATATTCTATCCACATGTAATTCCCCTACATTTGCTCACACCTCGCATGCACAATCCATTGATGATTTCTTAGCTCTACATGGTATGTCAACAATCTGCCCCAATGCAGCCTCATCCCTTGACAAATGCATTACGGAAGAAGAATTTTGGGTGGCCTTACAACACATGAAACTGGGTAAAATTCTGGGGTCCGATGGATGGTTTTTCTGCTCAGTACTATAAGAGCTTCTAGTTGATTCTTGTACCACACTTCCTAGAGGCTTTTAGGCCCTTACCATGGCAGGCACACCCTACTCCTCAGCTACTAGAGGCGCATATCACTGTTCTACATAAGAAAGATAAAGATAGCTCGCAGGTCAAGAATTACAGACCCATATCATTGATAAATGTGGACGTCAAAAGTTTTGCTAAGATCTTGGCAAATAGACTACTTCCTTTCCTTCCTCATTTGATCTCCCTAGATCAAGTTGGTTTCATACCAGGTCGAGAAGCGTGCGATAATACCATTAAGGCTATTGATATTCACCACTGGATGTCTAATTCGGGGTCGGAGGGATTCTTTTTGTCCACTGATGCGGAAAAGGTGTTCGACAGAATTGCCTGGGATTTCATGGAGTTGGTTTTGACATCGATAGGCTTAAGTCCCTCTATGCTGGCCATGATTATGAGACTCTACAATGGCCCCCAGGACAGAGTCAGGGTTAATGGCCATATGTCGGACACCTTCTCGATTAGGAATGGGACCAGACAAGGGTGCCCTCTATCCTCGATCATCTTTGTCCTAACGATTGAACCACTACTATACTGTATTAGATCACACTCTGACATAACAGGGGTGCAAATAGGCCATAGGGAATACATAATTGTGGCGTTTGCGGACGACATACTTTTTTTCTTGACTAAGCCTTTAACTACACTTTCCAACCTGATATCAGTACTACAGTATTTGGGGGAACTGTCTAATTTCAAAATACATTTTACCAAATCCTTTGCCTTGAATGTCTCCTTATCTACTCTACTAGTCCACAAATGCCAAGATTCTTTCTCTTTTTCGTGGTGCCTGGTATCCATCACGTATTTTGGCATATAGCCCTCCTCAAAATGATCGGATCTTTATATTCTAAACTTCCACCCTTTTATTTAGGAGGTTAAAAAAGACCTCACTAAGTGGGAACACCCTGATCTCTCATGGTTTAGATGAGCTGTGGCAATCAAGATGAAAGTCTTGCCCGATTCTTATATTTGTCCCAGACTATCCCTATACAGCTACCATCCGATTTCTTTACAACTATTCGCTTGATTTTGACTGCTTACATTTGGAAAGGGCAAACACCTAGACTTATCCTGATGAGACGTATAGCCTCTAAAGAGGGTGGTGGTATTGGCTTACTAAGATGTATCATAGGGCATCCCTCCTGACCAGACTGGTTGATTGGCATACATGGGGATCTTAAGGGCTGGATGTGGTCGTACTTGCAACTTAGACACTTTCTGACTAACTTCACACTAAAAGCGAAATTTAGTCACCTATTGTCGCCCTTGACGCCTTTTGAAAAACTGTGCTTCTCCACGGCCCCACAACGACATTTAATATCGACTATATACTCCATACTTTCTGGCCCAGAATCACAAAACCTCAGGCCTATCATTAAAGCATGGGACCCTGAACACTCGCACAATCTTTTTGCAGAGGATTGGCAGCATATTTTTCTGAATGTACACAAGGGATCTCTGAACGTATTAAATCAAGAACACAATTACAAAGTCCTTACACAGTGGTACAGAACACCTCACTACATTCATAAAATGTTTCCTCAGGTTCCAGACACATGCTAACTCTGTGATACTATGACAGGTACAATGTCCCACATTTGGTGGGACTGCCCCAAGATAAGCCCATCATGGTCACAAGTTCACAAGATCATCGTAAAAGGTGTCTTCCTACCAGATAGCTTTCTCCCAACTACAATACTTGATTCACCACTCCATACCCATGGGCCAGTCCACTCACAAATCTCTAGTCAGGCATATGATTAATTCAGCGTGGATGCGCAGTCCAGTGTTCTGGAAACAAACTAGAATTCCGTCTTTAAGGGATTGGTTCTCCAGACTCAATAACACTGCGGAGATGTAGGAATTGATAGCTACCTCTTTGGATAGACTGGAAAGATACCTGAAAAACTGGATGTGTTGGATCCACTTCCAATCTACTGCAGACTATCAAAAAGTTATGAACCCGCAACCATAATGCCTTAACTCATTTCTTAATTCTCCATTTAATTCAAACCTTACCATTTTACACTAAGAGACTCGACATTGCAACCTAATCCCCCTCCCCCTTTTTTTTCTCTCTCCCCATCCTCCTCCATCCCTTTCCCCCCACCCCTTTTCTCTTCTTCTCTTTCTTATCCCTTCCACTTTAATTGGCTCTCTGCGCTTTTCTACTGGACTCATGTCCATCCCAACACGTCACCCACTGTGCCTCTCCTATCCCCCTGTTGAGGTTATTGTTTCTCCATTTTTCTGTTTTTTAATTCACAAGGTTTGGAAAGTCATAACCAATGTTTAAAAAATGACGTTCTAAGTTCTTCTATACTTGCATGCCCAATACATTAATGTGTTAATTTAGCTGTGTATTAGCTTTTTTCAATTGAGATGCATCTTCCTGGCCCAACCAATGTGCATAGGTTTGGATGCCTTTTTCTTCCTCTTTGGAAAAAGCAAATGGATTTCATTGGATGTATGTAGCTTTAAGTTAACTCCAGTTGAGTGGAAAGGATATGTCATTTATTGATTGCTATGGACATGATTATATTTTGACTGTCACCAATTTCTGATGGATTTATTAAGATTATATGCTATGACTTTCTCAATAAAATTTTTATGGAAAAAAATTAAAAAATGTAAAAAAGTTACAAAATATTTAAAAAGTTGAACACAGAAATGTTTTTTTTTTCATACTGTCACCAGTCAATATCCCTGATCACCTCCAAACCAGTCATATGATAATGCAATACTGCACTGGTGACGGTATGTAAAAAAAAAGTGAAAAAAAAAATTTTTTTTTTCATTTTCAAAAAAATTGTGACAAAAAAATTACAGCTTCAAAAAACTCACCATGCCTCCTACTAAATAACTCAGACTATCTACTTTCCAAAAAGGGGTAATTTGGGGGTATTTTTACTGTGCTGGTATTTAAAGGACTTCAAAAAATAAGATCAGCCGTCATTACATCAGAATTGATCAATGTTTAAATATATACTGTATACCATAGTTTGTATTGTAGACGCTATAACTTTCACACAAACCAATTAATATACACTTGTTTGGATTTTTTTTTTTACCAAAGACATGTAGCAGAATGCATTTTGGCATACATTTATGAATACATTAGATTTTTTTTATTAGATATGTTTTATAACAGAAATGACAAAATAGTGTATGTTTTCAAAATGTTAGGACTGTTTTGTTTAACCACCTTCCGCCCGCCCTATAGTACAATGATGGGCGCAAGGTGGTTCTCTCGTTCTAATAGGACATCATATGACGTCCTACCATTCTCACTGCACATGCGCGGCTCAGGGAGCGCGCAGCGTGGTGATCGCCGGGACACAACGGATCATGGAAAGAGCCGAAGATGTCGGCTCATTCATTTCTCTCTTCTGGAGCTGTCACGCTCACAGCTCGAGAGGAGAGGAGAGCCGGTAATCGGCTTTCTGCGGAGGGGATATGTACACTGATCATCAAGGCACTGATGATCAGTGTGCCCTGATGATCAGTGTGGACCCAGAAGTGCCACCTGTCAGTGCCCATCAGTGCCATGTGCCAGTGCCCATCAGTGCCACATCAATGTCACATATCAGTGCATACCAGTGCACATCAATGCCACATATCAGTGCTCATCTGAGCTGCCTTTCAATGTCACCCATCAGTGCCAGTCAGTGCCACCTATCAATGCCAATCAGTGCCACCTATCAGTGCCGCCTATCAGTGCCAGTCAGTGCCGCCTATCAGTGCCAGTCAGTGCCGCCTATCAGTGCCAGTCAGTGCCGCCTAACAGTGCCAGTCAGTGACACCTATCAGTGCCGCCTTTCAGTGCCATATATCAGTGTCATGTATAGGTGAGGCCGTTCAGTGCCCATCAGTGATGCCTGTCAATGCCCATCAGTGCAACCTACCAGTGCCTCCTCATCAGTGCCCATCAGTGCCACCTATCAGTGTCCATCAGTGCAGCTTATCAGTGCCCATCACTGCAGCCTCATTAGCGCACATCAGTGAAGGAGAAAAATTTCATATGGGTACAGTGTTGCATGACTGCGCAATTTTCATTCAAAGTGCGACAGCGCTGAGAGCTGGAAATTGGCCTGGGCAGGAAGGGGGTATAAGTGCCCTGTAGGCTAGTAGTTAAATAATAACAAAATAAAAAACTCAATGGCAATCAAACACCACCAAAAGAAAGCTCTATTTTTGTGAAAAAATTAAATAAATGTCATTTGCGTAGTGTTGCATGACCGCGCAATTGCTAGTTAAAATAATACAGTACCTAATAACAAAAAATGGTGGTAAAACCTTCTGGATCTCAAGTGTTTAACTGTATTATATTTATGATTGTATAGTAGGTGTGTGTATATTGCCATGCATATTGTTAAATTTTTTTACAGATCGAGCATCATAGCGGTTTTGGCTACTTTTTATGTGTTTCTTTCATGCTACAAGGAGATTAAATAAAATGATACATGAAAATATGCTTATTTTTGATGGGCAACCATAGTGAAGAGTAGCATATGACATTTATGCTGTATCTCAAAAACTAGTGCTGACAGGGAAAAATTGATGCCATTTTTAGAATCAATGGATCAAATATACCCTGGAACAAGACTAACATTGGAGTCACCAACATATGTGTTGGTTTATGTTATCAGTCACATACTGTCTGTACAACAACCGATCATCCTTTGTTTGATTTCAGACAGGGCCGGATCTAGCCGGTCTGATGTGGGGATGCAGTAAAACATTTCAGGGAGGCAGAGGGTGGGAGGTCAGTAGGAAAATGTACAGGGAAACAGCAAGATAGATGATAGGGTCAGTAGTTTGTAGAGCAGTGTACATATGATATTAGTTTGTAGGGCAGTTGACAGGGTGTCAGCAGGGCAAAGGATGGAAGGTCAGCAGGGGAGTGTACAGGAATTGGTAGGGCAGTGTACAGGGGGTCAGCAGGGCAGAGAACAGGAGTCAGCAGGGCAGTGTACAGGAATCAGTAGGGCAGTGTACAGGGGGTGAGCAGGGCAGAGAACAGGGGTCAGCAGGGCAGTGTACAGGGGTTAGCAGAAGGTAGAATGGGAGTCAACAGCATAGAGGCCAGAGGCCAGCAGTGTACAGGGGTCAGGTGAGCTGAAGACAAAGGTCAGCAGAGTGGAGGACAGTGGTCACTGCTGGCAGGGCAGAGGACAGGGCCAGGTTCACTGCTGGCAAGGCACTTGGCAGAGCTCCTTCTCCCATCCCTGCACTGCACACAGCCTGGGCACAGGCAGCACAGCTCCTTCTCTCAACAAAGCACATTTCTAAGATCGAATTAATTTACACACAACCTGGATCTGCACAGTATGTACTGCGATGCTGCTGTTCCACTCAGGGAAAATCACAGGTCAGAACTGCAACATAGTAGTCAGCTACACACTGGGGTTCCTAAATGCTTCCAGTGCATGGCACTGCGTTGCCCCCTCAGCTGCTAATCACACGCCCTGCCCGTTGCTCTAACAATCCCGCCAACTTCACACTTCTTCCACTCTTTACATATCCTCACATTACATTGTGCACTGTCCTGGCTCTGTGTAGAGGAATGCAAACTCTGCTGTGTGGAGATGGGGAGCTCTGCTGCCAGTGTCCTCTCTGTGTGAAGTGCAGGGTTGGGAACAGGAGCTCAGCGGTAGGGCACAGAGTCCAGGAAGCTTTGGGGGGGCACAAATGAAATCTGGGGGGGGGGGCACATTCCACCCCAGCATCCTCCTAGATCCGACCATGATTTCAGAAAAACTATTTCACAAAGAACAAATGCAAAAAACTAGAGGTGTACATCCCTTTAATAAGTAAAATAAATAAATGGAAATGCAAATGATTCTGCACTAAATAACCCAAAATGATTAATCATTTTTATGATTTTTCAACACATTTCTAGGTAATAAAATTTCCAAAGAACACCTTAGTTTTCAATACCTTGTCTAGAAATGTATTCATCTATCAACTAGAATAGATTAAAAAAAGATGTATTGTTTTCAATCTTGAGTTTGAAATAAGAATACCACATATAGAACTTAATTTGTGAAAGTCTTTCCTAAGGGTGTTGGTGTGTTTTAGATTCTATTAAAATGTGTTAGATTTTGATTCTCAAACTTTAGAATGAATCATTTTGATATACTGTACTTGTTAAACTAATTGAGTCTTCTAAATATACATCTATGTTATGTCACATAGGTACCACATTTATGTCCTGTTGGGTTTCTAAGTTGAAAGTAAAAACATTATTATGCCTTGTGTATTATTTGGTTGACATTATAGAAACATTATTTGCTGTTATTAACTAATGCATTAGCTATTTTTGACTACTCTATGTGGAGGTAATTCATACACATTTAATATCACATCACTTTAATTAAGTTACTATTGTAATGTACAACTGCTGTGGTCAAAATATATTTATAAAGGTTATGCCACTGTGCCATAACCTTTATAAATATATTTTGACCACAGCTGAGTTGCTGTTGTTCGCAGTTGCTTCCACTTTGTTATAATACCACTAGCAGCTGACCATGGAATATTTAGTAGCAAGGACATTTCACGGATGGACTTCTTACACAGGTGGCAACCTATCACAGTACCACACGTGAATTCACTGAGCTCCTGAGGGCGACCCATTCTTTCACAAATGTTTGTAGAAGCAGTCTGCATACCTAGGTGCTTTATTTTATACACCTGTAGCCATGGAGGTGATTGGAACACCTAAATCCAATGATTTGAAGGGGTGTCCCAATACTTTTGGCAATATAGTGTAAGTGGTGCTTTTGCAAGACACCTGTTAAATCCCATTCAATACACATTTTTTTCAAAAATTGAGTAAAAATGTGGTTCACCTACCAGGTATCTGTTCATTGTGTCAAGTGGAAGCAACTGCAAACAACAGCAACTCAGCCACAGTGGTAGGCCATGTAAAATGACAAAGCGAGGTCAGCGCATGCTGAAGCACACAGTGCGCAGAAGTCACCAACTGTCTGCAGAGTTAATAGCTAAAGACCTCCAAACTTTGTGTGGCCTTCACATTAGCACAACAGTGCATAGAGAGCTTCATGGAATGGGTTTTCATGGCCGAGCAGCTGCATCCAAGCCTTACGTCACCAAGTGCAATGCAAAGCATTGGATGCAGTGGTGTAAAGCAATTATATATAAAAGACTTGTGCTTAGGTGTTAAAGGCCAGAAAAAGCAGCTACCATGATCAATAGGCAAACAGTAAAAATATGTAAAAAACTAGAGTTCCATCCCTGCTTCACAAATTTAAACCTAACATCTCAGATTCGTGTTGGAGATGTCATCAGGTGATGGGTACACTCTTGCATATCTGGTGGAAATGCTCATTGCTGCAGCCTTTCTGGGAGATAATCCAACCCATAATCATGCAAGTAACCTCGTATTCATTAGACCTCTCCCCCTCACAATTCTTGCTCCACCATTCCACGCTTCCATTTAGGACGTACCGTAAATCACTTGCCATGCACATGGTCAATGCGGCAAAACAGTGTATCCCAGTCCACTGGCGCTCAACACATTTTCCCACTATTCGAGAATGGTTTGCTAGGATCAATAAAATTGAGAAAATGGAGGAATTGATTTCTGTAGCAAAAGAACATCCCGAGAGATTCAGGAAGACTTGGGCTTGTTGGAGCCATTTCAAAACCACCACTACCTATAGCATCTCAGTTCATACACAGCCTTTACCCCCTGACTGAATGATTAGACACTATGCTGTTTTAGGGAATGCCCTGTCCACCGAAGATGCATTTGGTGCATATTTGGTTGGATTGTGATACATTTCGGATTCTTGACCTACATGTTACCCCTTTGACTGACCCTGCATGTATTGGGTCCTAAACTATAAGACTATTTTTTTGGCTCGTACCAAATGATGTGAATTATTTTATCCACAATTGTCCACCTTAACATCCCCTTTACTCTCTACCCATTCCCCCCTCCCTTTTTTTTTTTCTCCTCTCACCCCCCCCCCCCCCCCCCCCACACTACTTCACTCTACATTTCCATCTCTTTCTCTAGCTATACTCCTTTCTGACTTTTCTTTATCTCAAGCTTTTTTATACGCCTTCATTATTCATATATTCCCAACAAATATGGCATTTCATCTCGCATACAGGTGTGCCTGGTTTCACATGGCTTACACGCTCCCGAAATGGACACACAAATTTTGCTATATAAATCATCCTGTGCTAGCATTACCCAACGCTTAACATTCGCTCAACATAAGGGCTCACCAGTACATAGGTCAGTAATCATTTTACCTATTTCGATTTATCTACTATACTCTGTGTATCTTACTGGTTTGCCATATACATTTGCAATAAGGATATACTTCAACCAGATGTGTACTTTTGTTTAAACCCATGGCCCTTCTGCAAAACGGATGCTACATGATGTGTCTATGTTCGGACTGTGATCCGTATTTGTATGTACACTGCTATACCTTACTTTTTCTAATAAAAATATTTTTGGAAGAAAAAAAAAACTATCAGTGTAGCGCTTAACTGGTGATACATGTGATTATTATTAACAACCAATCATCCACCAAAGGTGAGAAGTCACATACAGATAACACAAATAAGCCAATTAAAAAGTCCTAGAAATCTGTAAGTGCTGGTGCTTTGCAAGAAGTCAGAACCCCAAAAGGATAAAGAAAGTCCTTTACCTTCCACCCAATTACCCGAAGGACCACCTGAAGGATTGGTCAAACAGCGCAGTTATCAGGCTCAGCTGATGTATCAAGGACTGGCAAAAAGGTCCCCAGAAAATCCAGAAAATGTATAAGAGATCCTTAAAATTATAGCTCTTAGATGGCAGATGTCTCTCCACACATTGAATACCCAAGAGGCTAATAGAGCTGGCTATGCCAAGTTGCATTGGCTCTTACTCAGTGATGTTCATGGATGAGCTCTTGAATTTAAATTCTCCAACCAAAACTTTTACAGGTGTTAATGAGTGGAAAACCAGCCACAACAATATCTTTAAAGAGTGTTGATTCCCTGACAGGTGGTAGGCTTTTTATTTGTGTTATCTATATATGACTTCTCACCTTTAGTGGTGTAAAGCATGCCGCCACTGGACTCTAGAGCAGTAGAGATGTGTTCTCTGGATTGAAGAATCACACTTCTCTGTCTGGCAGTCCGATGGACCTGTCTGGGTTTGGTGGTTTCAAGGAAAACGGTACATGCCTGACTGCATTGTGCCAAGTATAAGGATTGGTGGAGGGGGGATTATGATGTGGGGTTGTTTTTCAGGGGTTGAGCTTGGCCCCTTAGTTCCAATGAAGGGAGTTCTTAACGAGTCAGTATACTAAGACGTTTTGAATAATTTCATGCTATCAACTTTGTGGGAACAGTTTGGGGATGGCCCCTTCCTGTTCCAACATGACTGCACACCACTGCACAAATCAAAGTCCATAAAGACATGGATGAGCGAGTTTGGGGTGGAGGAACGTGACTGGCCTGCACAGAGTACTGAATTCAACCCAATAGAACGCCTTTGGGATGATTAGAGCGGAGACTGTGAGCCAGGCCTTCTCATCTGACATCAGTGCCTCACAAATGCACTTCTAGAAGAATGGTTAAACATTCCCATAGACACACTCCTAAACCTTGTGGACAGCCTTCCCATACGAGTTGAAGTTGTTAGAACTGCAAAGGGTGGGCCAACTCAATAATGAACACTAAAAACTAAGACTGGGATGCCACTAAAGTTCATGTGTGTTGAAAGGCAGGCATCCCAATACGTTTGGCAATAGAGTGTATTTCATAAAACATCACAGTTTACAGTTGACATCATAAAACCAATCTTAAGATCATGGTCAATACAGATATTAGATTCTTTCCAAACAACATAATGGGTTAATTTACTAAAACTGAAGAGTGCAACATGTGGTGCAGCTGTTCATGGTAGCCAATTGATTTCTAAATTCAGCTTGTTTAATTAAGCTTTGACAAAAAAAAAAGAATAAGAAACTGGCAGCTGATTTGTTTCTATGCAGAGCTGCACTAGGTTTTTCACATTCCAGTTCATTATTATTATAATACAGGATTTATATAGCGCCAACAGTTTGCTCAGTGCTTTACAATATAATGGGAGACAATACAGCAACAATACAGTTCAATACAAGAGGGATAGGAGGGCCCTGCTCCTTGGAGCTTACAATCTAGGAGGGTGGATCAACAATCATATTGTCGACCTGCTTCAAATAGACTTTGTTCTGCAATGTATTTTGCCTTCATAGCTTTCCCAGGAAGAGTTGTTCAGACTACAAGAAGTGGACTACAATGTCAAAAAATATATAAATTACAACACAATTCAATATACAGAAATCAAAAAGAAATCAAAGACATTGCAAGAAAAGATAGACACCTCACCAGTCACTCCAGAGCCAAATCAAGGTGTGAAGACCTACATACTGAAGTTCTTGCTTAAAATAAGAGGAAGTATATACAAATGACCTGTCCAGTCACTCATCTACCAGTTAAGATTACATACAGAATATATCCCTACTCTGCGCTTTAGATATTAAAAATGCACAAAACAAAAATGCAAAAACACAAATTTTAAACCATTACGTAACCCAAACAAATGCAGCTGCAGTGTTACCCCGCCCAAATTTTCACTATATGATGAATACCAATATATATATATATATATATATATATATATACACATATATATATATATATATATATATATATATATATATATATATAAATAATCAAACACCATTGTACAGTGCTACTGTATAAATGTAACTAGTTACATTAAACTCTTCAATCAAAATCATATTAAATGTACCTAATTACATAACACTCTTCAATCAAAATCATATATGGTCATACAGTGATTATCTGTATGACCATAGTTTTTTTGGTATCTGTTCCTATATGGGTGCACATACTGTATTTCCTGTTAAGATTGCTCTAACTGAAGTGACAACTAATGGTCCCTTGCTAACACTGAAGGACCAGGTTTTCCAAATTCAAATAAGTAATATGTTATGCAAACAGCTAAATACATAATCAGAGTACCTCTAATGTTTTAGATCCAGTATCTATTAGCTTTTCTTCACTTCAAAACTGCTTTTTTTTCTCAACACAAGTCTAAGGAAAGCAAATGCATTTGAAGCAAGTAAAAATCAGATGAACTGCACCAGAAATGAATTATATATACTGGGTGATTGTGGCAGTCATCCACTGGAATCCTCTAAGAGGTGTTAGAGCCATTTACTGGAATACAGTTTATCCCAGGCTGCTCCTTGCTGTTCCTTTATACATTTATGCCCGACTGACCTCATTTAATATAAGGTCTGGTAAGGAACTTGGCACATAAGGGGGTGGGGCACTGTATAGGATTTCCCTTTAATGGAATCCTCATGGCACCAGGGAAAATTTATGAAATTTGGACTTTCTTTATATATATATATATATATATATAAATATACATACATATATTGTATACAAATATTCTTGCATTGCGACCAAGGAGAAAATCATCTAATTATCAATGATGGCCCTGAATACAGACAAAAACACATACATCCACAACCCCCCTCAAACACGCGTTTGAGTCTTTAAAATATTAGATACAATCTAAGCCATTTTAGTGTGCTCCATCCTATAATCCAGTTCACCATTGTGTAAGAGTGATAGATTCAGCGTCATTGTCAAACTTGACATAATCCTTAGTCTTCATGATTGCCTGGCTCATCTACAACAAAAGAACACATACATACTGTATATATACAGTATATACACATATGCTGCTCAAAAAAATTAAAGGAAAATTTTGAAAACACATCAGATCTCAATGGGAAAAAAAAATCATGCTGGATATCTATACAGATATGGACTGAGTAATATGTTAGGAACAAAACAATTAGATCGAAAACCTGCACTTGGGAATTTGCAAATAAAATTAGCAGCTGACACAATAAATGGGCAAAAATGAAAAAATAAAAAACACTTAGAGTAGCTCTTATGATGGTAATTAGCAATAAAATATATTGTCCAAATCCCCACAAGAGAAGGATAATGGTGAAACAGTAAAATACATTAAATAAAGTCTATACAAAATTCATCTGATCCAGTAATGGTGGTGCCAATTGAAATGAAAACCAGAAGAGAGAGAATCCATCACCTTTCACCCAATCATTTTGGCCTCTTAGGCTGGCCATACATTATACAATTATCTGCAGATTTTTGGTTTAGATTTACCAAAAACCATATAATAGGAGGACAAACCTAAACAACACTTTCAGTTGTATCCAATTAGGCAGGCCCTTGCACTACATAGTTGAAGGTAAATCTAAAGGAAATTGGGCAGAAAATCTGCAGATAATTGTATAATGTATGGCCAGCCTTACTGGAGAGTTTGACCACTCAAAAGATTGGTCAAACAAAGCAGATATCAAGCCCAGCAGATGAGTCCAGGATTCCCAGATGGATCTCCCAGGATATCAAGATGAATTAAGGACTTCTCACTAAACAATGTGGTCTAGGATGGCAAATACTTCTCCACACAGTAAACATCACATAGGGAAAAAAGTATAACCACTCATAGTGTTGTAATTGAATAAAAAATGCTATTTATTTAAGTAAGGCACTTACAATAGCAAGGATAAATATCATCAGGTTTGAATAGTGTTTCCAACCAACAAGATGGCTGCAGTCCTTGGCGGTGCATGATGACTTCACATGCCATGGCTCCACCCTACACGTTTCATATATCTTAGGAGCGTATATGTTAATATGTTAGGAATGTAAGGATGCCCTATTGTTTGATGGAAATGAAAATGATCAACCTACAGAGGAAGATACCCCAAAAACAAAGTAAAAAAATGATGCAGCAGGCTAGTCCATTTTACTGAAATTTCATTGCAGCAACTCAAAATGGTAGTTTGTATGGCCCCCATGTGCTTGTATGCATACCTGACAATGTTGGGGCATGCTCCTAAGGAGACGATGGATGGTGTCCTGGGTTATTTCCTCCCAGATCTGGACCAGGGCATCACTGAACTCCTGGACAGTCTTAGGTGCAACCTGGTAGCGTCAGATGGACAGAAACATGATATTCCAGAGGTGTTCTATTGAAGTTAGGTCAGGCAAGCGTGGGGGTCATTCATCAGTATCAGTTCCTTCATCCTCTAGGAACTGCCTGCATACTCTCCCCACATGAGGCCGGACATTGTCGTGTACCAGGCGGAACCCAGGACCCACTTCACCAGCGAAGGGTCTGACAATGGGTACAAGGATTTCATCCCAATACCTAATGACAGTCAGAGCGCCATTGTTTAGCCTGTAGAGGTCTGCGTATCCCTCCATGGCTATGCCTCCCAAGACCATCACTGACCTACTACCAAAACAATCATGCTGAATGATACAGGCAGCATAACATTCTCCACAGCTTCTCAAGACCCTTTCACTTCTGTCACATGTGCTCAGGGTGAACATGCTCTCATCTGTGAAACGCACAGGGCACCAGTGGTGGACCTGAAAATTCTGGTGTTCAATGGCAAATGCCAATCGAGCTCTATGGTGCCGAGCAGTGAGCACAGGGGCCACTAAAGAATGTCGAGCCCTCAGGCCACTCTCATGCAGTCTGTTTCTGATTGGTCAGAGACATTCACAACAGTAGCCTGCTGAAGGTCATTTTGTAGGACTCTGGTAGTGCTCATCCTGTTCCTCCTTGCACAAAGGAGCAAATACTGGTCTTGCTGATGGGTTAAGGACCTTCTACGGCCCTGTCCAGCTCTCCTAGAGTAACTCCCTGTCTCCTGGAATCTCCTCCATGTTCTTGACAGTACAGGGATACAGCAAACCATCTGGCAATGGAACGTATTGTGCCATCCTGGAGTTGGACTTCCTGTGTGAACTCTGTAGGGTCCAGGTATCGCCTCATGCTACCAGTCGTGACACTGACCCTAGACAAATGCAAAACTAGTAAAAAACAGTCAGAAAAGATGAGTAGGAAAAAAAATGTCAGTGACCTCAACTTTTTTTTTTTTTTGCTATTGCACTTCACTCATTGTGCATATTGTTTCATGTATTTCATGTATTTCACTTTATTTAGTTTCATGATTGATGGAAGTTGAACACCTGATGAGTATGGTATGCAATCGATCATTTGCAATTTATGAATTTATTATTAACTATATTTAGCACAATAGGCATTAACTCCTTGGCTCCGATGATATATTTGCATACCTGATGTAAACAAACATGTGCCAAGAGCGTGTGCCCTGCACACTCCTGGCACAGTTATCAGCACCTCATGGAAAGCTCCCGATCGCTACTTGCATGATCATGTGACCAATCATGTGACAGATGTGACAGCCAATCAAGGCTGTCACAGGACCCTAAAACTCACCTCCTGGCTTCAGAAACCCCTTAAAGGTCTGGGAGGGGCTAAGGAGACAGCACATCCATTTCTAGACAGGTTTATGGGAAAAAAGGCGTAGCTAGAAAGGTGAAATTGTTATATAGCTCTATTTGTTTCAGCCTCCAACTTCCAGCCAAATTATTGAACATAACATAAACACCAACCCAATCACAAGACCTTCCCTGTGTTCTCTACTTTGTGACACCTCCCTCTTCCTCTTATAACCTGATACTTATTGAATTTACAACACTGATCCATTGCAACAGTACAGAGATTACAACTTTCACTCTTTTTTAAATTAATGTTTAACTCCAAGCAGTACTTCAAGTGTATTTCCATTTTTGCAGTCAAATTTGAGTAAATCCCACTTTAGTAGGTGTTCCTATTCACCAACAATACCTCTTTTATATATATATATATATATATATATATATATAATTCTTATCTTATAGATGTTTCTTAGGAAAAGGTAGGAGAAGGTATCTGCAAGCATTGCTCAGTAAGTTCAGTGTGAGTTATCACAATCGGAAGGGTACTGCTGGCAATAGACCGTTTCTTTTTTTTTTTCCGATCAGCCAAGGGGCTATTTGAAAGGAAAAAAGAGGATTGGGCAATCCACACATAGGCATGGATAGAGAAATCTTTCCCGCTTGGGAAATTGAATTCTGATAGCAGGATTGAAAAAAGATTTTCAACAATCCCATTTGATGGAAGTCAATCATTAGATCAACTTCTGTTGAGCGGGAACAGCCATAGATGGATTGAAATTCAGCCAGTCCCTGCTGATCCATATGAATTTTGATTCATCTATGTATAAATTGATTAAACAGCATCTAAAAAAGGTAAGCTGCAATTGTATTCTTTATTTTAAGCTATGGTATGTGAATAGGGACATGATTAATAGACATTAAATTGTCACCCAATGCATAAAGCCAAGATTGTAGGATCATTATGTAATATGTATTGGCACCCTAATGGTCACAAAGGCTTGCAGTTTTTTTATTGCCAGAGGCCATTAAAGCCTGGGTGTCCAGCCCACTTCTTTTTGATAAAATTGAATTTATTAATTATTATTTTTTAGTTTGTAAAGTAAATACAAGGACACATCATGTCAAACAAGAGAAAAATACTGTCTAATATAGCTCAAAATCATTCAGTCCCCAGTTTTATGATTTTTTAAATCTATTTTATGCATTTTTTTTATGTCTTGCATTGAACTGCATGAGGTTATCAATATTTTGTAGTAAGCTGACATCTAGTGATGATTTTGTGCCACTACAACTTGCTTACTAATGTGACTTTGGCATCTTCCTCTGTCCTCAACTCATGTTTAGTGCTAGTTAGTTTAGTTTTAACTAAACTCTCACTACTTCTTCCATGTTCTCTGTTACTGTTAGTTACTTGCAGACAGGGCTCAGGAAAGGCATTATCTTTTTACAGTTCAAAAGACTAGAAAAACATCCGCTGTGCTGCAATTAGTTGATGTAAAATTACATTGGATTCAAATTCTGTATCTTACTGAAGAGTTAAGCTGCCTGTGGATGGTGCCCTGGACAGATTGAAAGAGTAGGTGTTATCCCAATATGAATAAATAAGCTACAATAACACCCATGCTTCCTATAAATTGAGAAAATTATAAAACAGACTAATGTGTAAAAAAAATAAAATAAAAATAATAGTAATAAAAATAGACACAAGTGTGTGTGTGTGTGTGTGTGTGTGCGCGTGTGTGTGTGAATTAAGTATCCCTGCATAGGTTGCTGTATTACAAAACCATTAAACCAAGCAAACATAATGCCAGAGTGTTAAGTGAATATTCCCAATACAGTGCTTAATACAAACAACAGCAAACTCAAAAAGTGGTTATAAAGGCAAAAATGTTTTCTTTGTTACCTTAATGCATTCTCTGAATTAAGGTAAACACCTGCATCTCTCTGTGCATTCCTTCCAATCTTAAACACTTACTTGACATCACTTGATCAAGCTCTGTCCCTACTGGCAGCCCCGCTCTTCTCTCTCCCTTCTTTCATAGATGGCACAGGCAGCAGTGGGAGGCATTGGCTTCAGCTGATTTCAATCAAATCATGTGAGGAGGGAGCGAGGGGAAGGGGTGAGCTGCACTTCATGTTAAAAACCTCACACAGCTCTGCTTGGAAGTGAGCCTACAGTTAGACCCCGCCAGAGCTAGATCTAGGATCTTTCTCCATTTGTAGACAGTCTGTCTTACCGTGGACACATGAACACCAAGGCATTTGGAGATACTTTTGTAACCCTTTCCAGCTTCATGCAAGTCAACAATTCTTGATCGTCATGGCATGGTTCACTGCAGACAGTGCTTCTTGAAACCAGTAAACCCAAAACAGGTGTGTGTTTTTTAAGGGCAGGACAGCTGACAGCAACACATCCAATATCATCACACTGATTGGAGTCAAGGTTGGCTCACTCCTGGCTCCAATTAGCTCTGGGAGACGTCATTAAGCTAGGGCCTCACATACTTTTTCCTCCCTGCACTGTGAATGTTTACATGTTATGTGCAATTATACCATGGCAACATCTAATGTTTGTGTAGTATTATGTTCAGCAGACTGTGTTCTTCTATTGTTGTGACTTAGATGACGTTCAGAGCACATTTTATGCCCAATGCATGCAAAACTCCACGTAATCCCAAGGGGTTCACATACTTTTTCTTGCAACTGTATGTATATATATATATATATATATATATATATATTTATTTATTTATTTTTTTTTACATTATTATTATTATATGTTTTACTTTTTATTTTTTTAATTTTTTGTTTCTATTTTTCACTTTTATTTTTATTTTTATAACCTTTTATCGCTCATCACTGGTGGTTGGTGGCCCTATACACCTCCTAAAACAATTCCTCTTAAAACAATTCCACAATCATTGGTGGTTAATGGAATTTTAACCCCCCACCCAATCATTGTTAGCCACTGGCACTTCTGATCCCCCCACCAAAAAAATACATTGAAATTGAACGTCATTGGCACTTTAACTCCCCCCACCCTCACCTAAAATACTTTTTTACTGCAGCTGGATAGTTTAATGAATTAATTGTTTCATTAAATCCCCCTTTCTCCCTTTCCTCTGCTGTGAAAGGAAGAGGACGGCTCACAAACTTAAACAGTATTACACTTTTCACTTTGATCAGTCATCACAAGGATCTCATGGCACAGAACAACTCCAAATGTCTCTCTTCTGTCTAATGCAGTGGGAATATTTGCCTTATGTGTGATCTGGGTGTATGCACATAGATTAAAAAGGATGTGCAGGTGCATCCACCCCTCCTAATAACTGTGCTGTCCAGTTGTTTAGTTTCAATAGACAGACATAAGGTAATGAGAAGACCGGACATAGGGTAAAGAGAAGAGCTAAGTTGATAGGAATGATGCTTGCAAAATGTGGTATTGGGGATCAATATGTTGCTAGTTTTGTACATGCTCATGTACACTAATCTACTGAATTATTATTTAAAATATTTGAATAATATGTATTTATTAAGGTAATCTTACAAGCAATTTTAAATTTTCTGAGGCAAACTACAAGTAATTGTTGCCCATTAAAAAAAAACGCAAGGGTTCTATGAATAGCAGAGGCGCCAAGTAAGTGACCCCCCGCCATTTCCTGTGCAGACAGGAAGCTGCTCACACAGAACTCAGAAGATCATGGCTCTTATAACATGAAGCATTTACTGATGCAGCTCTTACTGTATGTAGCTTAGACTGCTTGTGTGAAGAACAAAGAGTGCAATGCAAGATAATCAATCATTACTCCCCTCATTCAACCACATTACGATAGACAAGGTTGCTAAACTTTTTTCTAAAGCCCATCTACCCACCTTCCCCCTGGACCCTGTTCCCTCTTTAGCTCACATCTTCAAATCTCCCTCTTTTCTGGCATCTTGCTCAACTCCTCAAAACATAAACTACAAGTTTTCTTTGGACCCCACTAATCTTAACAACCTAAGCCCCCATCTCCCCTTTTCCTCCAAACTCCTTGACCGCCTGGTCTACAACCAATTGAGTGACTACCATATCAAGAATAGTTTTCTTGATCTCTTCAGTCTGGATTTCACCCTCAGCACTCCACAGAAACTGCTCTCCTAAAACTCTCAAACGATTTACCAACAGCTAAAACCAATGGACACTATTCTGTACTTCTGCTTCTTGACCTTTTGGCTGCCTTTGATATGGTTGCTCACTCCCTCCTCAAAAAAAAACTTTTATCCTTTGGTCTCCAGGCCTGTTCACTTTGTTGGTTCTCATCCTACCTATCCCACTGCACCTTCAGTGTCACATACAATTCCAGTTTATGTGTATTTGTGAGCTTCCTTTCTCAATCGGGGTCCCCCAAGGTTCTGTTCTTGGACCTCTCCTGTTCTCCATCTACACCTCCTCCTTGGGTCCTACCATGGATTACAATTTCATTTATGTGCTGATAACACCCAAATCTGTCTCTCTACCCCTCAGCCCTCAGCTCACTCCATCCGTTTCCACACATATTACTAATTTACTAAAAGACATACTGTATCAGACTGGATGTCACACCACTTCCTCAAACTCAATCTATCCAAAAACAGAGCTCATAATATTTCCTCCCCATGTGCTCCTTCTTCTGACTTATCTGTCAAGTTCAATGGCACAGCCATCAAACCCCCCCCCCCATGTGAGGGTTCTAGGTGTAATCCTGGACTCTGAACTCTCCTTTCGGCCCTGCACCAAATCACTGCCCAAAGCTTGCCTCCTCAATCTCCGCACCATTTCCAAAATGCGCCCCTTCCTACACAACAAAACTTCTAATTCACTCCCTGGTCATCTCTTGCCTCTACTACTGCAACTTCCTCTTCATTAGATTACAGTTCAGTGTCTGCTGCCCCACTCTGTTTATCCTTTCATTGGCTGCAACTCACCCAACAAATTAAATTCAAAATACTAACAACTTACAAAGCCATCCGCAGCTCACCCCCTGACAGGCTGCCTGTCAGTTAACAATAAGAAAAAGGAAGGCGCCTCTAAGTGTAGCATTAACGATTTATTAGAGAACAATTAGTGAATTGCACTTACAGGATAAAAGTGTTAAAAGGCTCATTGTGTGGTATCTGTGGTTCCTGATGAGACATCCAGCTGTCCAGCAGCAGCACAGTCCATAAGAGTCAGGAAGTCAGAGTAGGGGTATCTCTGTAACCAAAACAAGGCATGGAGAGCAGGAGAAGGGGTGGTAATGCATTTCGGAGCATGCACAATAAGCTCCTTCATCAGACCTAAGCCCCAGTGTGGTGCTGACACTTTTATAGTGTGAAGAGAATAAAAAAAGCAAGTGGATCCTAAATCGTAAGGACCTATTCATTAAACTACATTGTGGGAAGTGTACAGCAATAAATACAATGATCAAAACAGGATGATTGCTATAATACTTATGAATTAAAAATTATATATATGTATTTAAGCTGGAAAACTGTATTATGATAAGGGGTGAAATAAAAATAAGACAGCTGGATGTCTCATCAGGAACCATGGATACCACAAGATGAGCCTTTTTAACACTTTTATCCTATAAGTGCGATTCACTAATTGTTCTCTAATAAATCGTTAATGCTACACTTAGAGGCGCCTTCCTTTTCCTAATGTTTATTGCATTAGAGCCTTGCCTCCACTCTAAGAAGAGCTGCTTCAGTGTTATTTCTTCCATCATCCCTGATATTCATCTGGCATCTCTATCCAATAACCACAGAGGTTGGTCTCCAACAAGAGCGCCCTATGGGACATATACTTTCTGTCAGTTAACAAATCTGTGCAACAGTTTATGTGTATTTGTGACCCCGATGTCAGTAATCCTGTGCAGCCAACTGATACCGTTTTGCATAGACCTCCACCATAATTACCGCTAGAGATAGACAGGTTTCCACTCCAAACATATTTACAATTAAAGAGTGGCCAGGGACAGTTTTTATCGTATTGTAGCGCTGCTTTAGAGCAGTTGAGGAAGAAATGTATGATTCAAGCTGTGTATTTATCATAAATAGGTCTCATAATTTGTCTCATTGCTTCTTTTTAGCATTGCCTTGAGAGAATTGATAAATGCCTCCATTTGTATTGCATGTCAGAAAAGTACTGTATCATAGTAAACCATACATTAATTTCGTAAGAACACTGGCAGTAATTAATAAAACTCCTTTAATCAGTTCCCGCCGAGTCAATAGCAAAATGACAGCTGAGCAGGAATTTTGTTGATTCGGGTGGATGTCATATGATGTCCTCCCAGATCACCACCTCATATGCACTCAAGGGTCCATGCTGCGGCAAGATCTTTCCCCAGCTGTGTCCGTCAGACACAGATGATGACCAATCTGTGTAGCGGCCTGTTGCCGGTATCATGTGACCACTGAGACCAATCACAGCAGGTCACATGACAACTGTAAACAATGGATGGCTTCCTTTCATGCCATCCATTGTATACAATTGTGTTCCTAGCTGTGATTGGTCATAGTAATCACACGGTACAGATTGGGCCAATCACAGCCCATCTCTGTCATGTGAGTAGCTGTAGCCAATTACAGCTAATCACAACAAAAAACACAGAATTAATTGATTTAATTAAGTTAAATGCTTCCCTATAGCAGTGAAATTCACAGCTTTATGCAATCATAATGTGTAAAAAAGTACTGATCACTTCTCCAGAGTAGTACAATGTTACCATGGTAACATTATATTACTCTGGTCACAGTGTTTTATAAAAAGTGTTTTTATAAAAAAAAATTGTAAAAAAATTAGAAAAAATGTAGTAACATTTTTAAAAAAATTGAATAAAAAAGTGTTTTTTTTTCAACACGGTCACCAGTCAGTGTCCATGATCACTGTCACACCAGTTATATGATGATTCTCCACTGCACTTTTTTTAATTTCTTAATTTTCCAAAAAATTACAACGTCATAAAATTCACCATGCCTCTTACTAATTACCATAGACTGTCACTTTCCAGAACGGGGTCATTTTGGGATTATCTGTACTGTCCTGACATTTTTGGGCCTCAAGAAATGTTGTAGGCCATCAGTAAATCGGGATTGATTTTAATATATACAGTGGGGATCAAAAGTTTGGGCACCCCAGCTAAAAAGTTGTATTAATGTGCATAAAGAAGCCAAGGAAAGATGGAAAAATCTCCAAAAGGCATCAAATTACAGATTAGACATTTGTATAATATGTCAACAAAAATTAGATTTTTTTTCCATCATTTACACTTTCAAAATAACAGAAAACAAAAAAATGGCGTCTGCAAAAGTTTGGGCACCCTGCAGAGTTAATATCTTGTACTGCCCCCTTTGGCAAGTATTACAGCTTGTAAACGCTTTTTGTAGCCAGCCAAGAGTCTTTCAATTCTTGTTTGAGGTATCTTTGCCCATTCTTCCTTACAAAAGTCTTCCAGTTCTTTGAGATTTCTGGGCTGTCTGTCACGCACTGCTCTTTTAAGGTCTATCCATAGATTTTCAATTATGTTGAGGTCAGGAGATTGTGAAGGCCATGGCAAAACCTTCAGTTTACGCCTCTTGATGTAATCCCCTGTGGATTTCAAGGTGTGTTTAGGATCATTATCCATTTGTAGAAGCCATCTTCTCTTTAACTTCAACTTTTTCACAGATGGCATCAAGTTACCATCCAAAATTTGCTGAAATTTTATTGAATCCATTTTTCCTTCTACTCGTGAGATGTTCCCTGTGCCACTGGCTGCAACACAACCCCAAAGCATGATTGATCCAACCCCATGCTTAACAGTTGGACAGAGGTTCTTTTCATTAAATTATGTGCCCCTTCTTCTCCAAAAGTACCTTTGCTCATTCCAGCCAAAAAGTTCAATTTTAACCTCATCGGTCCACAGAATTTGTTTCCAAAATGCATCAGGCTTGTCTATATGTTCATTTGCAAAGTTCAAACGATGATTTTTGTGGTGAGGACGTAGAAGAGTTTTCTTCTGATGACTCTTCCATGAAGACCATATTTGTACAAGTATCTCTTTATAGTGGAATAGTGTACCACAACTCCAGTGTCTGCCAGATCTTTCTGGAGGGATCGTGCAGTCAAACGTGGGTTTTGAATTGTTTTTCTCACAATCCTGCGAGCTGTTCTGTCTGATATTTTTCTTGGTCTTCCAGATCTTGCTTTAACTTCCACTGTTCCTGATGACTGCCATTTCTTAATTACATTCCAAACAGATGATATTGACATCTGAAAACGCTTTGCTATCTTCTTATAGCCTTCTCCAGCTTTGTGAGCGTCAACTATTTTCAGTTTCAGTTTTCTAGACAACTGCTTAGAAGAACCCATGGTGCTGATTGTTGGAGCAAGGTCAGATGAGTATGGACATTTAAAACCTTTGAGATTGACATCACTTGGTCTTCCCAGATGATGATTGAGAACAATCCATGACACTGGCAGGTCTCAGCTTTGCAAAGGGGGCAGGGCATGCTATACATTCTGCAGGGTGCCCAAACTTTTGCAGACGCCATTTTTTTGTTTTCTGTTATTTTGAAAGTGTAAATGATGGAAATAAAACCTAACTTTTGTTGACATATTATAAGAATGTCTAATCTGTAATTTGATGCCTTTTGGAGATTTTTCCATCTTTCCTTGGCTTCTTTATGCACATTAATACAAATTTTTAGCTGGGGTGCCCAAACTTTCGATCCCCACTGTATATGCCATAGTTTGTGGACTCTATAACTATCCTACAGACTAAATAATATACAGTAATTTGAGTTATTTTCACCAAACAAAATGTAACAGTATACATTTTGGCCTAAAATTATGAAGAATAATTATTTATTTGCAAACTTTTCTAACAAAGAAAAACATGTTTTTTTCAAAATTTGTGTTTTTTTTTTTAACAAAAACTTAAAAACCCAGTAGTGATGTAATACCACCAAAAGATAGCTCTAGGTATGTGAACAAAATGATAAAAATTTAGTTTGGGCACAGTGTTGCACGACCACAAAATTGTCATTCAAACTGTGAGAGTGCTGAAAGCTGAAAACTGACCTGGGCAGGAAGAAGGTAAATGTGTCTGGTATCGAACAGGTTAAATTGGTTGAATTGCATATTCTATGCTTAAGTCAATGGAAAATATACCTTGAAAACAATTGACTAGCTCAATAATGATCCCATACATTTAGGTGAAAGTAACTACTATGTTTTTAAGCCTTCTTAAAAACAATTTGAAGAATTGTTTACGTGTGTTTATTTTTAACTGTTCTTCATATTTTCACAAAAACATTTTGCAAACAATTTGCAAAGTTTCATGATGGATTAGTACGGACAGTTTCTAAATTGATTAACATTATTACAAATATACCTTCTAGAATGTATTTTAATTTTATTCTTTAGAATAAAGCTATGGTCTAAAGAAAAACAACACTTTATATATTTCATTCAAGTCTCTCAGCTACCAAAATGAAGATAATGGATATTTATTGCAAGATATTGCAGCGAAATACCGATTTTGCCCTTTCTGTGAACTGATAAACTTCTGCACTCCTAACAAAAATAGAATAAAGGAGAACAGAAATCACATAAGGCATTTATTTTGCAGGTATTGTTTTAGAGAATTGATACTGTAGAACCCTAAAATCTATTAAAAACTATTTGACTCGAAATAAAAATGTAATTTAGTTAACTTATTAACACATAGCCCAAATAACATATTTGGAAGCCTGCTAGAATTATCACATTACGGTATTGCAAATCAACACTTTCAGTAAAAATAGAAGAGGATAATTTAGAATTGCAGTTGGGATGAATTAGTTCCTTTTTGTAAACAATTTGAACTGAACTTAATATTACTTTTAAAAGATGGCTTTCTATGACATTTTCCCAAAATATTTTTATTACATTCATTACTCTGGTAATTTGCCCCTTTAGCATAATAAAACAGTTTGATGGGAGCTCTTGCAAGATTTACATAAAATATTAAATATTTTAAAGGTCATAACAAAGAAAAATACTCATGCCTTTGCATAATCACAAAATATTTACAAGCAGAAAAAAATAAATCAGCTGACCACAACATTCAATGCTAAATATAACAATATACTTTTAAAGTCTGAAGGGGCTCAGTATACTGTATGTTTAAGGTAAAATGTCTATACTGCATTTTCTTCCTGCAAAACAAATGGATTTCTAATTAATATTGCTTGTGAAAAAAAAACTGAAACTTTGGGTGACTTACTAAATGAATAGAAAATGTGAACTGTAAGATGTATGCACACTTCATGCTCACATAGCTTAGTGAATGAGATGAATCTATGCTCACTTGAAGTATTCTATTATGTGCAAGCAAAAAGTCAGACTTAAAAAAAAAATTTCTTTGCGTATGATTAGATATTATCTACATCTCAGCTATTTAACCAGTTAACATCCCCCTTAAGGCAGTTTTACTGCTACAGGGTAGACTCCCTGCGCAAAATCACAGATATATATGTAATTTGTGCTCCCACCGTGTTCACAGGCAGGGGGTGCACACACGTGTGCCCACCGGCCCAGCAGTACTGTGATTTGGTACAGCACTGATCACTCAGAAGATACAGTCCAATGATGTTTGGCCTGGATCTGCTGATTAGCTGTACTGAATCAGATCTCAGCCCATGCCTGTTTTTACATTACACAGTCACAGGAAATGATGCAATCTTCTCCCCCTGGAGCACATTCCATTTCAGAGAGAGAAGAATGCAGATCCACATAAGTCCAAACAGCACACTTTTACAGTAAATGCACTGCTAGGTCACATTTAACCCCCTGAGCACCCCACAGTTAACCCCTTCACTGCTCTGTCACCAGTGTTATTAGTACAGTGCACAGATTTTTTTACTGATCACTATATTATTGTCACAAGCAACTTCAGATAGCATTAGCATCAGTTAGTCAGTTGGCGTCACTCCCAGATAGCATCAGATTGCCCGCCACTACATCAGTAATCACATTTAACCCTTTAATTGCCAGGAATATGCTCACATACACAATTAACCTCCATTGCTAGTATAGTGTATGAACAGATCAATATCTTTGATCGGATCAGAACAATATTAGCATTCATAATAGTATAGTGTCCCGAAAAATGCAGCATTAGCAGGATCATCCCCGGCACATGCCAGCCCCTGCATTTAGCCCCTATGCTTAACCCCCCACCCCCGTCTTCCCTAGCAAGTGCAGTGTCAGTAGATTACTGTCACTTGCACACAAAAGTGCAGGGTTAGCAAGATCAGGCAGCACTAGCGGGTAATTTTTTTTGTAGCAGTTCAAGCATTCCCTGACAGCCAGGTGCTCTTTTTTCCATGAGTCGCACTAGGTACCTATAAATTAAAAAAAAATCAATAATACAAAAATTCAGAGGGGAGCTCAAAGGCATCTATATCCCAAATGGCAACATGATGCAAGAGAAGGGAGGAGGGATACAAAGAAAGATAAAGAAGAGGGGAATGAACTCCTCACTGAAAAAAGATGATGATCGGGACTTTAAAGGTAACGATAATAATGAGAGAAATTTTATAACATTACAACATTTATTTCAATCGTTTAAAATAGACAAGTATAACATCTACATTTGAGTGTTCAAAATTGATAATAGTACTAGTTACAATAATCTATATCCGGTGCATTACGTCTCAACATGTTTTGCCTATTTTAAGGCTTCTTCAGGAGATTTGAATATAGCACCTACAACAATAAATCATGAAAATTACAAAATATAACAATAAACATCTTAACAAATCAAATAAGCAAAAACATACAAAAAATATATATCATGAACATAAATAAAAAACTGATGAAGGGCAACTTACCAGCAGATGCATAACTGGCTCAATTATATACAATGTCTGTAAGACCGTTATTGAATATTTTAAAGGAACAAAAAGTTCATTCAATCAACCTAGATGTAGAGACAGCTCAAATGCTTGGTGAGGGAACCTAAAGGCTAACTGCAAAGATAAGTAAGGAAAGAAATCAACTACCAATATTATAGATTTACAGCTTAAAACAGAACAAACCTTAGTTTAGTACCTATTAAAATGAAGGTATCACAAAGAATGCTGCTCGATGAACAGTATTAGAACACTGAAACAAAACTGATAATGAAACAAAAAGATAATGAATCTCTGCTTCTAATTCATTATCATTTTTGTTTCAGTGTCCTAATTGGACTGGCATTTCTGGCCCCGTATCTGATGTACTGCCACTGTTACAGTGGTGATAAATAGTGTTCATTGAGCAGTATTCTTTGTGATACCTCCATTTTAATAGGTACTAAACTGTCATTGTCCCCCAACGGCTTGTAAATACCTGTCTTAGAAAAGGGGAGAAAGCTTGCTTGAAAAATGATGAATTGCTTACAAGGAAGTGGAAGGACAAAAAGGATGTTTTCCATTCACACAGACAGCTCCTCTGTGTCCACAACTATGACCTTAACATGGGAGGGGTGGACATCAACGACCAGATGATGAAGCTGTACTTAGCTTCCTGTAAAACCAGACACTGGTACAAAAAAGTGTCTGTATATTTATAACAATTGGCTCTGTACAACACTTTTGTGCTTTAGAAAGCAACTGAAAGAAATGGATCCTTCCTAAAATTCCAGGAAGAGATTATCACGGCACTTTTGTATCCAGAAGGTGCTGTGTCCCAAACCCCCAACCCATGCAGTGAGCCGGCTGCATGAAAGGAATTTTCCTGGTATCCCAACTTAAAAGTCATCTCAAAAAAGATCTCTCCTGTCCTGGCCAACCTTGTCTCTACCTCAAGGACTGCTTCCATCGCTACCATACACTATTGGAGTATTAGTAAAGGCTACAGCAGGCATAGTGTATGGAACATATATACACAGGGTCTCAAAGGATGTTAGGTAGTCAGGAAACTGGCTATCTCATTTTGAGAGACCCTAACATCTGGAGGTTACAGTTTTAAAAAAGTTAAAAAAAGTAAAAAAATATATAAAAAAGTAAAAAATAAATAAATAAAACTAAAATAGTTCTCATTTTATTGAGTTACTGTTTTATTGAGTTACTGTCTTTTTGTTACTGTTTTATTGTTAGCCATTGCTGTTTTCAGGAATGCCATTCAGTTGCAGTTCTGACGTGTTCATTCTGCAACAGGGTCTTGCTCTCTGAATATACATAAGTAAGTGTGTTCAGCGCTGTTGGATGAGATTTTTCATCCGCAGTTGAAAAAAAGAACATATATGCCCAAGCATGGGGTCCTGGGGTGGCCAGTGGGTGGATCACTCCTATGCATCCGTATATATATTTTACAATATTTTTTGGCAGAGATTTCTTCATCCACATTGATTGATGTGAATAGAGGACTCTGTTAGGTTCATTTTTTTTTGTTCAGCTCACAGGCTGAACAAAAAAAAAGAACATTTCATTTATGTCCACCATTAGAAGTGGGTGGATGCAGGGCAGTATATTCAAATGGTGGACATACCACACTTTTTCTGGCAGAGATTTCTTCTTTTTTTTTTCATTCAGCCCACAGACTGCATTAAAAAAAAGAACATAACATACAGTTGCAAGAAAAAGTATGTGAACCCCTTGGGATTACGTGGAGTTTTGCATGAATTGGGCATAAAATGTGCTCTGAACGTCATCTAAGTCACAACAATAGAAGAACACAGTCTGCTGAACATAATACTACACAAACATTAGATGTTGCCATGGTTTAATTGCACATAACATGTAAACATTCACAGTGCAGGGAGGAAAAAGTATGTGAACCTTTGGACTTAATAACTGGTTGACCCTTCTTTGGCAGCAATAACCTCAACCAAACGTTTCCTGTAGTTGCAGATCAGACCTGCACAACGATCTGGAGTAATTTTGGACCACTCCTCTTCACAAAACTGTTTCAGTGTAGCAATATTCTTGGGGTGTCTGGTGTGAATCGCTCTCTTAAGGTCATGCCACAGCATTTCAATCGGGTTGAGGTCAGGACTCTGACTGGGCCACTCCAGAAGGCGTATTCTGTGCTGTTGCAGCCATTGTTTTGTTGAATTACTTGTATGCTGTGGGTCATTGTCCTGTTGCATCACCCATCCTCTGCGGAGCTTCAGTTGGCGGACAGATGGTCGTACGTTTTTCCTGCAAAATGTCTTGATAAACTCTGGAATTCATTTTCCCATCAATGACAACAATCCGTCCAGGCCCTGTGGCAGCAAAGCAGCCCCAAACCATGATGCTCCCTCCACCATGTTTTACAGTGGGGATGAGGTTTTGATGTTGGTGTGCTGTGCCTTTTTTTCTCCACACATAGTGTTGTGTGTTCTTCCCAAACAACTCAATCTTGGTTTCATCTGTCCACAGTATATTTTGCCAGTAGTGCTGTGGAACATCCAGGTGCTCTTTTGCAAACTTCAAACGTGCTGTAATATTCTTTTTGGACAGCAATGGCTTCCTCCGTGGTGTCCTCCCATGTACTCCATTCTTGTTTAATGTTTTCCTTATTGTAGATGTGTCAACAAAAATGTTAGGATGTGCCAGAGATTTCTGTAGGTCTTTAGCTGACACTCTGGGATTATTCTTTACCTCATGCAGCATTCTGTGCTGTGCTCTTGCAGTCATTTTTACAGGACGACCACGCCTAGGGAGAGTAGCAACAGTGCTAAACTTTCTCCATTTGTAGACAGTCTGTCTTACCGTGGACACATGAACATCAAGGCTTTTAAAGATACTTTTGTAACCCTTTCCAGCTTCATGCAAGTCAACAATTCTTGATCGTAGGTCTTCTGAGAGCTCTTTTCTGCGAGGCATGGTTCACATCAGACAGTGCGTCATGAAACCAGTAAACCCAAAACAGGTGTGTGTTTTTTAAGGGCAGGACAGCTGTCAGCAACACATCCAATATCATTACACTGATTGGAGTCAAGGTTGGCTCACTCTTGGCTCTAAATAGCTCTAGGAGAAGTCATTAAGCTAGGGCCTCACATACTTTTTCCTCACTGCACTGTGAATGTTTACATGTTATTTGCAATTAAACCATGGCAACATCTAATGTTTGTGTAGTATTATGTTCAGCAGACTGTGTTCTTCTGTTGTTGTGACTTAGATGACGTTCAGAGCACATTTTATGCCCAATTCATGCAAAACTCCCTGTAATCCCAAGGGGTTCACATACTTTTTCTTGCAACTGTATATACCCAACAAGGACCAGTGACGTACTGGATCATCATATGACTTTGATACCAGGATGATGCTTGCAGCTGCCAGCTATCGGATTTCATGTAAAAGCAATCCTAGTGGCTAGTGAGGTACCATAGAGCTGATTGGAGACCAGAATGGGGCCAATTATCTCTATAATCTAAGAAACCGGAAGCTAGGAGTATTTCATCACTTCTGTGCCAAAACAGCTCCATTTTTAAATTGGTAAAGCATCGGATCACACCAATCTTGGTGAGATCAGATGATTAAAGGGCAGAGGAGATATCTAGAGTCTAAGGGAAAAAAAACACCCTCATGTCCCCCGTGTGTGTGCCACAGCATACGCAAGCATCAGGACCTATGTCGGTATGTAAACAGCGTAACACCATGCATGTGAGGTATCATCGTGAACATCAGATTGAGGGCAGTAATTCTAGTACTAGACCTCCTGTGTAAATCTAAAATGGTAACCTGTTAAAATTATCAAATTTAAAATGTATGTAGTTTGTGGCCTTTGCAAGGGGCATGCGCAGTTTTAAACCATGTCATGTTTGGTATCTATTAACTCGACATCAGTAGTGAGGAGATTCCTGTGTCCCTAAAGGGGACATCTATGCTCCTAGGACTAATCTGTGTTCAATCTCTCAGGTGGGGTAGGAGTATTGAGCTGAGCTCCAGTGGGGAGTAAGCACCATTGCTTGAGCAATTGAAAACCATTTTCCACACTGTATATTGGAATTTTCTTACCATTCCATGTGACAATATGTTTTGTGGGGAATCCCGATCTATAGGGAACATTATAGTTCTGTAAAGCTTTGGTTAGTGGTGCAAGTTTTTTTCGATTGGTTGCAGTTTGTTGCGATATGTCTGTGTATAGAGAGATCCCATCAAACTTGTCTGAGGTTACTGGGTTTTGTTTGGTGGCCACCATGACTATATCTTTGACAAGGAAATAATGGATCCTCGCCAAGATATCGCTAGGTGCTGTATCCAGAAGGAATTTAGGCTTAGTGATATGATACGCTCTGTCAATACATAGATCAATGTCGCTCAGAGTAGGGATTAAAGCTTTCATAAGGCGCTGGATATATGTGGTTAATTCAAGCGGTGCGACTGATTCTGGAATACCTCTAAACTTTATGTTGTTGCTTCTTGAGCGGTCTTCTAAACAGGGGCGGACTGACAACTCATGGGACCCCTGGGCAATAGGGGATCATGGGGCCCCTGTGTCCTTGCCCAAACTCAAAAAAGCCTATGAAAAAGGTACCAGGGGCATCTCATGGGGCCCCCTACTGACCCCGGGCCCTCGGGCAGTGCCTGAGTTTCCAAATGGTCAATCCACCCCGCTTCTAAATCAGCGATCTTGTTATGTAATTGTTGAATCTCAGACTCTTAATCAGCATACTAAGTCGTTATGGGCCGAAGAGAGATCTGCCATTTTAGATTCCATATGATTTATCTTGTCTTCATGGTATTGTACAGTATTCTTTAGAGAGGCAAACATATCTGAAAAATCTGCCAGGAGAGATCTTTTCATAGAGAGTAACATATTTTTATTATATTTTCTGATATAGGCTGATCATTAGCAGGAAATGCTTCAATAGGGTGCTCATCCATAATGTGCTCTGAGGATTCTGAGGGGAAAACAGGCCACTGCTTGATAGTGTTAGGGTCATCCTCCCTGTGCTGTTTATATTTAGCTGGGCTGTGGGTGGTAGGTGTATCAGGAGGGGAACACTCATCCAGGTTCCTGTGTGGCTCCAGTCCCTGCTCGCTTTACTGTGAGGCCGCATGGTGCTGTGGCAGTGCACTAGGACTAGGTCCGATGAGATCTTGCTTCCGTCTGTGTCCCGCTGCAGAGTAGACGTCAGTGAGGCTGTTTGGACTGTTTCCTCTGCTTGGACGTAGTGCAGGTGTGGTCCGGAGAAGCAGAAGAAGGAGATGTGGGTGATAGGGATCCCCCCTAGTTGCTGGAATTGTCGCTGTGAAAAAGGAGACAGCAGGAGCTCCGGATCAAGCTCCAGATCAACCTAGAGAGGATTGAATTCAAAGACACCTCAAAAATTAAACTGAAAAAATGATGCAGCAGGCTGGTTCCTTTTTCTGAAATTTCAATGCAGCAATTCAAAATGGTACTCAATAGCCCCAACGTGATTGTATGCATGCCTGACAACATTGGGGCATACTCCTAATGAGCCGACAGATGGTGTCCTGGGGTCCCACAGGTGTTCTATTGGATTTAAGTCAGGCAAGTGGGGGCTATTCAATGGTATTAATTCCTCCATCCTCCAGGAACTGCATGCATACTCTTGCCACATGAGGCATTGTCATGCACCAGGAGGAACCCAGGACCCACTGCACCAGCATAGGGTCTGACAATGGGTCCAAGGATCTCATCCTGATACCTAATGGCAGCAAGGGTGCCATTGTCTAGCCTATAGAGGTCTGTGCGTCCCTTCATGGATATGCCTCTTCAGACCGTCACTCGCCCGCCACCAAAACGATCATACTGAACAATGTTACAGGCAGCATAATGTTCTCCATGGCTTCTCCACACCCTTTCACGTCTGTCACTTATGCTCAGGATGAACCTGCTCTCATATGTGAAACGCACAGGGCGCCAGTGGCAGACCTGCCAGTTCTGGTGTTCAATGGCAAATGCCAATCAAGCTCTATGGTGCCAGGCAGTGAACACAGGGCCCACTAGAGAACATTGAGCCCTCAGGCCACCCTCATATTTCTGATTGTTTGGTTAGAGACATGCACCCCACCAGCCTGCTTGAGGTCATTTTGTAGGGCTCTGGCAGTGCTCATCCTGTTCCTCCTTGCACAAAAGAGCAGATATCAGTCCTGCTGATGAGTTAAGGACCTTTTACGGCCCTGTACAGCTCTCTTAGAGTAACTGCCTGTCTCCGGGAATCTCCTCCATGCTCTTCAGACTGTGATGGGAGACACAGAAAATCTTCTGACAGTGCCATCCAGGTATTGCCTCATGCTACCAGTAATGACACTGACCCTAGCCAAATGCAAAACTAGTGAAAAACAGTCAGAAAAGATGAGTAGGGAAAAAAATGTCAGTGGTCTCCACCTGTAAAACCATTCCTGTTGTTGCCCAACTAGTGCATCTGTTGTTAATCTCATTAACACCAAAGCAGCTGAAACTGATTAACTACCTCCTCTGCTACTTAACTGAGCAGATCAATATCCAAGGAGTGTAATTGACTTGATGCTATACTCTGATTAAAAAGTGTTCCTTTAACCTCCCTGGCGGTATTCCCGAGCTACACTCGGGGTAAAGTTTCAGTACCACAAGCGATAACCCCAAGCTACACTCGGGCTTACCATGTGATGCTGCTTCGGAATCTGTTCTTCTCTTACCTTGTCCTGCGCTCCCGCGATGTCCCTCCTGCAGTGTCCCCGGCAATGTAATCTGGCGGATGCCGGCATCTGTCTTCTGGGTTCCGTTCCCTTCGAGCGTCGGGACGTATGGGAGACGGAACGGTGGGAAATTTGAAAATGACAAAAAGTGATATTCACTAAAATCACTAAAATAACATAGTAAAACATTACTGTATCACACCATTTCACATACATTTTGTCCCTATTGCTTTGTCCTGTGCCCTACCTGCATTATTACTGTTCTTTCTGCCTGGAAACTGAGAAACGTCCATGGCGTCCAAAAAGCGCCCCTTTAGGTCAAAAGTTTTAGACCAGCTAGAGAACAGCGATAGTAAATTAGAACCACTTGCAGAATTGAGTGATAATGATTCGTGAGGGAATTCCTCATCAGACACTGAAACGATTTTGCGACTTTGCTCAGTGATGTGCGAACTTGGCGCTATATTTCACATTTCAGTGTTTTGGGTTTGATTGTATCATTGAATTAAATTTTTTATTATTATTGTATTATTATTTTTTATGGTTATTTATTAAATTATAATTTATGATTTCGTGTTTCAAGTTTTATCCTACCCGGGATGTTTACTAGACTCTTGTCCGGACAGATTTCAGTGAGTTATTCCTAAAAATTACAACAAAAAATTAAAAAAAAAAACAAAACATATTTCCATGCAAAAAAATGTACCACTTTGAGCACAGAAATATGGACATAACCAGACCGCTAGGGAGGTTAATTTTATGAGCAGTGTATGCACATCTGTTGCTGTACTGCTATGAATTATGAGCATAGCTATGGCAATGTCTGGCATCCAACCGTGTAGATCAGTATTTGGGTATCAGGCATTACAAGTTTTCCAATACCCAGAAATAATGTGCATGTTCAAAAAAGGGCACTTTCACTACAATAAGTTTATTTTAGAGGTTTTGAGGAAACATGTACCAAGACAAATATGAGGACTGCCATTGCTGATCTATTTTTCAAAATATAATTTCAGATGTCAATAATTTATGAGTCACTGACTTGGAAAAGAAATGAATAAGCAAATTTAGATTTAGGTCAGGAACCTCATATCTGAAAACTTTTTGTGGATCAGAAACTCAGAAACACTGTAGCTCATGGGGCAGCATTATAACCAGGCAACTATCATTTCCAGTGGGAAAGGTCAGCAGCAACAGTCTTGTTTAACTAAATATACTCTTTGATAATTATTTTACTAATTTAAAAAAAATTAAAACTGTTTAACATGAAGAAAATATTTTTATTTAAACAGTATTGGGCTGAAAATGTGCAGGCTAGCTCATAATGCCTACACAAATAATACTTATTATATAATTTAGCCTATAATACATGAAAGACCTTGGATGAGATTGACACTTGGATCAGGTAGCAAACTTTTAAATTCAGTACAATTCACTCAGTGTAATTTACTCAATATTTACTTACTCATCTTAAAATTGAAAATTACTGGTATAAATTATTGCATAAGGCCACATTTTACAAAGTTTCAAAGAATCAATCTAAAATATTTTTTCTTTTTAATTATTGATTAAGTGGCTTCAGTGTTTCTGTACACCAGAGATTAAAGCTTAACCTGTATTTGGAGGCTGTATTAAAGACATAAATGTTTACTATACCATTAAAGTTAACAGGCTTGGACTGGGCCTATGTGAATATTCCTAAATATAGCGTAAATGTACAGTATATAAAGAATTCTTATACTGCATACAGTCACTTTAATTATACTGGGTGAAATGATTCAGATAATGTGATTTGTCCAAATATATTCATTAATGTGAACATTTTAGCTTTCAATCAGCCTTGACTCATCATTTTGTTATATTTTGTAATATAACATTAAGATACCCAGTGGACCTTTTCATATAAAACATTTAGAACATTTTAGGGTATATACATAACTAAGAAGAGTATATAACCTACAAGCTGAAACATTTTTATTTTTTATCCACATCAGAGCCTCATTCTCTAGGTAATTATGTAATACAGAAAAGTTTATTACACTTTTAATACAGTGGTGTAACCAAGTATCCTACCCAGAAAGTAGCAATGAATAAACAGTTGCTAATTAATAATGTTAAGAAATTGTGACTTTGCTGTGAAAAAGTATGGTGTGTATTATAGGTGGTTGACAAGCCATAGAAAAATATGACACTAACTGAAACCTAGAGTATGTACTGTTTTATACTAAAGCTTGGAATGAAATGTCATTAATATTACACATTGAATCCCCCTACTTATTATTATCTATTATTCCTGAAGAACCAGTTTCCTAAAAACTGTGAATTTAAAAGAATTGAATTGCTATACTTAAAAGTTAAAATGTGTTTCCATTTTTGCAGACAAATTGGGATACTTTATATTTGTTATATGTTTCCATTTCCATAGCACAACCTAAAAATATTGACAAATTGCAGTTTACTTTTTTTTTTAAATGTTCTATTCTGGACTCTCCAACAAGGAAACAATCTCCGTGTGAGGAGGCAGGGCAGTTGTGTTTTCCATAATTAACCCTGTCTATATTGTGCAGACAGATCTTCATTATCAATTGTAACTATATTTGAACACTGTGGGGTCAATTTACTAAAACCTGAGAGTGCAAAATCTAGTGCAGCTCTGCAGAGAAACCAATTAGCTTCCAGTTTTTTTTTGTCAAAGTTTAATTGAACAAGCTGACGTTAGAAGCTGATTGGCTGCCACACACAGCTGCATCAGATTTTGCACTCTCCAGTTTTTGTAAATCAGCTTCTAAATATATAGGTCATACACAGGGGGACCGGGAGGTTATAAGTGTAGATGAGGGAGATAATGTACCTATATGCAGGATAAGGGAGGTTAGGGGTTGACCACATGACAGCCGGGCTATAGCCGAATGATGGCTACAGCGTGGTTGTCCAGTTCTGGGATGGCGTCATATGGCGTCCTCCCAGAACGTGCCCCCCCCCGCGCACCCCCAGCTGGACACAGCTGATTATTTGACAAGGAAAAAGGCCAATCACAGGGGTCTTTTACCATGTGATCAGCTGTGTCCAATGACATAGCTGATCACAAAGTAAATACAGTTTTCAATTATCGGCAGCACTTTCTTCATGCTTTCACAGCATGAGGAAAGTACTGCCGATAACCGGCAAGTGTCACAGAGGACATCTGCACTGATAATCTGATTATCAGTGCAGCCCTAAAAGTGCCCAGAAGTGGCACCCATCAGTGCCCAGCAGTGCCACCCATCAGTGCCACCCATCAGTGCCAGCCAGCAGTGCCACCCATCACTGCCCATCAATATTGCCCATCAGTGCCGCCAGTCAGTGCTGTCTATCAGTGCCCATTGGTGCTACCTATCAGTGCTCATCATTGCTGCCTATCAGTGCCCATCAGTACTGCATATCAGTGCCACCTCATTAATGCCTATCAGTGCTGCCTATCAGTGCAGCCTCATCAACGTACATCAGTGAAGGAGGAAATTTACCTGTTTGCTAAATTTTATAATAGAAACAAAGAAAAACTTTTTTTTACATTTTTGGTCTTTTTTAGTGTAAAAAATTAAAAACCCAATTGTGATTAAATACCACCAAAAGAAAGCTCTATTTGTATGAACAAAATGATAAAAATTTCACATGAATACAGTGTTGCATGACTGCGCAATTGTCATTCAAAGTGCAACAGCACTGAAAGCTGAAAATTGGCCTGGCAGGAAGGGGGTAAAAGTGCCCAGTAGGTAAGTGGTTAATATACAGGTCAGATCAGAGACTAGGTGAGGCTGATATATATTGTAGAGGGGAGAATAATATTAGGGGTGGATTTTATTATTACTGTCACTATTAATAGATTGCACTGGTGCTGCTATACTGTGAAGAAGCTTTCTTTGTTCTCACACACTGATTGTATGTGAGAAAAAGCAAGAATTCCTGATCACCAGCCAGTTAGTGAGACACAGCTATTAATTGCAGCCTTTGTTTACAACTCCGTGATGCACATGCTGCAGAGCCACTCTCATTGGATCTGAACCCTTTGCCTGTGATCTTGCTGTGTTCAATCACAGCATGATTACAGAACTGTGAACACACAGGCATGCACTGGCGCACAGTTTACATAAAAATAAGCAAAAAATGGATGTGCTGTCTCTTTAAATAAAGTGCAAAGTGCTAATCCACAATTCATCATAAACCCATACTTACAAATTCATATAAAGAAAACTTCAAAATGTAACAACATCTTATACAGCAAATTGTGCACCAATGTGCAAAAATACATGTATCATATGTGCAAAAATAGATAGATAAATAAATAAATAACGCAATGTACCTTAACAAACCAAAGTGCTCAGGGCCGGACTGACCAGTTGGGAACTCGGGCACTGCCCGAGGGCCCGGGGTCAGTAGGGGGACCCATGAGATGCTCCTGGTACCTTCCATAGGCTTTTTTTGGTGTGGTTTGAGTGTGGGCAAGCACACAGGGGCCCTATGATCCCCTATTGCCCGGGGGCCCCATGATTTGTCAGTCCACCCCTGAAAGTGCTATGTGCTCAAACATCAGAAAAAAATGTGAAAGAAATACATACAAAGTCCCAAATTGATGAATAATCATACACTTGATGTGATGACAGAATTCAGCTACAGAACGTTTGAAGTGCCCCATCACCGTTGTATGCACTCCTTACCAAAATATTTGGACCTCTAAATAATAGGAGGTCACTCAGGCATGGTTGTATGGAAAACATCAGCAGTAAGGGATCCCTCTCTCCAATGGCTCCAAAAACCCACTTCGGAAGGCTACAGTGGACTACCCTCAGGATTTCAGCACCAGCAGTACTCAGAGAAGACAAATTAAAGATTCCATTGACTAGTATTATCAATCCCATAACATTTAACAATGGAAATATACTCACTTAAGGAGACTAAATAAAACATATTATACAAAAAATGGCGCCAACAACCAGCATGTGTGATAATGCCACAGATAGGCTCCGCCTACAATATCTTCAGGGGAGCATGCACATTGCACTCTGGTTTGTTAAGGAATTTTGCACTTTATTTACTCATCTATTTTTGCACATATGATACATGGATTTTTGCACATTGTTGCATTATTTGCTGTATAAGATGTTGTTACACTTTGAAGTTTTAATTATCTAGATTGTAAGCTCCAAGGAGAGGGCCCTCCTATCCCTCTTGTATTGAACTGTATTGTTGCTGTATTGTCTCCCGTTATATTGTAAAGCGCTGAGAAAACTGTTGGCGCTATATAAATCCTGTATAATAATAATAATATAAATGTGTAAGTTTGGGTTTATGATGAATTATTGATTAGTATTTTTCACTTTATTTAACAAGACAGCACATTTATTTTTTATTTATTTTTATGTATATTATGTATTCCAATATTTTGGGTTGCTGCAGTTTCATTCACTGGGCACTGAGCACAAGGGGTAAAGTATTTTGTTACTGGTGCACAGTTGCTGGAAGACATATGGTATGTCCTCCCAAGTGGACTGGATTTATATGTACAGTGACCGATTGACAAGAAGTAAACATTTATTAACTTAGCTTCCCACCTTTAAATTTGAGTGTAATGTAGGGACAAAAAAGGGAAGACCTTTTTTTTTTGCTATTGATCATATTTTTAAGCTATGATTAAGCTGATCTGTGATAAACTTTTTGAATATTAGGAGATTATGATTAATAATTCTGAAATGAGGTCAATAAAATGATTCTAGGGAGTATAATTATAAAATAGTGAATGTGACATTAACTACAAATGGATTTGATAGGTTCAGGGGTAGACTGACCATTTTGAAACTCGGGCACTGCCCGAGGGCCCGGGGTCAGTAGGGGGCCCCATGAGATGCCCCTGGTACCTTTTTCATAGGCTTTTTGGAGTTTGGGCAAGAACACAGGGGCCCCATGATCCCCTATTGCCCGGGGGCCCCATGAGTTGTCAGTCCGCCCCTGGATAGGTTCATGTATGGATAGATTCGGCTGCAGGGAAGGTTTAGTGACATGAATGTTACATTCACTGCTTTAGCAATATGCCCCTAAGTAAGTATATTGTACAACCCCTAGCATCTCAGTTGAGTTACTGTGACTATATACTTCAAAGGCCTGGCAATTGTTTTTCTTATCATATCTCACATGGGTTGTAAATAGCAACCAGCAAGCAGCCTAATTTAGATCCTCCTATCAAGTTGTGCCCTGTTTCAACTTATTTTGTGTAGTGCCCAATTAGGGTGCCTTATCATAACTACCACAAAAATTCAAGAAGATACCATATAAAGTAATGTTACTAAGCCATGTGCTTTTTGTTCTGGAACACATAAACACTCAATAGGACCAGATGTCAATCTGAGAGGTAACATAACACCATGCTTGTACTGTACATTGTTTTGTAAAAATTGGTTTTTGTACCATGTAGCCCTACACATAAATGTATATTGCTGATTGATCTACTTTTGTCCAAGAATCCTCAGATGTAGGTGTGGTTATGTATATACTTTTTGCCTTGGTTGGACTATATTTACATATCGACTTAACCTACTCAACCCCAACACTTTGTAATTTTATTAATCATTATTATTTGTTTTTGCCCTTATAAAAAAAAGGTATGAAATTCTTCAAATCTTCCAATTCTATTTTTATAATGGACTTTAAACATATTTTTTTTGTGTTATGTTTTGTATTAAGATTGATGCATCATTTTCAGAAGTAACAAAAAGGATAATGTCATAACCTCCATGTTATGTATTGTAAAAGAAGGAAAAAAAAACATGTTAAACACGCATCTACTTTTATTTTTACTTTTAATATGTCAAACAGAAGATCCCTCACAAAATGGAAAAATCAGAAAGGTCAATTTATGTATTTAGCAATTCTCTTGATAAATACATTTGAAATGTCACATTTACACTTCACTAACAACTATGCTGTTAAAAAGAGTGAATTCCCTTGTGATTATCTTGAAGATACATCGTGTTCTAAAGCATGTGTTCCTTTCTTTTTAAAAGGAAAAGATTTAATGTACTATAACAGTTGCTAACTTTTGCAAATTTTATCTATCTATCTATCTATCTATCTATCTACCTATATATCACTATTCATGATCATGTTCTCTTGAATTGTTATGTTACAATGTGAATTTAATCCAGAGACATCAATCGGATACAAGATTTAATGAATGATATTGATTTATGTTGTAAGGACTTGGACGTCCACATTCTAGTATTAAATATTCTGTACAGGACAAACAAGTTGCCTTAGCTTACCTACTCCATAAAATGCAATTTTCCTAGCAGGTGTGCTGTGTTGAAGTTAGAGGACAACAAGGCAGCCAGACAACTAGCTTTTCCAAAAAAAGGTCATCAATGAAAGTTAACATATTTCTATGAGCATAGAATTCCACTGATATTAAGGCTTTTTTTTTTTTACTCAAGAAATTCCAGTTTTTCATATTAAGTATAGTCTTCTTCCTGGGAAATATGCCTTTTTTTGTTATTAGGCTGGTCCTCGAACCACTGTCCCCAACTTCTTGTTGTCTGGACTCCTTTTGCTATCTGACTACTAAGGAGAAGCCAGTGTGTGTCTGTACACTCCCAGTCAGAGCTGTGTGCATCCATTCAAACAGAGAGTGCCTAGACATCCATGTCCCTGTTCCTTCTTCCCAACAAATTAACAGACAGCTGCAGGCACCTATCTTTCCGCTACCGTCACGTGACTGTCTCCTCTACAACCCAGATGTTTTGGAATTTCCATGAATCATCTTAGACACAGTGGAGAGAAGGGACATAGCAGAGCCATACAAAGTGTGCTTACAATGAAACACAGCCTCATAGTAAAACAACACACAGCACACAGTTAACCCTTTGATCGCTCAGCATGTTAACACCTTCCTGTCCAGTGCCATTAGTACAGTGTCAGTGCTTTTTATTAGCACTGATCACTGTATTGGTGTCACTGGGGATGTCAGTGACACCAAGTCAGTTCCCACTTAGTGTCAGAATGCCCACCGCAGTCCCGCTATAAGTTGTTGATTGCTGCTATTACTAGTAAAAAAAAAATTCAGTATTTATACTGTGATTTATAAATACTGTAACTTTCACGGAAAACAATTAATTTACATGTATTGGGATTTTGTTGTAGCAAAGACATGTAGCAGAATACATTTTGGCCTAAATTTATGATGAAATACAATTTTTTTACTGGTCATGTTTAATAGCAAAAAGTCAAAAATATAGGGGTTTTTTTTCAAAATTGTTGGTCTTTTTTAGTTTATAGTGCAAAGAATAAAAAACACACAGGCAATCTAATACCACAAAAAGAAAGCTCTATTTATGGGGAAACAAAGGACATTTCATTTGGGTGCAGCATTGCATGACTGCGCAATTGTAAGTTAAAGTAACACAGAGCTGGAGCGCAAAAAATGGCCTGATCAGAAGGGGGGTAAATTCCCTGAAGGGCAAGTGGTTAATGTTGTAATTGCATTAAGGTGAAAAAACACTAAGATTTTACTACAACTTTAAATACAGGGAGCTATGCAAATATTTTATCTCCTACCCTTTGAACAATTTAGAATTTAGTAGTCAGACCAGATGCACTGCTCTGGGTTTTTGGTAGGAAAGTAAAGAAGACAAAAGCAGAATGCCTTTCTCTAGACTATCAAAGAACAATTCCAGGCAACAACTGAAAGCAATATCCAATTCATTAATGTTATCCAGCAAATACTGTATTAAGCCAGAATTCCTTACAGTTGTCTAAATTGTCTGTAATACCCTACAAACCATGCCTTGCACACTTACTGAGATTGCACTATAAATCTATTTCCAAAAGCATGTGCTGTGTAGCTTTTTCTGCTTCCTATATCTGAAATCTATTCAAACTTCCAAGGCAAGTTTAAAACTGACTAGTAGCTGGTAGAAACTTCATAGTAATGAAAACTATATTAGAAGAGGCTTATTAGAGAGACAAACTAGGCTTAAAACGATAACGTGGTTGTATACCTCAGACATGAAATATGAACAAAGCATATCCCTCTATAGTGTGTGCCTGTCTCAAGCCAGAGCACTAAGTGTAATTTCTGGAAAAACAAGAAGAAAGGCACCTCTGAGTGTAGACTGTAGGATATTGAGTGAAGGCAAAGTTTACAAATCACATATACAGATACTAGACATGCAAAATTTAAAAATTAATTTTGTTTCGTTTTGTTTCATTTTGATTCATTATATGACTAATTTCATTTTGTTCAATGTATTTAGTTTGCTTTCGGAATTTGTTTAATTTATTTGAATTCTAATTCAACCGAATTCAAAATTTCAAATGGATTTGATAATAATTCTAAATAAATAAATGTTACAATTTATAATCCACAATCCATATCCATGTTCACAGTGCCTTTGTTGATTCCTACTCCCAGAACCATAGCACAGCTCAAAATGTTTATTTTTTGTAAAGGATTCTAAGTATTCTATTCTTTTCTATTCTATTTTTTTATTTTATACTCTCTTCTTTTCTATTCTATTCTTTTATATTCTATTGTAATGTATTCTATTTGAATTCAAATTCATTCTATTCAAAATTTGAATTTCAGAAGACAGTTATACTTTATTTTATTCTATCCTATACTATTGTTTTTCTATTCATTTCTTTTATTTTCTATTTTTTGATTTTCTATTTTAATATTTTCTATTCTATTCTTTTCCATTCTATTTTTTTATTTTCTATTCTATTCTAATCTTTTATATTCTATTCTAATTGATTATATTCCTTTATTTTCTATTCTATTTTGTTCTGTTTTACGCTATTCTATTCTTTTCAATTCTATTTTCTATTCTGTTCTTTTATTTTCTATTCTGTTCTTTTTTCATCTATTCTTTTCTATTCTATTCTATTCCATTATTTTATATTCTATTCAAATTCATTCTATTCAAAATATGAATTTCAGAAGACAGTTATATTCTTTTTTATTCTATTCTCTTCTATTGTTTTTCTATTCTTTGATTTTCTATTCTAATCTTTTCTATTGTTTTCTTTACTAGTCTAGCCTTTGGTTTTCAATTCTATTCTATTCTTTTATTTTCTATTCTATTCTATTCATGTATTCTCTATTCTATTTTATTCTATTCTTATTTTGAAATTCAAATTTATTTTCTAATTCAAATTGATTCGAATTTCATTTCATTATTTCAGATTTCTTTAAATTTGTCACTATTGTAATTCAGAATTTGGATACAGCTGAATCTCCGAATAATTGAAAATTTGTCCAAATTTTGATTCATAACAAAACAAACTGCACATGTCTAACAGATACTAATTTGCACTACATAATTCTGTAACTGGATAAAAATATACAAAAACAATGTGATAGATATAGATACACACAAATATAAATAGGCCAATAAATGCTTATGATGACATAGTGGATGGGTAGAGCAATATATAAAATAGATATGGAATAAAACAATTGCAAATACACATAAGGACTTGTGTGTGGGTTTATTGTCTGTATTGCGTTAGCTGTCCACAATCTAGACTTGCTAGAGAGTGGGGACACACTTGTCTAGATAATCTTAGCCAAACCATCAATACTTTACTACATGGGCACACAAAACTCATGGTCAAATGTAAATTATTATAGTATACCAATATTAATTAATCCTAGCCAAGACATCAATATTTTAGTACATGGGCACACAAGATTCATGGTGAAATATAAGAAAAACACCAAAATCCAAGAAGATCATCTTATCAAAACAAAAATAGGTAAATTTAAAAGAGATTTGGATGACTATACTTATAATAAAGTCTTCTCATGGAAAGATACAGTAAATCCAATATACCACCCCCACCTCTGCGTATAGACCTTCAGTCCATATCCCCATGCAATAAGCCTCTGCCTCTCTGTACTACAGCATCCCAATTCAAATCTAATAACCTACGTCAGTCTAATAGAGACAACACATCATCCACCAAAAATAAATGTCAACTACACACATCTATGAACATTGTTCAGGATATATCCAAACATGTCACAGGATTAGATCCCAAAGTACTCATTGTCCCTACCTCAGACTAATCATATATACCCCCAGTCAAGCCACTAACAAGACCAGATGGGGAAACTGTGATAATTCTAATATTATAATATGTTCCGGTAGCAACAACAGATCCACACATTCAGAGATTTCCCCAAATAGTCAGAAGGTCACTCATCATACCAACTCCACTTCTGATTTTTGAGACCAAAGTCCCCTCCCAGCTGTCCCACTAAAAAGAAAACTCATAAGAGTGGCTTTAGAGGGGGACGAGGAAGAGCAAAACACCAAAAAAAAAAACCGAACTCTCCAAAACTGTTAAAATTTACAATATGTCTTCTCATACATTATCAGAAGTGGAGGGAACATTACTCTCTCGGGGCCTAAATGACCTCCCCGCCCAATAACCCGTACCCCTATCAATTGTTCAAAGAACTTAGCAGTTATGTTAGGAACCTCAGATTAAAAAGACTTTTCCAGATACAAGCCCAACATCTGTCTCTTTGAGTTTCAACTCTACAGCATTTGATTTAGATGCAGATATTCTAGAAACACTAGAACAACTTTATCAGGAAGATTCATGTGAGGACTTGATAGCCTTTACACAACATCTCACTTCCTCTCCCTGCATCACACATTCCACATTAAAACCAAAATCTATCTTTTTTCCACACCATGCCAAAGGTCCATACCTTGAAACTTTCTATAAAATGTTATATTCTGATATAATTAAACTTTGTCAGCTCCCCTTATGTAAATCAAATCACCTAGGTTATCTCACCCCAAGTGTACAAAAGGAACTTAAAGATCTCACAGCCAATAAAGATATTGTCATCAAAACTGCAGATAAAGGGGGCGGCATAGGCAGACTACTGTCAGACAACACTACTTACGAAAAAACTTAAAAACAACCCATTACCAGAATATCAGCTAAAAGCTAATTAACTTATTCATCATTCCCTCCATGATGGCATAATAGACAAAACTGAGGCATCTTTTATATGCAGAAAATTCTATCATGCACCATATTTTTATCTTCTATCTAAAATACACAAAGAACAAAATAATTCCCCCGAGTAGACCAATTATTGCTGCAATGGACAGCATAACAACGGGTTTTTCTCTCTAAATAGATGAATTCTTGCAACCATTAGCCAGAGGATTAGAATCTTTTATTAGGGATAGTACCCATCTACTGGAACTTCTACAACCGTATAGATGGAAGACCAACCATGTATGGCTATTCCTTGACATAAACTCACTTTATACTTCAATTCCACATCAGTTTGGCCTTATGGCCTTAAACCATTTTCTATCCACTGACCCTTTGATTAACCAAAGACAAGCCAACTTCATCTTAGAAGCTATGGAATTTTGTCTCTCTCATTATTTTAGTTTTAATGATGCGTTATATTTACAAATACAAGGCACTGAGATGGTTGCAAATGTTGCACCCTCCTATGCTAACCTGGCTATGGGCTTATGGGAATCCCAATATGCACAGTACCTATTTTGGCAGATACATAGGTGACATTATCATCATCTGGTGAGGTCCCATAGATACTATGCATGTATTTGTTGAACAGTGCAAGAGGCAATTCCTTTGACCTGTCATTTACCAATGTGTTTGATGCACACAAATTAGCTTATTTAAATCTCGAGGTTTATCCTGGAAATAATGTAATTTACAACAAAAATTGTAACAAACCCACAGCAGGTAACTCACTCCTGAACTGCAGCAGCTGCCACTACCCTAAGTGGACCAATAACATCCCAAAAGGTCAATTTTGTCGTTTAAGACAAAACTGCACCAAAGCTACTAACTATATAGAGAAAAGTTCCATCATCAAAGCAAAACTAATTGACAAAGGCTATCGAGAACACACGATCAAACAGGCTCATAATCTTTATCTCAGTGGGAAACCAGTCAAAAAGGACAAGGAGGGTTTTGACCAATCAATCAGGTTCATCTCCATATTCCATAAACAATACAAAAAGACACTTGAATATACTACAAGATACATACATTTCACCACTGCTTCCTAACCAACCTAGGGTAATCTACACCTCAAAAATAAATATGCTCCAAGTAAATTTAAGTCTAACACCAATAGCACAACTAAAACCAGATGTCTCATACCCCTACTAGGGATGTATCAGTGTAAAAAAACACTTTTCAAGACCTGTCCTTTTATACTAAGTGGGAAAATGAATTTACAGCAAAGGGGAACACATTTAAACTAGTTGATTTTTACAACTGCTCTTCAGATTATGTGGTATATTGCATTACATGTCCCTGCAATCTCCACTACTGTATATAGGCCATACCATCCCCCATTTAGTAAGCATTTCAGCGAACATCACCGTTTGATAGAAGAAGGAAAAGATAAACACAGCATTCTTCACCATTTTGCTGAACATCTTTGCAAGTTTACAAAAGCCCTGAAAGTGTGGTTCATAGAACAAATGCTCAAGAGTCTCCCTGAAGCAGAGCACTTTTACAGACTTTGAGAAAGGGAGACCTTTTGGATCTATACATTAGGCACTTTGTCACCTGGAGTCCTAAATGAGGAAATTGAAGTGTCCACAATTCTGTAATCATATACATATACAGTGGTTTGCTATATACTGTTTTCTTTTATAATCTGGCAATTGACTCTCCTTTCCTTACAGTTGGTGGGTTGAATACCTCTACTTGGGTGGTGGGGGGCATCATCATCATTAGTAAGTATCCTAATAATATGCTGCATATATTGTACAAGTTAGAGTTACAGTTTGCTCACCCTGTCATTCCTTTCCCCACTCAATCAACTATTCATCAATTACAGTGGGGGAAAAAATATTTAATCCCCTGCAGATTTTGTAAGCCTACTTACAAAGATATGAAGGGTCTATAATTTTTATCATAGGTGTATTTTGAATAATAGAGAGACAATATCAACCAAAAATCAAGAAAAAACACATGATACAAATGTTATACATTGAGTTGTAATTCAGTGAGTAAAATAAGTATTTGATTCCCAAGCAAAATATGACTTAGTACTTGGGGAAAAGCCCTTGTTGGCAAGCACAGAGGTAAGACATTTTTTGTAGATGTTAACAGGTTTGCACATATCTCAGGAATCATTTAGTCCTCTCTTCTTTACAGATCTTCTCTAAATCCTTAAGATTTATAGGCTGTCGTTTGGCAACTCAAAGTTTCAGCTCCCTCCATAAATTTTCTATAGGATTAAGGTCTGGAGACTGACTAGGCCACTCATCCAAGCTTTTACAGTTCATGGTCCCGTCCATTGGCCCCTCAATGTGGCAAAGTCGACCTGTACCTTTAGCAGAGAAAAAGCCACAAAGCATAATGTTTCCACCTCCGTGCTTGACTGTAAGGATGGTGTTCTTAAGCATTTTTCTTCCTCCAAAGGCGGTGAGTTGAGTTAAAGTCAAAGAGCTCAATTTTGGTATCATCTGACCACAGCACTTTCTTCCAATCCTGCTCTGAATCATGTAGTTGTTCAAACGTCAGATGGGCCTGCACATGTGCTTTCTTGATAATGGGGACCTTGTGGGCGCTGCAGGATTTCAATCTATGGCGGCGTTTGGGTGTTACCAATGGTTTGTTTGGTGACTGTGGTCCCAACTGCCTTGAGATCATTCACAAGCTCCTCCTGTGCAGTTCTGGGTTGATCCCTCACTGGATATTTTGTATTTCATCCATTTGCGAATAATCGGTGCAACAGTTGTCTCCTTCTCGCCAAGCTTCTTGCTGATGGTCTTGTAGCCCATTCCAGCCTTGTGCAGGTCTGCAATCTTGCCCCTGGTTTCCTTTGACAGCTCTTTGGTCATTTGCCCATGGTGGTGAGGTTTGAATGGCAGAAAGACATTCTGTGAACAGTTGTATTTTATACACATAATGAGTTCTCCTTAGGAGCACCTTCTGATATTGACAGGACTGATCTCTGTACCACATGAGCACATAGCCAGTCTGTGGGAGCCAGAATTATTGTTGGTTGGTAAGAGATTTAATACTTATTTTACTCACTGTACTGCAACTCAATTTATAACATTTGTATGATGTGATTTTTCTGTATTTTTGGTTGATATTCTGTCTCTATTATTTAAAATACGCCTATGATAAAAGATTATAGACCCTTCATTTCTTTGTAAGTGGGCAAACTTACAAAATCTGCAGGGGATCAAAGATTGTGAACAGCTAACACAATAAGGACAATAAACCCACACAAGTCCTTATCTGTATCTGCAATTGTATGAATCCATATCTGTTATTTATATTATATATTACTCTACCCATTCTCTATGCCATCATAAGTTTTTATTGACATATTTTTTGGTACTTGTGTGTATCTATATTTATCATGTTGCTTTTATAGATTTGTATCCAGGTAAAGAATTGTGTAGCACAAATTAGTATCTGTATGATTTGTAAATCCACCAGAAGACAGAGCTTGTGGATCCAGTCTCTATCCTTGTAATGCCAGATTCCTTGGTTCCGAAAAGCTTGTCCATAGGAGGCGTGTACTGCCCGGTTGCTTTTTATTTATTAGCACATCCAAATTTTGTCCCATTAGGTTGAGAAAGGAGTGTGTCTGACAAGAGTAAGTTGTGCATATTCTCTGAAACGATTTGCGTCAATTCCAGTGACATCACCCCGCCTAGCTCCATGGTCAGCGCTAGCTCCAGCTGCATTCCAACCCTCATTCCGAGTCAGCTATACCAAATCAGCCTCATCACCAGCTCATGGACTATCTGATGTGCCTGTTTTTAACAGCTTGCCCACCACCCTGTAGTGGAAGTACTGCTACTGGGCAGCAGGGCTGCCAAAATCATGTATATATATATACGTGATTTGCATTTCCGGGTAGTGGGCGCACTTGCGCCGCCCTACCAGTACTGCCATTGGCAGCTGCTGATGTCAATCACTGGGTCCCAGCTGGAGATTCCCCGCTGGCGATCTCCGCGTAAAACTGACAGGGGAGAGACCTGTGTGTAAACAACACAGGTCTCTCTCCTGCCAGCAAGCACATGCTGCTGTGTATTTCTCTGCACAGCAGAGAAATACACAGCAGCATGTTTCCCTAGTAAAACACACACAGCACATTATGTAAAACAGCATACAATTAACCCTATGATCGCCCCAGATGTTAACCCCTTCCTGCCCAGTGTCATTAGTACAGTGTCAGAGCTTTTTATTAGCAGAAAAAAGCAAAGACCCTAACAGAGAAAAAAAACTAATGGGGCTTTTCAAGGCACCATACCATATGAAAGTATAGAGATGCACAACATGGAAACATTAGATAAAATGGAACATGTCTTATTATAATTTTTTTATAAAAAATCCACACAAGTGGTAAGAAAGACAACAGCCAAAATAGGCACATACATAGTAAAGCAACAAAAACAAAATATAAATCTATAAATGGCACCAGTGGGGAAAGGCTCTGGCCTAGGATGCAAAAGCGTCACGAGCAAGAGTCCAGAAGCTCCACCGATAACACTAGAGAAATAGATCGCCAAAAGGCAAGTAAAATACAAAAATGTTTTTCCATAAGCTTGAATAAGGACCTGTAAAAAATCAAACAAGAAATCCAATGGCAATAGAGGGCAGAAGACTATGGCCCGGGATGCATAAGCATCATGGGCATGAGTCCTGGAGCCTCACAGATATCACTAGAGAAACTGATCGTCATTCAACAGGTAAAATAGAAAAATGTTTTTTCATAAGGTTGAATTAGAAAACTGGATAAACAATCAAGAGATCCGACGCGTTTCGTGGGATATGACCCACTTCCTCAGGGAATTTAGAAAAAACAAAACAACAGTGCCTATAGTAGAATACAAAAATACAAAACCAATTAACAATGAAAATATAGATAAAACATAATAAACTCAAAAAATTTAAAGCAAAAATAAATAAATACAGTACAGAAACCAATGATGGTGCTCTGTACAATAGTAACACCTGATGTAGATGAAGATCAATATTGGTAGAAAATATAAGAACAAAAATATATAGGTCTCTTACTTCTCTGTAAACCAACTACACCCCTACTCCCCAAAGTTAGTCAATTTTTTTTTTGCATAAAATACAGAAAAGGGCCAAAAAAAGAGACCAAAAAGAAATGTATAATATATTTAACCAAAATACAAAGTAAATAAACAAATAGATATATTATTATAAAAATCCAAGAAAACATACCGTTCCAATTGTGTAAGGATGTGGTAACCAACCATCAAAGTTTAATGATGAAACCCAAGCTTGGTTACACCTAGATGGTAAAAAGGTAGAAGTCTCAGTAGTGGACAAAAAAAGGGGCAAGACTTGCCCAAACAAAATCCCCAGTGTAATCCTTGGTGCCTGAAAGGTCAATGGACCTTAAATAGTGGTGGTTTGGCACCAAAACTTCAAACAGCAAGTATTGTGAGCAAATGGAAAGATGTACGGTGATGACGTCATTACGTCATAGGTCAACGACGGCGGACGTCAAAAAATGTCCAAGTTAACCAATAGAGCCAGACAAAAAACGGCCCCGTAGTACCACAAAAGGCCACAGGAGGGAGCCAAAAGCTCAATCAAGGCTAAAGCAGGATATAGACCACAAAACCACCATTTAATAATAGGGAAAAATATAGCATTAATAAAGACTGGTCAAAAATGGCCAATACTATGGCCAATAAAACAAAATATTAGGACATTGTTAGTAATTGGATCTAACATGCAGAATGGATGACTATTGAACAGATGAACATCTGGAGGAAAAAACATCATCGGTTGATATTACATAAATCTGCCACAAAACAATATATACAAAATAACAAAATTTAAACAGAAAGATATAATTTCTTATCCTGTTATTTGAAACAGAATCACCCAGCTTCAACAATATTAATAATAACTAAGAAAAAAATATAAAAAATAATTAGAATATAATAAAATAATAATAATAATAAATGTCTTGTGCGATGGCTGAAAAGACTTCAAACAGACAAGAAATGCTTAAAACTTAGAGAATCATTCAGACGTAGCGGTTGTATAGCTGCCATGTATCACTGTATAAGTGTTATTGGGATGTCAGTGACACCAAGTCAGTTCCCACCCAGTGTCAGAATGCCCACCGCAGTCTCACAGTCCCTATATAAGTCGCTGATCGCCACCCTTACTAGTATAAAAAAAAAAAAAATTTTCCAGTATATATACCACCATTTGTAACCGCTTTAACTTTCACGTAAACCGATTAATTTACACGTATTGGGATTTTTTTGTAGGAAAGACATGTAGCAGAATAAGTTTTGGCCTACATTTATGAAGACATTTGATTTTAAAATTTTTTTTACTGGATATGTTTTATAGCAAAAAGTTAAAAAATTATTTTTTTTTTTCAAAATTGTCGGTCTTTTTTTGTTTATAGTGAAAAAAAAAATTGCACAGGTGATCAAATACCACTGAAATAAAGCTCTATTTGTGGTAAAAAAGGACATAAAGTTCTTTTCTGTACAATGCTGCATGAGCGCGCAATTGTCAGGTAAAGTAATGCAGTGGCTTATCCCAAAAAATGGCCTGGCCAGGAAGAAGGGTAAATGTTTTGGAGGGCAAGTTAAACTTACTCATGTGAGTGCAATTTAACTTTGCTTTAAATAAATATCCTACAGTGTTCACTCAGATGTGTCTTTCTTCTTGTTTTTCCTTGCATGTACCTGGAGATTGCTTCCTCTCCCTTTTGAGGGCTGCAATGAAGTAGACAGCATTTGCTACCCACAGTGATAACCTCTATTGGAATTATGGATAGACAATTCCATCGTATGTTGGTTTCAGGGACAAAACCGTGTGTGCCAAACTGCACCCTTTATGTAATTTCTGTGTGCTGCCTCGTTCCTCTGCTATATGCTATATGAGTAATTTCTGATGAGTTTTCCTGACACCAAGAGAAAAATGGTGACTGGGGAGGGCACAGCTTGTGATTGACAGACTCAGCTCTGTTTCTGTGTGCTGTGAAAGGGGGGAGTGTGCCCTTTCCCTCCAATCAAATCTCAGAGCTCTCCTCACTGATATAACTTCATCTTCCCGCCCTCCGCTTTTCAGGACTCAAAGATCCTGTGTAAATTCTGAGCTTTGAGTGGATGTAGGGGAAAGGCAGTTGTAGATAAACAGGTAAAACTTATGTAGGAGAATTTGTTTAATCTCCGTGTATCACCTGAGGCCAGTCACTACTGCTGAGCAGGTAGGCAGTTTGATTGTAAAGGTCCAGTTTTGTCCTGAATGTACCTTCACGTACGCCAACAGAAAAATTCCAACACAGTAAACATAAAGCAATCTGAAAAAAATGTTCTCAGACTTTGCAACTTCAGTACTCTGTGTGCTATCCCTCCGATAGTTATCAGTGCATTCATTCTTCAAATCTGACAAGTTCATTGCCTTGGTGCCACTCTTGATTCATCATTCTATTTCATTCCCAACATTAAAAAGAAAAAGTTGTGCTAAAATTCAAGCCAGAAAAAAAATAAAAATTATATATATATATATATATATATATATATATATATATATATATATATATTCTAGATGTGAATGGCCATCTTTGAAATTTATTGTTATAAGTAATCCTCTGCTATGCCTTTAAACAATTCCTTTACTAAGACTTTATTAATGTGGATCTACTTATCCCATATATTATCACAGGTGACATACAGTATCTGTTTAGTGTTATACTTGTTGCCATTCTCAGCACAGGGTTTTGGTGCCAAACAGGATCAAAGGTAAATACATGCAAGTAGGCCTATAGCCTATTCCCAATCCTTAAAAGTAATGTATAGTCTTTTAAATTACATTTATTTCTGTTCTACATACTTGTAAAAGACAACAGTTTGATGTAAATTTGATGTAAACAATGTTTTGAAAAATGATTGCTATGTATATATGTATATTTTATTAATATATCTTTAGAAGGTGCAGTATAATTTAAAAATAAATACTCAGGTTCTGCTCCGTTCTTTGCAGTGCTACACATGGCTGCTTGTTTACTGTTTTTTCTTAAGTCTATGGGCATTAATTACTGAAGCTTATGCCTGTATGCGACACATTAATTGTATGAAAAAAAATAGTATTCTCATAGTTTTTACCATAGGTCTGTAATGTGTATGGATGCTTATGTATTGGCTTATGCATACATATACTAAATTTATTAACAAATGTGTTTTGCTATGAAGCGTCTGCATAAACATCTGAATATGACTTGACCAGGGGCAGACTGACAACTTATGGGGCCCCTGTGTCCTTGCCCAAACTCAAAAAAGCCTATGAAAAAGGTACCAGGGGCATCTCATGGGGCCCCCTACTGGCCCCGGGCCCTCGGGCAGTGCCCAAGTTTCCAAATGGTCAGTCCGCCCCTGGACTTGACTAGGACTGAAATGAGATTTTGTCAAATTATTTTGAGTCAGTTTAACAATTGCTTAATGTTCTGTGTGCTTATGATGTAGGAGAAAAACTCCATGATGTCACATTCACTACTCCTGGAATCAAACTATGCCTCTTCTTCAGAGCAGGACTGCTGGCCCTGTTAGGTTTTGCCTGCTGATATCATGGCCAATTAGAAAAACAAACAATCTCCCTAGATAGACACCATAATCATTCCGTTGACAGCTCTCCTGATTAGCAGCTGCTTGAAAGATGAAGAAAAACATCAAAACATAAGGAAACAAAGAGAGATCACAGAAAAATCCTGGCCAGGGATGCAACATGTTTCATAGCAATCTCCCTCTCTCAATGCAAGCTGTGGAGAATGAGGAATAGAACACAGGTAAACTGAGCTGGGGTTGTACTACATTGGAACTCACAGAGCACTGTCTGCATATGTACGATTGCTGGCCACTCCCAGATCAAGCTTCCTTGGTTACTATGATGACATGCTTTTCAGGGGCTTGTCCCCCTTTCTCAAGTCTACCAGCACCACCTTGCCTGCTGCATAATATAGAGACAAGCTCATGTTGGGCTCCATTGTACATTTCCCTAACTGCTTGTAGTCAGCATTCAGGTAAACACCAAACTCCGCACAGAATTCTCTCAGGTATCCAAATCTTTGGATTTGTCTTTTGAAGACATGAGTATTTTAAAGAACTCATGGACAAGAGAATGGAGGTGTTTCTGAAATGAGTTTGGAAGTTGGTGATGACTAATCTTAAACCTGCCATGATGACCACATGCGTGGTGGCACGCAATCTCGTGTATGGCTTTACCCAAATCTCATCTCGTCAAGCTTGTCTCAAGATGGGTACACCTAGGCAACAAATCCTTGTATCATTCTCTTTTCTGTTTAACCACTTCCTGCCCGCCCACAATGTACTGTGGACGGCAGTAGCTGCAGGCAAAGCGACGTACCCGTATGTCGCTTTGCTCTTCCGGGTCTAGAGCGCGCATGTTTCACAGCCCCTCCCCGCTTACCCCGCTGTCATTCATTGTAGGAGTCTTTTGTCAGCAGGTCTTGTCCAATGATTTTGGCCGAGACTCTGCCGATCCGCTATAGCAAGTGGAAATGCAGAGCTGTGCCTGTATTTGTAAATACAGGCACAGGATTTAGTTGGCTCTACTCTCCCTGGAACCATTTTGTTCCAGAGAGAGAAGAAAGATATCACACATGAGTAAAAGCAGCACACTACACCTACACACATTAGATAGAGACATTTTAACCCCTTTATTGCTACATTTACCCTTTAATTGCCCCCTGTCACCCTGCCAGTGCCATTAGTACAGTGTCAGTGTACAGTATTTTTTACTGATCACTGTATTAGTGCCACTAGCAACCTTAGATAGGGTCAGCTAGCATTAGATTGCCAGCACACTATCACACTCACGCTATAGGTCGCTGATCACCGTCATTACTAGTATAATATTTGTATGGATCAATATATTGATCATGAACAAAACTATACAAGTGCCCCCTTAGTATTAGTGTCCCCAAAAACGTAGTGCTAGCAGGATCATCCCCATTCGCTGCCAGCACTAGCATTTAGCCCCAATGCCCCCACCCACCCTTAACAAGAAGTGCAGTGTCAGTATCATATTTGATCACTGTCACCTGTAATACATTGCACAGAAAATCGCAATATTCACAGAATCAGGCTTGATCTTTGTTAGAACTTGTTGGTAAATTTTTTTGTAAGTGGTTCAAGCATTCCCTGACAGCCAGGTGCTCTTTTTCCCATGAGTCACACTAGGTACCTGTAAATTTATTTCAAATTATTTTTATTGAAAGATTTTAACACAATACAAATATCAGTACGGTTCACCATAGAATATATACATACTTAGATGAGGGAGTAAGAGATAAGAGATAAAACCCCACCAATTGCTCAGGGGTATATAAACAGTTAGCCAGTGTATCAACGTGTCATTTGTTCAGTGTGAGCCATTAGGTATAAGAGAAAACGTTTTATAAGTTGGAACGGGGTAGGGGGGGCAGAGGTTGGGGGGGGGGGGAGAGCACCAGTCTCAGACATAGGGTCGTAATGTTATTTGTTTGTGAGTATGTTATCATTTTATAGAGCAATTGGGGTTGTGTAGCCATAAGGACCATTGTTTGGTAAATTTATGGTGAGAGGCGTCATTAGTAAAGGCTGATCTTCTTTCCATATCGCACTGAAAGTTCAGGTCCGTTATAAGGGTAGAGAGAGAAGGGGTTTTGGAAGAATTCCAGAGTTTAGTGACATTGAGTTTGGCGGCTGCTAATATATGGATGATGATAGTACGGGATGCGATGCTAAAATTGTCGATTCCTATCTGTAGGAGAGCGAGGGCTGGGTGTGGCGCCACTTGGGCCCCAGCAATTGTAGAGATCAATTGAAACACACTGTTCCAGAATGATCTTAGGGATTTGCAGGACCAAAGAATATGTAGGGTTGAACCTGTTTCTCTACAGTTTCTCCAGCAAGCAGGTGAATGGTGGGGATAAAATAATGCAAGTTTGAGAGGTGTGAGATACCATTGGTGCAAAATTTGTATGTAAGATTCCCAGTGGGAGCTACATCTGGACGCTCTGTGTGTGATAGTAAAAGTTTTTTCCCATGTGTGGGGTTGTATTGGGTGGGAGAGGATTTTTTCCCAGTTGGATAAGGAAGTGGTTTGAAGGGGAAACAATGTACTGGTTATAAGCTTGTAAAAGGTCGATATTCCTTTCTTAGGGTATTGTGGTTTGGTGAGGAAAAGATATGTAGTTGTAGGGATTTTCAAGAGAAGAGGGATATCTGTCTTTTGTAAGGAGTGAGCTATTCTTAAATAAGTAAACAGTTCTTTGTTAGGAAGGTAAAATTTCTGTTGAATAGTTAGAAAGGAATCTAGTTTGTGGTTTGTATAAAGGTCTTGTATATGAGATATATTTTGTCTTTCCCATTGTAGAAGGTTCAAAGAGGGGGTGAAATAATGAAGTATTGTGATTGGGGTGAGGATTGCCTTTGATTCTGAGGAGGTCATTGATAAAAGGTTGTACCAGGCTTGTATTATGGAAGCTTGGACGCAAGGATGTTTGTGTATAATTTTGGGTTGGGAGGATTGTGGTAAGAACAGGATATCACGTGGTGATGTCGGAAGGTGTGGGAGTGTTTCCATAGTAGTCCATGCTTTTTCGTTAGTTGGATGCCACCAAAAATAGAGTTGATCTAGAAGTACTGCACTATAGTACAATTTTAAGTGTGGGAGACTCCTCTAGAGATTGGGCGTATAAGTAAGTTCGTTGTACACCTGGGTTTCTTCGAGTTCCAGAGGAACTTGGATATAGCTGATTGTATCTTGGAGAAGAAAATATTGGGAATGGGTATAGGGAGTGTGCGGAAGATATAAAGAATTTTAGGTAGTATGCACATTTTTAGAGTGGCTACTCTCCCTAGCTTCGATAATGTGGATGTACGTAGGTTTTTAAGTTCTAGTGGGATGGAATCAAGTAGTCGTTTATGATTTAAGGCATAGAGCTGGTCTGTTGACGTTTAATGCCTAGATAAGGGATGCTTTGGTGTTCCCAAGAGAAGGGAAAGCGGTGCTTAAGTATTTTCTGAAGCTTAGTAGATATGTTGAGGTTTAAGATAGATGATATGGGCGCGTTAAGTTTGTAGTATGATACTTCTGAGTATTGTAGGAGATGTGATTGGATCGCTTGGAGTGATTTGTATGGATTTGTAACCATTAATATGATGTCATCAGCAAATAAGCTTATTTTGTGTTCTTTTTTGAGATGGGTGATCCCTGTGAATGTCGAGTCCTCTCTAAGTTTAGAAGCTAAAGGTTCAATAAGAAGGGTGAAAATTATGGGGGATAAGGGACAGCCTTGTCTGGTTCCATTGGAGATGTGAAAGGCCTGTGAAAGCATGCCATTGGTTAGTACTCTCGCTGATGGGTTTGAGTAGAGGGCAAGGAGCATCCAATCCGAGATTCCAAACTTTTGGAGCGTAAGTGTCATAAAGTGCCATTGTATTCGATCAAATGCTTTTTCAGCATCGAGGGATAGAAGTAAGGCGGGTTGTTTGTTATTGTCTAATGTGTGAATAAGGGAGATGAGTCTTCTTGTTGCGTCGGGTGCTTGGCGACCTGGGACAAATCCTACCTGGTCTGGGTGGATTAGCGTCGGCAGGTAGGGAAGCAGTCTTCGGGCAACCAATTTGGCGTAGAGCTTTATATCTGTATTCAGCAGTGAGATCGGTCTATAGTTTTGAACTAGTTGGGGGTCCTTGCCGGGTTTAGGGATAGTGGTGATTATGGATTGGAGCATTTCACTGGGAAATGTACCTGCAGATGCAGCATGGTTAAAAAGAGTAGTTAGGTATGGCGTAAGGTGAGGAGCAAGTGTTTTGCAGTATTCGTTGGTAAAGCCATCATTCCCTGGGGACTTGTGTAAGGGTAAGGTTTTTATAGAGTCCTCTATTTCCCTGGAAGAGAATGGAGTAGAGATGGAGGTAAGTTGTGATGGAGTGAGCTGGGGTAAATTAGTGGAAATTAAGAATTTTTGTATGGACGCTGTTGTTGGTTGATGTGTGTCTGGATCATCTCTGATGTTGTATAAGGTTTGGTAGTAGGTTGCGAAAGCATCGGCTATGTCTTTAGGATTTGTGAGTGAGGTACGAGTATTTGGGTGTAATATAGAGGGAATATTTGGATTTGAGGAGTTTTTGTTTAATTATTTTTGTCAGGAGAGAATTTGCTTTATTTCCGAGGGAGTAAAATCGTGATTTCGATTTTTGAAGATTAAGGTCATATTTGTATAGTAATATACAAATATATATATATAGAGGGTTCGGAGCTGATTTCTATCCGAGGTAAGGGATGCAGATGTGGTGGTGTTGGGGTTTTGTTTGTTAAGTTGTTTGTTTAGTTTTATAGAAGCTAGGAGTTGGTCGATTTGTTTAGATCTCCGTTTGTTAATTCGAGAGTTGAGTTGTATGAGAATACCTCGCATGTATGCTTTATAAGCGGGCCAAAGTGTGGTTATAGAAATGTCAGGTGTGTTATTTAGATCAAAAAATAAGTTATGAGCATCTAATACATGTTTTAAATTTTCTGGATTCTTCAATATAGTAGAGTTCAGTCTCCATATGGGAGGAAGCGCTGAGCGGTGAGAGTCGTATGTTGATTGGAGCGTGATCTGACCATGTGATGGTGCCAATGTTGGATGACGTTACATGTTGTAAAGTCCACTTATCTGTGATAAAGAAATCAATCCTGGAGTAGGACATGTGGGCAGGGGAGTAATAGGAGTAGTCTTTTTCGGTGCTGTGTTGACATCTCCAGATGTCATAAAGATCGTGGTCGAACAGGAAACGGTTGAAGTTTTGTTTTGAGGATCTGTTCTTAGAGGATGAGTCCAGGAGTGGGTTGCCAATGGTATTAAAGTCTCCGCAGATGATGAGTCTGCCTTGTTTTTTGGAGGAAATGATGTTATAGAGTTTACGATGAAACTGGGTCTGATTGTTGTTTGGACCATAAACATTCACTAGGGTGTAGAGAGTGTCATTAATTTTACAGATCCGAATATGGTAGCAACCTTGGGGGTCAGCTACTTCCGAGACATGGCTGAATTGTACTGTGTCCTTAATTGCTGTAAGAACGCCATTATGCTTCTTGGGATTGGTGGCCATATACATGGTAGAGAATCGATGCAGTTGTAGTTTGGGGGTCTTGGATGTTGCAAAGTGTGTTTCTTGTATGAAAATTATGTCCGCAAGGGATGTCCGAATTTCCTTTTGAAGCATCGATCTCTTGAAAGGTATCTGCAGTTGTTGAGAAACCCCTCCATGACTATAACCTTAACATTGGAGGGGTGAACTTCAATGACCAAATGCTGAATTCGTACCTACTTTCCCGGAAAGCTCAACACTGGTACAAAAAGGTGTCTTTATTTATTTCAATTGGCTATATATAATGCTTTTTTAATTTACAAAGTAACTGGACAAAGTGGATCCTTCCTAGAATTCCAGGAAGAGATCATTAGGGCCCTTTTGTATCCAAAAGGTGCTGTGGCCCAATCCTCAAATCCTCACACTTTTTCTGGCAGAGATTTCTTTCAGCCCACAGGCTGCATTAAAAAAAGAACATAGCATATACACCCAATAAGGACCAGCAAAGTACTGGTATATCACTAGACATTGAGTGGTTATACCAGGATGATGCCTGCAGCTGCATAGTCTTCAACTATGTACCTTGCAATTGAGGATAACCATACTGCTGCTTTCATAAATCCACTTACAATAGTCACACACCCTACATCTGAATGTGCCAGTATGATGTTCATGTTCTTTATCAGACTGCCCATCACGCTGGCTTTTGGTAAGCTAGTCAAGGAGAGAACAGGTGTCAAACTGGCAGCCCTCCAGCTGTTTCCAAACTACAAGTCCCATGAGGCATTGCAAGATTGACAGTTACAAGCATGACTTCCAAAGGTAGAGACATGATGGGACTTGTAGTTTTGCAACTGGAGGGCAGCCAGTTTGACACCCCTGCCTTAGAGTATCCCCTTTGTAGTAACATGGACCTAAGTGCCCTAGTGGCCTAGGAATTGCATCTCATTGGAACAATTGCATTTAGGTCTTAGATATTGGCTATAGGGAGTACTTTGTATTAATGGCCTCGAATGAGCACTAATTACAAATAAAATTATGTTACCTGCAGAAGGTTTCTGGTAAAGAGTGGTGGCTAATGTACTATTCTTTTCTTTCATGATTTCAACATCTAAAAAGGGGATGGTGATAAGATTGCACTGCATGGTAAACTTGAGATTCCAATTTTTTTTTCACTCAGGGCTGACAAACTCAGAGAGTAGAAGTTCAGTACTGCTCCATACCATAATTACATCATCTATATAGTGGTACCAAATCAAGGTACAAGACCAAGACTTTGCATAGGTGTCTTCTTAAAATACCATACATGCCCACCCCCTCAGGTAAAGGTTAACATAGGAGGACACGCAAGTGCCTATAGAGGTGTCCTGTACCTGGAGGTAGTAGAACTAATCACACATGAAGACGTTCTTAGTCAGTATATGCTCTAATACTGCCCTAAATTATTTTTCTGTAAGTCCATGACATTTGGCCTTTCTCGTGGAGGTATTATGATGTCTTCAAGCAATCTGAGCAAGTGTGATGTATCTTGGACGTGTGATGGCACTGATGTTACATGTAGATGTAGATATATATCTACCAACTGACTAACCAACTCTGTTTGGGACCAACACCTGATATTATAAGTCTACATGGGTAATTTTTTAGGTTACTGTAGATTTTTTGGTAGTGCATGAAAAAATGGTGTTTTGATAAATGTAACTAAGATTGCCTCATACATCTCTTTGTATAAGAATTTCCTCAATGCATGCCTTTGGGGAAAGCTCCATAAAAACTTGTTGAATTATCAACCACTTAGTGATTACTTTATATCAGTCTTTGTTCTTAAGAATATTAAAGCATATTTGTTTATAGTGTGCTTTATTCATAATTACCATTAGAGATGAGCGAATTATTCAAAAATTCGGTTCGGCTGATTCGCCGAATTCGCCGATTAAATTTGCTTCGTGCCGAATATATTCACTGCAAATTTAACTTATAAAAAGGGTGTTTCTAGGCTTCAGAGAGCCTTTATATTAGTGCAGAACACTGTACCTTTCATTTAAATGCCCTTGGAGTCTGCTGGGGAAGAGAAATAATACTGTCAGTCAGTATGACATGCAGATGAGTGCCGTCAATCTTAGAATCACCGCACACTTCACTCATTTGGGCAGTCACGGGGCCAAAACCAGAGTGTGGAGCCACAGTGTGGCGGTGGAGGCAGCAGCAATGGGAGGCCATACAGCACCCTATGACAAAATGGAACCCACCAGCAGTGTGAGGAGACCTGAAAGTGGCACATGGCAGAGTGTGGCGATGGAGACAGCAGCAATGGGAGGCCGTACAGGGACCCATGACACACTCTGGACCTGGCAGCAGCATGAGGAGGCGGTACAGGGGCCCATGACAGATTACGGGCCTGGCAGCAGCATGAGGAGTCGGTACGGGGGCCCATGGCAGATTACGGGCCTGGCAGCAGCATGAGGAGGCGGTACAGGGGCCCATGGCAGAGTGGCGGAGCATAAGCAGCTAAAATTGAAGGCCATACAGAGGCCTATGTTAAAAAGTCCCCCCAGCAGCAGCGTGGGGAGACGACTATCAAGAGTCCAATGGCAGAGTGGCAGAGCAGAAGCAGCTTCAATTGAAGGCCATACACAGGCCTAGGTTTAAAAGTCCCTCACAGTTAATTCCAATAACGAACTCTACTCCTCCGTGCAATCTACTTATGAGACCCTGGGCAGGTCTGGGTCCAATTTGTGGTAGAGACTGGTTTTGTTCAGCCATGCTTGAGCGAGTAATAACAGGTCTGTGCTGCCCTTTGGTGTCTGGCTTAATGCGCAAAACACTGAACGTCCCAGCGTTTGTCAACGATTTGCCGTTAAGTGATGCAAACCCGCTGAACCACGCTCATGAGGAGCCGGTACAGGGGGCCATGAATCAGTATGGACCTGGCAGCAGCGTGAGCAGACGACAGAGGCACATGGCGCAGGGTGGCGGTGTAGGCAGCATTATTCTGAAGCCATACACAGGCCTAGGTTAAAAAGCGGAAGCCGTCAGCAGCATGAGCAGACGACAGAGACACATGGCGCAGGGTGGCGGTGGATGCAGCAGTATTCGGAAGCCAAACACAGGCCTCGGTTAAAAAGCGGAAGCCGTCAGCAGCGTGAGCAGATGACAGAGGCACATGGCGCAGGGTGGCGGTGGAGGCAGCAGCAATGGAAGGCCATACAGCACCCTATCACAAAATGGAACCCACCAACAGTGTAAGGAGACCTGAAAGTGGCACATGGCAGAGTCTGGCGATGAAGTCAGCAGCAATGGGAGGCCGTACAGGGACCCATGACACACTCTGGACCTGGCAGCAGCAAGAGGAGGCGGTACAGGGGCCCATGGCAGAGTGGCGAAGCGTAAGCAGCTTAAATTGAAGGCCATACAGAGGCCTATGTTAAAAAGTCCCCCCAGCAGCAGTGTGGGGAAACGACTATCAAGAGTCCAATGGCAGAGTGGTGGAGCAGAAGCAGCTTCAATTGAAGGCCATACACAGGCCTAGGTTAAAAATTCCCCCCAGCAGCAGTGTGGGGAGACGACTATCAAGAGTCCAATGGCTGAGTGGCGATCCGGGAAGTCAGCGTTGTGATTGCAGATGCAATGCAGAGATTCTATGAGGTGATGCCGTGGGTGCGAAGAAGATCATATACCGTCGTACTTCCATCCATAAGACGGAACAACCTGCGAACCGGGAGCTTTATTGCCCTGACCCGCTGAGCAGCTTCTGGGATACCCAAGAGGCCCATGGCAGAGTGGCGGAGCGTAAGCAGCTTCAATTAAAGGCCATACAGAGGCCTATGTTAAAAAGTCCCCCCAGCAGCAGCGTGGGGAGACAACTATCAAGAGTCCAATGGCAGAGTGGCGGAGCGGAAGCAGCTTCAATTGAAGGCCATACACAGGCCTAGGTTAAAAAGTCCCCCCAGCAGCAGTGTGGGGAGACGACTATCAAGAGTCCAATGGCTGAGTGGCGATCCGGGAAGTCAGCGTTGTGATTGCAGATGCAATGCAGAGATTCTATGAGGTGATGCCGTGGGTGCGAAGAAGATCATATACCGTCGTACTTCCATCCATAAGACGGAACAACCTGCGAACCGGGAGCTTTATTGCCCTGACCCGCTGAGCAGCTTCTGGGATACCCAAGAGGCCCATGGCAGAGTGGCGGAGCGTAAGCAGCTTCAATTAAAGGCCATACAGAGGCCTATGTTAAAAAGTCCCCCCAGCAGCAGCGTGGGGAGACGACTATCAAGAGTCCAATGGCAGAGTGGCGGAGCGGAAGCAGCTTCAATTGAAGGCCATACACAGGCCTAGGTTAAAAAGTCCCCCCAGCAGCAGTGTGGGGAGACGACTATCAAGAGTCCAATGGCTGAGTGGCGATCCGGGAAGTCAGCGTTGTGATTGCAGATGCAATGCAGAGATTCTATGAGGTGATGCCGTGGGTGCGAAGAAGATCATATACCGTCGTACTTCCATCCATAAGACGGAACAACCTGCAAACCGGGAGCTTTATTGCCCTGACCCGCTGAGCAGCTTCTGGGATACCCAAGAGTTTGGCTTCTGTGGGGAATATGGTTGAAAACTGAAACTTAAAGGCATGTTGACGGAAGGGCACCAGTGTCAGTGCTCCGGAGGGGAATATAGCTTCAAAGCTGACACTTAAAGGTATATCGACGGTCAGAGACCACAGGAAGTGGAGCTTGCGTCTTAAATCGACTGAATGTGGCAGACGTGAAACGTCTACGGGCCGTATATGAAACGGGTTGTTCCTCTTTCTGGAATAAGTGTTGGAAATGGCCACTCTTTTTGGTGTGGCGTTTTGTCTATTTAATTCCGATAACGGACTCTACTCCTCCGTGCAATCTAGTTATGAGACCCTGGGCAGGTCTGGGTCCAATTTGGGGTAGAGACTGGTTTTGTTCAGCCATGCTTGAGCGAGTAATAACAGGTCTGTGCTGCCCTTTGGTGTCTGGCTTAATGCGCACAACACTGAACGTCCCAGCATTTGTCAACGATTTGCCGTTAAGTGATGCAAACCCGCTGAACCACGTTCATGAGGAGCTGGTACAGGGGGCCATGAATCAGTATGGACCTGGCAGCAGTGTGAGGAGACCCGAAAGTGGCACATGGCGCAGGGTGGCGGTGGAGGCAGCAGTATTCGGAAGACATACACAGGACTAGTTTAAAAAGCGGAAGCCGTCAGCAGCGTGAGCAGACGACAGAGGCACATGGCGCAGGGTGGCGGTGGAGGCAGCAGTATTCGGAAGCCATACACAGGCCTAGGTTAAAAAGCGGAAGCCGTCAGCAGCGTGAGCAGACGACAGAGGCACATGGCGCAGGGTGGCGGTGGAGGCAGCAGTATTCGGAAGCCATACACAGGCCTAGGTTTAAAACTGGAACCCAGCAGCGTGAGCAGACGACAAAGACGCACATGGCAGAGGATGGATCTGGCAGCAGTATGAGAAGGCGGTACAGGGGCCCGTGGCACAGTGTGGTGATGGGGGCTACAGCAACTGGATGCCAGAAAGTGGCCGATAGGGCTATATACTGCATGGAATTATAAAGTTGTAAAGACAGCGGCCTATAAGGCTATACACACTATAACAATCATGACTTGATTGACCATTGGCCTATAAGGCTATACACAGCATGAATATCATGACTTATTCTGAGAGTGGTTTGGAAGGCTATGTACAAAAAGTAATTCATGAGCTGTCCGGACAGCGGACAATAAGTACATATATACAAATCAATTCATCAGCTGTCCAGCCAGCGGCCTCAAAGGCGACACATATAGAAAGCAATTCATGAGCTGTTCAGACAGCGGCCTCTAAGGCGACAGATATACAAAGTCGACAAGTCAAGCGTAACTGTGTACATTACAGAAAATCTTAACAAGACAACCAAACATGTGGCCAAACCGTGACCGATACAACAAGTTAACAATGTAAGAAACAGGAGGGGGCCAAACCGTGGCCAATAAATAAACAGTCCACCTCATTGATGAGATGGACAACACGTGTCAAATAAATATTTTAAAAAATTGCTATTCCATCGGTCTGGAACTGGTCGACTATAAATAATTAAAAAGTTTAAATTCATGTGACAGTCGTCCAGCGACGTATAAATAATTTAAAAACACCAATTCATGAGGGGCCCGACCAGCAGAGTATAAGTCAATAAAAAGGTTCAATTCATGTGACGGTCGTCCAGCGAAGTATAAATAATTTAAAAACCCCAATTCATGAGGGGCCCGACCTGCAGAGTATAAGTCATTAAAAATGTGCAAAACATGAGTCGGCCGACCAGCAGCCTCTCAATAAAATATATATACAAATGTACGGATCAGGTGGAGGTCTTCCATTTGTCCCTAATAACATGTTTGGGGCATGATTCATGGCGGATTTAGTCAGTTGTGTCAGGAACTGGTGGTTTGAAATCCAGACTAATCCACGCCTGATTCATTTTCACAAACGTGAGTCTCTCCACACTTTGGGTGGACAGTCGTGTCCTCCGCGGAGTTACAATACCTCCTGCCGCACTAAACACGCGCTCCGATGCCACGCTACTGGCCGGGCATGACAGCCTTTCAAGGGCAAAGTCAGCTAGTTGGGGCCAAAGGTCAAGTTTCGTTGCCCAGTAGTCAAGGGGATTGTCTACCTCGGTTGGCAGGGTGCTGTCCAAGTAGGCCCAAGCCTGTTGTTTGAGGTCCTGCTCCAGGTCCACCTGATGCTGCTGCTGCTGCAGCTGGTTAGTAGTTTCCTCACTGCGCTGGTGAAGAAAGCTACTCATCATCGACTGCAGACTGAGGCAGCCGCTGCTGGTGGAGCTGCCACTGCTCCTACCACCCCACCCCTCCCCTGCTGCCATGGCAGCGGAACGCGAGCGCACAGGGCCCACAGTGTCTGAGGATGGATGTTGGCGCACAAAGGCAGAGACCAACTGACTACATAGGTGGTTTTTATAGTACGTTATTTTGGCCTCCCTCTCAGCAGGTGTGAAAAAGGCCACCATTTTTGAACGGTAGCGAGGGTCCAACAAGGTGGACAGCCAAAAGTCATCCCTCTGTCTGATGGTTATTATTCGGCTGTCGCTACGCAAGCAACTGAGCATGCTATGGGCCATTTGTGCCAAGGAATGCGAGGGACTCCCTGCCTCCATCTCCACAGCATACTGCCACGGTGCGTCTGGGTCCTCTGTCTCCTCCTCCTCCTCTACCAGATGCTCCTGCTCCTCCACTCCTGTCCGCTGAGTGGAAAAACCACCCATTTCACTCAATAATTCCTGAGCACCAATGTCCTCCTCTACCTCCTCCTCTTCTTCCTGTCCTGCCCCCACAGGGGTCATGTGGCGTTGAGATCTGTGCGCCACGTCTACCACACCCTGACCATTGTTAACAGCATTTGTTCCAGGACGTGCAACAGAGGAATGACGTCGTTCATCCCATAGTCCTGCCGACTCACGAATAGCGTGGCCTCCTCAAAGGGCCAGAGCAAGCGGCAGGAGTCACGCATGAGCTGCCAATGGCTGACATCTAAGTTACACAGGGGAGTACCTTTATCCGCTTGTAACATCAGGAAATCGGTGATGGCCTTTCGCTGTTCGTAAAGGCGGTCTAACATATGTAGGGTTGAATTCCACCTTGTTGCAACGTCGCAGATCAGGCGATGCTGTGGAATTCCGTTCTGCCGCTGCAGCTCAAGGAGGGTGTGCTTTGCGGTGTAGGAATGGCTGAAATGCATGCAAAGTTTACGTGACATTTTAAGGATGTCTTGCAGTGGGATGGTGGATTTTAGGAACCGCTTGACAACCAGATTGAACACGTGAGCCATGCATGGCGCATGGCACAGCCTTCCTTGACGAGCCTTCGAGAATGAGCATCTGAACGAGCGGAAGATGCCAACGAGCGACAACTCCCCTCAGCAGAGGTGTTGGAGCCTTGACTGGCTGATAGAGGGCGATTGACGTCAGGTGACGGAGCAAGTAACGGAGCGGGTGATGGAGCGGGGGCTGGGGCAGGCAGAACCGCCGTATCTTTATCACGGTTTTCCCAGGCCACCGAATGGCGACGCTGCATATGCTGACGCAACGTTGTAGTCCCAACATTGGCCCCCTGGCCACGCTTGACTTTCTGGCCACATAGTCGACATACGGCTACGTTTACTTCCTCGGGCGGCTTGACGAAAAATTGCCACACCGCCGAGTAGGAAACTTTGCCCCCGCTACTCCTCACTGGCTGACTACTACTTCCTCCGTGCACACTGGCACCACTACTGGCCGTGGTGGTAGGCTGCAGTGGAGCTGGTGCTCTACTCCGTGGCCGTTTGGCTCCACTGACACTGCTGCGACCCTGCTGCCTCCTGGGCAACCCACCGACTGTTTTGCTCGCTGGCAAGCTGGCACCCTCTTCTCCTGATGATGCGGAAGCAATAGCCTGATGACGACGAGGCTGCCAAGTGCGATCAGCCTCATCATCATCAATTAGGGTCTCCGCGTCACTACTAGCCCCCTCGGCTGCGTGTGGGTCAGGAGACAGACCTGTCTCTAGACCGGCTACCGAGCCACTCTCCTCACCAGTACTTCTTCGCCTGGCTGCTGAAGAGGCGGATGTCTCCCCACGTTCCTGACCGCCCTCTGTTAGCTCTTCCTCACTGTACAGTGGGGCTGAGCCCACAGCATGCGATACTTCGCTTGGTGAGGGAACACCAAAGGACAGGGGCAGGTAGAGGACACGTGATTTCAGTGGGCTTGCTCCCGGGCCATGCCAACTAACGGTTGTGTCTGACGTACCCACCGACCGTTGGCTGTAGGTGTCAGAGGTGACCTGGGAAGAGGAAGACGACCGAGTCAACCAATCGATGACGGCAGGGTTGTCGGTGGAGACACGACCGCTGGATGACACCGGGAGCACTGGCCTCTGGCTGCGACTAGTGCTGCCTCGACCCCTTCCTCTGCTGCCACGTCTGCTCGCTCCTGAAACATTGCCTCCTCTGCCACTCCTCTGCGTGTTGTCTGACATACTCTTTAATTCAATAAGCACCCCAAAAATAAAACCAGATTTAACTCTTTGAACGTACAATAGTGGTTGTGAAGCAGAAAGTCAGTGTATTGAGCACAATCGGTCAATTGCAGCTTGCCATTGGCTGGAAACTGTACGTTTATGTCACTGGAATGCACTAATCACCCAAAAAATATTACCGCCACCCGGCGTGTAAATGGATCTAACTCTTTGAACGTACAATAGTGGTTGTGAAGCAGAAAGTCAGTTTATTGTACACAATCGGTCAATTGCAGCTTGCCGTTGGCTGGAAACTGTACGTTTGTGTCACTGGAATGCACTAATCACCCAAAAAATATTACCGCCAGCCGGCGTGTAAATGGATTTAACTCTTTGAACGTACAATAGTGGTTGTGAAGCAGAAAGTCAGTTTATTTAGCACAATCGGTCAATTGCAGCTTGCCGTTGGCTGGAAACTGTACGTTTCTGTCACTGGAATGCACTAATCACCCAAAAAATATTACCGCCACCCGGCGTGTATATGGATTTAACTCTTTGAATGTACAATAGTGGTTGTGAAGCAGAAAGTCAGTTTATTTAGCACAATCGGTCAATTGCAGCTTGCCATTGGCTGGAAACTGTACGTTTATGTCACTGGAATGCACTAATCACCCAAAAAATATTACCGCCACCCGGCGTGTAAATGGATCTAACTCTTTGAACGTACAATAGTGGTTGTGAAGCAGAAAGTCAGTTTATTGTACACAATCGGTCAATTGCAGCTTGCCGTTGGCTGGAAACTGTACGTTTGTGTCACTGGAATGCACTAATCACCCAAAAAATATTACCGCCAGCCGGCGTGTAAATGGATTTAACTCTTTGAACGTACAATAGTGGTTGTGAAGCAGAAAGTCAGTTTATTTAGCACAATCGGTCAATTGCAGCTTGCCGTTGGCTGGAAACTGTACGTTTCTGTCACTGGAATGCACTAATCACCCAAAAAATATTACCGCCAGCCGACGTGTAAATGGATTTAACTCTTTGAACGTACAATAGTGGTTGTGAAGCAGAAAGTCAGTTTATTTTGCACAATCGGCAAACTGCAGCACCAACTGTGCACGACAGCCACCAAAAAAAAAAGGGTGTATGTCACTTTAAATTTTCGATTCTTTGATAGCTATGGCCCTAAGTAACGATTCTGTGTCCCTGAGTAACGATTCTGTGTCCCTGAGTAACGATTCTGTGTTCCTGAGTAACAATTCTGTGTTCCTGAGTAACAATTCTGTGGCCCTGAGTAACAATTCTGTGGCCCTGAGTAACAATTCTGTGGCCCTAAAGTCTCTGTGGCCCTAACTCTGTCCCTTAATACACACAGGTCTGTCTCTCTTGAATGACCGGAGGCTAATGGAGAATTCTAAGATGGCCGCGATTTATAGCTCCACCATTACACAGTGCTGGCTGGCTGCTGATTGGCTAATGCGATCACATGTCATGATTCATGACTCATGAATGCATTATGGGTCAGCGCGCCTTGTCTGCGCGCCTTCCCAGAGATCCCCGCCCCATCTTCTCTGTCCATTTTCTCCTGTCGCCACACATGTCGCCGCCATTTTTGGGAAAATTCGATTCGTGCATCCGAAGTTTGCTAATCTTCGGATTCGTCGCGAATCAAATTTTTCCAAATCTTCGGAACGAATTCCACTTCGTCATGCTCGATTCGCTCATCTCTAATTACCATGTTCATGTCTTTATCAGAAGGCTTTATAATGATATCAGTATTGATGCTTTGCTTGGTCAACACCTCATGTTGACTGGGGGGAAGACTGGGGAAAGTCTTGGGATGGTTAGTAGTTCAATTTCTTTTGTGGTCTGCTTAAGGAATTGCCAAATATTAGAATTGGTCTAGAGAATGAGGAGGGGGGGGGGGTTCTTTCTCATTGTGGGAGTAGCCTGTCTGTCTGTAGAGTGGTGCTTTGGGAAGCAGAAACCACTGAATTGTCAGAAGGACCCTCATTCTCTTCAAGTAATTGCATCAGGTCCTTTAATGCACAAAAATCTCTAATTGCAAAAGTCTTTCCATTGCTCAGACAATGTCTGCTCACTCTACTTTTACAGTCCTTGTCAAACAAAAATTAATTTTTCTGCGGAGAGATTGGGGTCCTTTATAGCATCAAAGGTATTGCTATTCTGAGATGGAGAAAAGATTAATTCCAAACTTAGAACATTACATTCTGCTTGGGAGAGGTCATAAGAGCACAGATTGATAACATTCAAACCTACTTTTCTTGTGTCATTTTTTTTTTATCACAAACTGATTTATGCTGCCTATCAGATATTTGTTGTTGTTCCTCATTTGCCATAAAAATCTTTTTTTTTTTGTTCCTAATGTGCCATAAAAAAGGAACCATTGCATGTTTTAGGAGTAGTATCAGTGTGTGTTGTGGAATTTTTCTCTCGTGAATCTATAATCCTTTGTGTAAAGCCAGTAGCACCCTGTTAATTGTTTTGTGTTATAAGTGTAGGTATATTACCACCAAAAATGTCACTATTGGGGTTCTGAAGGCTTCCAATCTGACAACCATCACCCATAACATCATTGACACTGTGTGTGATTTGAAGAACCCTGTGATTGGGGGCCAGTCCTATTAAGTATACTACGTACACCTTATGAACACTTGTTGGGTTTAACCAACCATTTTTTACCCAAACCACCATGTGAAAAAGACCCATCACCTAATTATGTTCTCTTCCTAGGGTATCAATTTCTCTGATGCAATTTAGGAAGAACCTGTGATGTGCAAGAAGCAGAAGAAGTATTATATATATTTTTTCATATTGGGATATGCAATATAACTTGTATTATAATATATATGCAGCCATAATTTTGTTTCACTGCACTTTATTATAAGGATATATTTTTTAATATAGATATTTTTAAGCCTGGCTAATTGGTTTATACTCAGTGTCAGCCTTTCATTTATAACTGTTTGTGAGTATGCCAATCATTCAATTGCAGTATACCATTGTACTATTTGTGAGTATACCATTTTTGCAATAATCACTATAAATGTGGATTTTAAGATGTGGTAATTGTAAATATCATGTTGTATTTTCTAGATGGTTGCTTACTATACCATTTGACTTCTCTGTTTACGTCCTTATACATGGAGAAAGGGTTCTCTTCCATACCAGCTACATGTAAGTTGATTTTATGTACTGTGCATGCCTGGTATACACGCAGCCATTATACAGTATATATTTTGTTATGGTAATGTTCTATAAAGTAACAATGCTTTCAAAAATACTTTAATTATTTGTTTATTTTCAGCAATTCACAAAATGCAAAGTTAGGGAACAGAAGAAAAATCCAAATCAAATCAATATTTGGTGTGACTGCCTTTTGGCTTCAAACCAGCATCATTTCTTACACTTGCACAAACTCAGGGATTTTGTAGGATTAGAGTCAGATGTATGATTAACCATTTATACCAAGCATATTCTAAGAATAATCAATTTCATATATACTGTGAGGCTATGGAAGACAGATTCTTGTCACAAGTCATACACCATAGCAAGACTGAGCACAGACCTAGTATAGTTATACTGCATCAACAAGGTCTCTCCCAGACAAAGATTTCAAACCAGACTGGGGTTTCAAAATGTGCTGTTCAAGCTGTTTTGAAGAAGCACAAAGAAATGGGCAATGTTAGGACTGTAGACACACTGGCTGGCCAAGGAAACTTAATGCAGCAGATGAAAGAAACATCTTCGGCAGTGCCATCAGCACAGAACTGGTGGAAAACATCTACTGTCCAGAGAAGTCTGGCCAGAAGTGTTCTTCGTGGTAGAAATGTGGCCAAAAAGCTATATCTCTGATGTGGAAACAAGGCTAAGAGACTCAAGTGTGCATGAAAATATAGGAACTGGGATGCAGAAAAATGACAACAGGTGCTCTGGACTAATGAGTAAAAATGTGAAATATTTGGTTGTAGCAGAAGGCAGTTTGTTCCCTGAACTGCTGGAGAGCATTATAATGAGTGTTTGCAGACAACATTGAACCATGGAGGAGGTTTATTGCAAGTCTGGGGCTGCATTTCTGCAAATGGAGTTGGAGATTTGGTCAGGTTTGGTGTATTTGGTGTATTTCTCAATGCTGAGAAATACAGGCAGATACTTATCCATCATACCATACCATCAGAGAGGCATGTGATTTATTTATTCTGCAACAGGACAATGAAACCAAGCATGCCCCCAATATCAATAAGAACTATCTTTAGCTTAAAGAAGAACAAGGAGTCTTAGAATTGATGTTTTAGCCCCCAAAGAGCCCTGATCTCAACATCAACAAGTCTGTCTGGGATTGTATGTAGAGAAAGAAGGATTTAAGGCAGCCTACCATCACAGACTATTCTTTCAAAAACAGTGTACCTAAAAGTATTGATGCTGTTTTGAAAGCAAGGATTTCTCTTCTGTTCATTTACTTTCCATTTTATTAGTTGGTAAAAATAAACTGTTAATACTTCTACTTCTGAAAGCATTCTTAACAGCCTCCCGCCCACCATATAAGGAAATGAGGGATGTGCGGCTATTCTCTTGTTCTGGGTGGACGTCATATGACATCCTCCCACTCTAGCTGCACATGTGCACCCCGGGGTTGCGTCGTGCAGCAATCAATGGTGTGCTTTAAAGAGCCGATGACATAGACTCTATCATGTGATCAGCTGTGTCCAATCACAGCTGATCGCATGTAAATAGGAAATGCTGGTTTTCAGCAGTCCTCCCCGCACTTTGACAGTGTGTGAGGAGAGGAAAGCCGGTAAGCGGCATTCCTCAGAAGGGACATGTACACTGATCATCAGGGCACTGATCACCAGTGCCCTGATGATCAGTGTAGCCCCATCAGTGCCACCTACCAGTGTCCATAATTGCCACCTGTCAGTGCCCATCAATGCCACATAACAGTGCCCATCAGTGCACATCAATGCCACATATCAGTGCCCATCAGAGCTGCTTTTCAGTGCTGCCTATCATTGCCAGTCAGTGCTGCCTATCAGTGCCAGTCAGTGCCACCTATCAGTGTCACATATCAGTGTTCATCAGTGCCACCTTTTAGTGCCCATCAGTGCCACCTAAAAGCTTCAGTGTCACCTATCAGTGCCATCTATCAGTGCCCATCAGTGCCACCTAACAGTTCCAATCGGTGCCACCTATCAGTGCTTCATATCAGTGCCCATCAGTGCCACCTATCAGTGCCATATATGAGTGCTGCCTTTCAGTGCCCTTCAGTGATGCCTGTCAATGCCCATCTGTGCTGCCTATCAGTGTCTCCTCATCAGTGCCGATCAGTGCAGCCTATCAGTGCCCATCACTGCAACCTCATTATCTCACATCAGTGATGGAGAAAAAAATACTTATTTATAAAATGGTATAACAGAAACTAAGAAAAAACTTTTTTTTTTAAATTTTCACTCTTTTTTAGTTTGTTTCGCAAAAAATAAAAAAAACCCAGTGGTAATTAAATATCAGCAAAATAAATCTCTATCTAAAATTATAAAAATGTTGTTTGTGTATAGTGTTGCATGACTGCGCAATTGTCATTCAAAGTGTGACAGCACTGAAAGCTGAAAATTGGCCTGGGCAGGAAGGGGGGTAAAAGTGCCCAGTAGGCAAGTGGTTAATTTACAGAATTTTTTCACATCTGCCTAAAATTGTGCACAGTAGTGTATATGACCCTTACAGATTTTTTCCTCAGCCTTTAGGTGGTTGTGTAGTTAGACATGTATATACTGTACATATATATTTTTGATTTTTAGATAAAGATAAAAGATAGTGTAAAGTGAGTCTTCTTGCTGCCATCTGTGTTTGTCCTATTTGTGTGATGTGTTTATATATAAAAAGGCACCAAATCTTAGGAACCCATTGGTAGATAATGTAAATGACCCCCCTAAACGGAGTAATATGTTCAAAGAAAAAAAGGCTTAGCAGAAATGTTTACCATATAGAATTAGTCAAAAATGTAGGAAAAAAACGACACAGTTCCAATCTTCTGTAATGAAAAAGGAATATAAGATTGATAGGTTTATAACCTGTTCCAGGAAGAGATCATCATGGCCCTTTTGTATCCAGAAGGTGCTATGGTTCAAACCACCAACCCAGATTCAGTTAGCCGGCTGCATGAGAGGCATTTTCCAATGTCATTCCTGGTACCCCAACCCAAAGGACACCCCAAAAAAGATGTTGTTTCTGTAGCAGACATGGAATTAGGCATGACACCCACTTTTTTTGTCCCTCCTGTCCTGGCTAACTTGGTCTCTGCCTCAAGGACTGCTTCCGTCACTACCACACACTAGTGGAGTATTAGTATAGGGTATCGTATTTTGAGAGACCTTACAATCTGGTTAAGTTAAAGTAAAAAAAAAAGTAAAAAAAAAAACATAAAAAATAAAAAGTACAAGTACAAAAATACATTTGAAATTTTAAAAAACAAAAATAGCTGTAGATTTTTTTGTTGTTGATGAGTTATTGTTCTACTGTTATGATTTTACTGTTTTATTGCTAACCATTGCTGTTTTCTTTGCAGGAATGCCTTTCAGCTGCAGCACTGACTTGTTTATTCTGACGTCAACAGGGTCTCACTCTCAGACTATATATAAGTCAGTGTGTGCAGTGCTGTTGGATGAGATTTTTTCTCCGCCGTTAAAAAAGTATATATGCCGAAGCATGGGGGCCTGGGGTGGCCAGTGGGTGGATGGCCCTTATGCTTTGGCATATCTATTTGATAATATTTTTGGCACATATTTCAATAAAAAAGTTGTTTTATTGAGTTACTGTTTTATTGTTAACCATTACTGTTTTCTTTGCAGGAATGCTATTGAGCTGCAGCACCATCTTATTTATTCTGACAGCAACAGGGTCTTGCTCTCAGAATATTACATAAGTAGGTGTGTGCAGCGCTGTGGGATGAGATTTTTCATCCGCAGTTAAAAAAAAGAGCATATATGCCAAAGCATGGGGACCTGGGGTGGCCAGTGGGTGGATGGCCCCTATGCTTTGACATATATATTTTATAATATTTTTGGCACATATTTCAATAACAAAGTTGTTTTATTGAGTTACTGTTTTATTGTCACTGTTTTACTGTTAACCATTGCTGTTCTTTTTGCAGGAATGCCATTCAGCTGCAGCACTGGCTTGTTTATTCTGACAGCAACAGGGTCTTGCCCTCAGAATATACATAAGTAAGTGTGTGCAGAGCTGTTGGATGAGATTTTTCACCTGCAGTTAAAAAAGAGCATATATGCCGAAGCATGGATGGCCCCTATGGTTCGGTATATGTTTAAAAAAAAATTAGGGGGCAGACATTTCTTCGTGTGAATAGAGGAAACTGTTAGGTTCTTTTTTTTCATTCAGCCCATGGGCTGAATGACAAAAAATGAACATTTCATGTGTGACCACCATTAGAAGTGGGTGGATGCAGAGCGATATATTCCAATGGTGGGCATATCACACACTTTTTCTGGCAGAGATTTCATCTTATTATACAGTATATTGTCTGCCAAAATCCAGGATCCATGAAATCCACTGGGTAGGCCAATAGTTAATGGAATTGGATCAGGGAGCGGTCATTCAGCTAGTGTCAACATTAGGATTGGCAGTGTGTGCCTGGTCATTGGGGTTTTTTTCTGCAAGTTGTCGGGTGGCAGGCATTATGTTTGTCAATGGATTCACAATGAGGGACATTTTTATTGATGAAGGACTTGACAAATGTTTGGGTGTCTTTATTTCTAGGTTACATGAGTTACCCGAGAATCAGTGGCCTCTTTATTATTAAGGGGGCTTCCAGATTCCATAAGCTCCCCATCCACAGATGCACACAACCACAGGGCAAGGGTTGTGGGGAAAAGGCCCTTATACTCATCAATATTGGAACAAGGTGCTTTTCCAGGGGCTTCCCCCTGGCAAGGCGCCCCTTATGCTGAGTCATGTTGCCCGGAATGGTTCAGGATTGGAGTTGAATGATTTTCTCCCCTTTCCTGGCCAGCCAGGCTTCATGCTCTAATTAAGGGTCTGATTTGGAATTTTAGAGGGACATCACAGTTTTTGTTTTTGTATGGAGCCTTCCTTAAAAACCACACCAGACCAGATAGGCCTGATATAGATTTTTTTTGCTTTTATTTTTTTTTTGTGTGAGGTAACTCTTTAAAATTCACAATAAAATCAAAGAGTTATATTTTGGGGGGGGGGACTCCACACACTTTTTTGTTGTTGTTTTATTATGCTGTAGAACATGCTTTACAAAGAAAAAAATCATACAGTTTAATATGCCAGAAAATGTCATTTTTTTAACCACTTGCCTACTGGGCACTTATACCCCCTTCCTGCCCTGGCAAATTTTCAGCTTTCAGCACTGTTGCACTTTGAATGACAATTGTCATGCAACACTGTACCCAAATGAAATTTTTATCTTTTTTTTCACACAAATAGATCTTTCTTTTGTTGGTATTTAATCACCACTGGGTGTTTTATTTTTTGTGCTATAAACAAAAAAAGAGCAAAACATTTGAAAAAAAAAGTTTTTCTTTGTTTCTAGTATAAAATTTTGCAAACAGGTAATTTTTCTCCTTCACTGATGTGCGTTGATGATGCACTGATAGGCAGCACTGATGGGCACTAATAGGCAGCACTGATGGACACTGATATGTGGCACTGATAGGCGGTACTGATGAGGTGGCACAGATACCTAGCACTGATGGGCACTGATAGGCAGCACTGATAGGCGACACTGATAGGTGGCACTGATGAGGCTGCACTGATGATGTTGCACTGATATGCAACAATGATGGGCACTGCTAGGCATCACTGATGGGAACTGATAGGCCTCACTGATGTGCAGCACTGATGGACACGGATGGGTGGCACTAACTGATGACACTGACTGGTGGCACTGCTGGGCACTGATGGGTGGCACTGCTTGGCAGCACTGATGGGTGGCACTGCTTGGCAGCACTGATGGGTGGCACTGATGGGGGCACTGCTGGGCATAGGTAAGTGCCACTGCTAGGCACTGATGGGCACAGGTGGGTGGCACTGCTGAGCACTGATGGACACAGGTGGGTGGCACTGATGGGCACTTTTGGGTGGCACTGCTGGGCACAGGTTGGTGGCACTGGTGGGTGGCACTGCTGGGCACTGATCATCAAGACACTGATAATCAGTGCCCTGATGATTGGTGCCGATCCGTCCTCTGACAGTTGCCGGTTATCGGCAGTACTTTCCTCACACTATGACTGCAGGGGTTTTTTTCGTATTCATGGAGGATTCATGAACTCTATGCTTACTTATTTGTTCATATATATATTTACTTATTTGTTCATATATTTATTTACAGATTTTTATTACAGCGCTGCACTATATATTTTAATACGTATGATATGAGGTCTGGTGATTTCTTTGAGTGTTCTAGCAGCTGATTATAAGGAGCGCTCGCTATTTTTCTTTCTATTTTTAAATAATTTTACACATACTGATGAATTTACATTGCCTTACTGATTGCAGGGGATTCTTTAACTGCTTCCATGCCGTCCTATAGGAGGAATACTGCTATAGGGCAACACGGGTGTGAAAAATCATGTATATATACGTGATTTAGCAGTTCCAGGTAGGGGGCGCACGCGGCCTACCTGTGCCGCCATTCGTGGCCTCGGCTGTCACTATCCAGGTCCCGGCTGGTGATTATTTGCTGGTGCCCGGTGATCACCGAGTATCTTTGACGGAGGAGAGACCTGTGTATAAACAACATAGATCTCTCCCCTGTCAGCTCCTGCACACTGCTTTGTACGGCTCTGCATAGAAGAAACATACAATTCAGTGTGCTTAATGTGAAACAGCACACAGTTAACCCTTTGATCTCCCCAGATGTTAACCCCTTCCTGCCCAGTGCCATTAGTACAGTGTCCGTGCTTTTTATTAGCACTGATCACTGTATTGGTGTTACTGGGGATGTCAGTGACACCAAGTCAGTTCCCTCCAGTGTCAGAATGCCCACTGCAGTCCCGCAGTCCCGCTATAAATCACTGATCACTGCCATTATTAGTAAAAAAAAAATTTAAAAAAATTAAAATACCAGTATATTTACCACCATTTGTAAACACTATAACTTTTACATAAACCAATTAATTTACATTAATTGGTTTATTTTTTTAGCAAAGAAATGTAGCAGAATACATTTTGGCCTAAATTTATGGCGAAATGTTATTTTTTAAAATGTTTTTACCGGATATGTTAATAGCAAAAACTCAAAAATATTGTTTTTTTTCTCAAAATTGTCAGTCTTTGTTTATAGTGCCAAAAAAAATAATGCACAGTTGATCAAATACCACCGAAAGAAAGCTCAATTCATGGGAAAAAAGGACGTAAATTTCATTTGGGTGCAGTGTTGCATAATCAAGCAATTGTCAGTTAAAGTAACACAGCGCCATATCACAAAAAAAGGCCTGGTCAGGAAGGGGGGTAAATCCTCTGAACGGGATGTGGTTAAACACAATCCTTTTCTTCTACTTTCAGTGATCATAGGTAACCTAGGTATATCTAGCTTCCATTTTGCCAAGGGGATAGGAGGGTGTTGTAAATATAAATTTGGCAGCATTCCTTATCCTTTATTATTACAGCAGTTTCCAATACACTAATTTATTCAAAAGTGTCTTTACTGGCCCACCTACAGCATTTTCCTCAAACCCATTGCATCAGTGTTCCTGAACCTCATTCCTAAAGAGAAGGAGTGGAAAAATTTGAAAAATGAAAGGAAGGGAAAGAAAAAAAAGAGACTGAAATGGTTATAAAGAACCCATAGTGATATCAAAGTTTCAGATTATGCAAGAATGACCTAGAAAGAAACAACTATAAGAAATAACATCATGTGTTCAATGTAAGGGCATTGTACTTACTGTATGTATACAAAACACCTCACACACTGCCATGTGTTTGCCGGACTGACACATGCAGCTCAAATTCTGTTATCTGTTTTGTGATAAAAAAAATTTTTTTGCACTGAATTGAACTGAAAAAAACGGAAACTGAGAATAAACGTAAACAACAGACATGAGCATATGATTGGAACAGGCTGCATGTTGGTTAAAGAAAATATAATCTGAATCCAAAAAGAAGGTAAAATATACTTCCTACTGTTATATTTTGACATAGTAATAAGTAATGTGCTGGAAGATTGTGACTGTAGATTGCACCTTTAAGCCTAGAAAGTGACAGCAGCAGAGAAGCAATAACAGTGAATATTCTAATTTGTGTGCATATAAATGTTATGTAGTATCTGAACAATATCACACAAGCTGTTCAGAATGCAGTCATGAGAATCTATTTGATTGCCCAAACACCTGCATTTGAATAAAGCAAAAAAACAAATTCAGGAGGTGGTAAAGTGGAAAAATGTGTGTGTGTATATACAGTATATATATATATACACACACAGTATATTTACTCGGGCTCATTGATGTTTTTGATCAGAGAGAGACTTGGATGAAAGACTATTTCGCATAAGGTGAGCAAAATGTTGGCATTGGGAATCATTGAGGAACCAGTAAGAACATTGATAAACAAACCTGTATGTGCTTGGTGTTTGGGTAAGGGGAAATAGACAGTGCAGTTGTTTAAATGTACAAAAACATCCTAGGAGCATAAAAAGGTGCATAATTTTTTTCAGATGTTTATTACACTCCTTATAGGGTCAGAACTAGAGCTATTTAAACTCAACTTTGGGAAAGTTAAAAATTAACCTTTACAGTGGGGCTGTGCTTGTTTTTGCACTTGAACTTACCAGATCCTCTGCTCCCCCCCATAGATAATGCTTCCTCATACGCTGGTGGTGGAGTGTTCATTGGCTTCATCATACCCAATGCAGGGCTATAGACCATGCATTGGTATTAATGATGTCAGGATATTAAACGTCTGAAGCATGGGGGAGAAAAGGCTGGACCAGCCTAGCAGCATGGAGAAGTAGGAGGTAAGTAGGTCTTCTTTTCTATGTCCCTCTGACCTAAGTTTTCCTGGAATTTAGCTTTGGGTCTCAAACTTTTGCAGAGACCCCTGCTTCCACAAAGAAAGCAAAGGTCCTTCTTTACAGAATGCTGAAAGATATAAGGCTTTTCTACTCAGACTGTGGCTGCTTTCAAAAGAACTGTAAGCCTTTGCACATGTTTTCATGCACTTGAAATTTACTTACCTAATTTAAATTGACAGGTTATTTGTATGACATAATTTTGGCCTAGGCCGGAAGCCGTGAAGTTTAAAGAATAGCAGAATGAATAGTTTTTATCCTATCGTGTTGGCCCCCAAGCCCTACAGGTCTGTGGTTCTGCAATTATTTCCTAAAGCTTAATAAAGTAAATCACATGACCTGGGTGTATAAGCCTATTGAAAGCCTAGGCTTCGCCTGATACATCACCACTTTGGACCTTACAAAGAGGTACTGGCAAATATCTCTAACCAAAGCTGTCTGGGGGGAAACAGCTTTCTCAACCCTGGCTGGACACATCCAAACAGTACAAAATAATTATTTTTGGCATTCAGACTGCTCCAGCCATGTTCTAATGGGCTATGGATTGGACCCCACCCGAGATACAGCAGAGCAGAATTTACCATGAACCATGACAAATGAGCCACAGGCACAGAGGAAACAAACCTGGGATACATCATGGGTAAGACCATAAATCAGCAGGACAGAGGCTATACAGACCTAGACCCATACCCTCATCAAAATGCATGTTTTCCTAGGCATAATGGAGTACTACAGATAATTTCTTGCTCAGTTTTGTCATCCTAGTGGTCCCTTTAACACATTTGACTAAGGTTCAGAAGGTTGTTCATGGTAGAGTGGAATGTGGATATTGAAAGGGCCTTCATGAGGTTCAAGATGACACTGTGAAATCATGCAGTCTTGGCAGCTCCCAACTTCTCAAAATAATAAGTAATCCAGGTAGATGCCTCCAATGTGGCTATGTACATACACTATAGCAGAACAACAATGCTTGGCCATTACAAAAAAATTCCCAAGGCTTTTTTGACCATACTTCTTTTGTGGGTCACAAGAGTGCAATTACATTTGCTCTCCTGTGACCCAGACTCAGCTGACAGATGTGTTGATCTAAGAATGTTGATTTCTTAAGTCCCCCACAGCTCTCACTGGTTCTTCCAGTGACATGAGGTTAGCAGAAGGAACCAGTAAGAACATTGATAAACAAACCTGTATGTGCTTGGTGTTTGGGTAAGGGGAAATAGACAGTGCAGTTGTTTAAATGTACAAAAACATCCTAGGAGCATAAAAAGGTGCATAATTTTTTTCAGATGTTTATTACACTCCTTATAGGGTCAGAACTAGAGCTATTTAAACTCAACTTTGGGAAAGTTAAAAATTAACCTTTACAGTGGGGCTGTGCTTGTTTTTGCACTTGAACTTACCAGATCCTCTGCTCCCCCCCATAGATAATGCTTCCTCATACGCTGGTGGTGGAGTGTTCATTGGCTTCATCATACCCAATGCAGGGCTATAGACCATGCATTGGTATTAATGATGTCAGGATATTAAACGTCTGAAGCATGGGGGAGAAAAGGCTGGACCAGCCTAGCAGCATGGAGAAGTAGGAGGTAAGTAGGTCTTCTTTTCTATGTCCCTCTGACCTAAGTTTTCCTGGAATTTAGCTTTGGGTCTCAAACTTTTGCAGAGACCCCTGCTTCCACAAAGAAAGCAAAGGTCCTTCTTTACAGAATGCTGAAAGATATAAGGCTTTTCTACTCAGACTGTGGCTGCTTTCAAAAGAACTGTAAGCCTTTGCACATGTTTTCATGCACTTGAAATTTACTTACCTAATTTAAATTGACAGGTTATTTGTATGACATAATTTTGGCCTAGGCCGGAAGCCGTGAAGTTTAAAACAAGTAAATATAATACAGTATACCTTTCTATCTATTTTTTTAAGGTTAACTGCATAAGGATTAAAAATAGTTCATGTTGATTGAGAGAGTCAAGTTGAGCTTTAGGTGTTAGATACTTCTCTATAGTTGTGTTTAGGTAACAGGTCAGGGCACTTGCTTTTAACATTAAACTCCTGTATCAAGAGGTACTACACCAAAAATGATGAAACTTATTGTTCATATCCCAAGCACAATTATTATCACATAAAGCTAACAATATCAACTGAACACATAATAGCCTACCTATTTATAATGAGCTTTAGTACACAGCATGTGTCGATAGACCTACTATTAAACACAATTCAGTACTGATCACTAACATATTAGATATCGTTGAGTTTTATTTTAGATTAGTTTCAGGCTTCTGTTCAACTCCTGAGATGGAAATAGTTGACTTATTAGAAATAAGGCCATCAAGTGTCAGATTCAAGCAAGCTATTCAGCCAATATTTTTTTCTTTTATTATTAGATATACTGATCTTTCTTGTGGAGTCTAGGATTATGCTTTACAAAGAAAAACATTAGCAATTAATACATAGCTAATTTTGTGGCAGTATGAAAATGTGACATGCAGCAACATCAGAAACATCACACGCCAAAAATGTTAATTCAGTAATCTATTTCTTCTTTTAAAAATGCTACCAGCAATAATTTCTCAAAGTA